>NC_053435.1:33442146-33794452 GCF_007990345.1 Gossypium hirsutum | reverse complement strand
CATGAAATTAAGTCTTTAAACTTGGTACATGGAAGACATCTTTAAAATAATCTTCCTAAAATTATCAAAATAAAGATGTACATTTCCTACTTCTTTAGTTACCATGCTTGTCTAGTTCCTGGCTTGCAATGATAAGCTCTTATCTCTAAGATCTTTTGTCTCCTCGAACCCTTGTAGAGAAACACAAACATGATTAGTGGCTCTCGAATTAATGACCTAGTGGTCTATTGAATCTTCCACTAAACAAGCTTTTATAATCAAGAGTTCCATACCTTTGTTTTTGGTAGCTAGGTATTCTTTTCACTCTTTATAGTTTGCCTTGAACTGCCCTTTCTTGTTGCAGAAGTATTTAGACTTGGATAAGTCTTTAAGCTTTCTAGTTATTTTACTTTCCACTTTTTGTGGCCTAGAGACCTTAACCTTTCCTTTTTTAGTGCACTTTCCCTTCCCTTTTGAGGAAGAAGTGACAATTATATTTACTTCTACTCTTTAGACCGTTGACCGCCATTCAACATCAACTCATAGGACTTAGGATTATAAGTCCTTCATGAGTTGTCTAAGCATGAGTTTTTATTGCCAAGGTTATATATGGCCCGAAAATCAGCAAAATCCATTGACAAGCTTTTGAACACCATCTCAATTTGAGTGTTTTGGTCCACATTGCCCTTATTTTCTATGACTTCAACAAAGTAGCCCATAAGATTGATTATATGGTCTTTGACTGGAGTGTCAGGCTTTTGCTGGGCATTTATCAAGCTAGTGATGGCAGATTGCAAGGCCAAGGCATCTTAGCCTCCAAAAATGTCTTCTAGCTTATTTAGAATCACTTAAGTAGTCTTACAGCTCTCCAGTTGCTTATATAGAGTACTGGTCATGCTTGCCAACATATAGCAATTATCTATCTCATCAGACTTTTCCTAGCGTTTTCTAGCCTCAGCTTGAGTGGTTGGTAGGTATTTATTATCAATAACTATTTTAAGTTTCTCACAGCTCAGGAAATTTATCAGGTTCCTTTTCCATTCTTTATAGTCATTTTCGTTCAATTTGTTTTAAGTAAGTATGTTTAACAAGGGAGTTGGTGCAATTTTCGAACTAAAAATAAAATATTATTATATTAATATATTTGTATTAAGGAAATTTTTGAAAAATGTTTTGCAATATTACGATATGCATTAAGATTGTAACACCCCAAACTCGACCCAGACGTTATGGCCGAATCTGGTGTGTCACATTGAAGTGTTTTAGTGAAAACTGTGTTTCCATTGAAAACCCTTCTTAAAATAAAAGGAACCTTAATTAACTTAAAAAAAAACCTTTCAGTTACAAAAGCCTTGTTTAAAATATTTGATTTAAGAAAACTTAATATTTAAGAATTTAATTGCGAAAACGTAGAAACACACTGTAATTTAGAAAACCCATGTTCAGCTTTTTGTAATTACAGTGAAAATTAATAACAATAATTTAGGTAATAATAACATAATGAAAACCTTATTACAATCTGGTCTGAAACATACTTAAAAAGAAATAATACTTAAATGCTAAAAAAAACCCAAGTCCAACACATTTTGCTAGCTGGCCACCCAGAGTCCCTCCAAACATCGATCCTTCTACTGAGCATCACTTGAAAATAAAATAAAAAAGGGGGGGTGAGTTTTAGTAAACTCAGTGTCTACAACCCTCGGTCAAAAACAAGCATTAAAAAAAAATCATTCATCAATCATGCAACGCAATCCCATCCAAATTATCCATCAGCTACACACCAGCTCCATCCCCCATCACACCATGTGGGAATATAAATATCGACCCAACCAACCCACACACCATGGTAGCCCGGTTGTGGACTAAACACTGGTGAACTAATTAGAGTCGGAGATTATACAACATTGTGCTAAACTGGTAATGAAATAAGTTCGAGACATTAAATTGACAAGGTACGTGATATATATATACACATTATAAATATGAGATTCTCGGTATATGCAGTTATATGTGCTATTGTGAATAAACACTATTTTGTTAATCATGTTCAAGAAATTATTTTGACTAAGTTTCGACATTTGAAAGTTGGTAAGAATTTCTGATGAATGGTGATAATTTTGGATATTTGAGTTATTTAGGCCTTGTGCCTAGTAGGTTTGGGACCGGTGAAGTGTATACTAGGCTAATAGCCTAATTAGTTGATGGCTATCGAGTTTATTCGGACTTTGGGTTAAGTAGGCTAGAACCTGTGTGTGGGGTTCGATCCTATACCTAGTAGGTTCAGACTGATGAGTAAATTGTGTTATACCTATGTGTGTTATTATCGAAATGAAAAGTAAGTGAGTAAGTGTCAATTTTGTGGATCTTTGTGAATTATTATGATCAAACTAAGAAAGTTTTGTTAGTTAAAGCACTGAAGCGTAAGTTCAGAGTTGAGGAAACTAGGTGGGATCTAGAGAACTCAACGAGAGAAAGTTACCCTATCCTATTTGCCGGTAAGATTTTCGGGGACAAAAATCCCTAAAGGAAGGGAGAGTTGTGACAGCCCTAATTTGACTCTAGTCGAGAAGTGGTTTCGAGACCACAAAATCGAGTCACAAGAATAATTAAATGTTATATTTTATGCCTATTATAAGTGAAAGTGTGTGTGTGAAAATTTCATGTTTTGATTTTGTCTTTTAAATGTGAAATTAATTAGAAAGGACTTATGTGTGAAACTTTGGAAATGTGATAGGTTAAATGGTAGTGGGCAAATAATGCTTGGTGGAAAAAAATGTAGACTTGCATGTCAAATTCCCCACTTTAGAGGAAGTGGCCGGCCATGATGGTATGGGATACAAAATATATGCATTTTGTATTAATATTATAATGACTACATGGTTTTATAATAGGAAATAAGTATTAGAAAAAAAGAAGGCCATACATCCTTGCCTTGTTCATGTGAATGTTTGAGAAAGAATGGAGAAAAATGCTTTGAGGATTTCGGCAATAGAGCAAGCTCAAAATCTAAGGTAGAACAAAAGGGCTCTTTGATATTTGGCCTTGGTGATTCTAATTGGAGCTTAAGAGCAAAGAGGATCAAAGTCGGATAGGGGAAAAGAGAAAGTAAACGAATAACCGTGGATATCTAGTTGTCGACCACTTCCGAGATCTCATTTGGAAGCTACAGGCTCGGGGATCGTCAGCAACTAGTCACACTATCACTATCCACTGTTTGGTACTACTATGTTTTGGATTATCTTATGGCATGTATAGAATAGACTAGTAGTGGGAGGATATTTTGGTTAATGTATATAAGCTATGCGAATATGACATCTTTTGAATGTTTACTTTTATAAGTTTTTTTTTAAATTTTATCCCTAGTTGTGTCTAGTAATTATCCAATTGAATGATCTTTACTTCAAGAAAATGTGCAAAATTTTACTGATCTGGCATGAGTTACAAGTCTGGTAATGCCCCTTACCTATTCCGGCGACGGTTATGGGATAGGGGTGTTACATTTAGTGGTATCAGAGCTACGGTTTAGTCGATTCTAGGACTAACGTAGCACGCGTGAGTCTATTTATACATGCCATTAAGTGATAAAATGATAGTGTGATGATTTTTGATTATTAAAATGTGTTTGTTGTATTGTAATGAATCTTGATCTCGATCGAGCTGTAGCAAGCTTCTGACTATGAGAATTTGCGATATAACTTCACTTGGACATGCTCGGATTATTAAGTTGATCAGGTACGTATCATGTACTCGTATTTGAATTTTGATTTGGATTGAATTATAAGGGTATAAGTGATGCAATTTTGAAAGAGTGTTATGACTATAAATGTGATCTTTGTATGTGGCTATGGAACTGAAAGTTGAATGGTCGATAAGCATGTTGTGTTTGTATTCAAGTAATGTAAATGATATACTAATGTGCATTGTTATATATGTATATATACATGAGAATTGAGAGTTATATATATCCGGGCTAAGTCCGAAGAGCATTCGTGCTAGTGATGTATCCGGGCTAAGTTCCAAAGAGCATTCGTGCTAGTGATGAATCCGGGCTAAGTTCCGAAGAGCATTCGTGCTAGTGATGTATCCGGGCTAAGTTCCGAAGAGCATTCGTGCTAGTGATGTATCCGGGCTAAGTTCCGAAGAGCATTCGTGCTAGTGATGTATCCGGGCTAAGTTCCGAAGAGCATTCGTGCTAGTAATGTATCCGGGCTATGTTCCGAAGAGCATTCATGCTAGTAATGTATCCGGGCTAAGTTCCGAAGAGCATTCGTGCTAGTGATATATCCGGGCTAAACCTCGAAGGCATTCATGCTGGAGTTATGAGGCACTGTGTGTGCAAGTTCTTCAACCGAGTACTATGTGTGCCAGATCAGTAGTTGAGGCACTATGTGTGCGAGTTCTTCAATCGAGCACTATGTGTGCGAGATTGGTAATTGAGTCACTATGTGTGCGAGTTCTTTAATTGAGCGCTATGTGTGCGAAATCAGTCAGTGGGCACTGTGTATGCGAAGTGTGTTTCATGTATGACCTCGTGTGAGACGATGGCATTGATTTGTAATAGTAAGTAAGACCTAAAGAGAAAATTCGTTAAACGGACTAAACACTGGTGAACTAATTAGAGTCGGAGATTATACAACATTGTGCTAAATTGGTAATGAAATAAGTTCGAGACATTAAATTGACAAGGTACGTGATATATATATACATTATAAATATGAGATTCTCGGTATATGCAGTTATATGTGCTATTGTGAATAAACAATATTTTGTTAATCATGTTCAAGAAATTATTTTGACTAAGTTTCGACATTTGAAAGTTGGTAAGAATTTCTGATGAATGGTGATAATTTTGGATATTTGAGTTATTTAGGCCTTGTGCCTAGTAGGTTTGGGACCGGTGAAGTGTATACTAGGCTAATAGCCTAATTAGTTGATGGCTGTCGAGTTTATTCGGACTTTGGGTTAAGTAGGCTAGAACCTGTGTGTGGGGTTCGAGCCTATACCTAGTAGGTTCAGACTGATGAGTAAATTATGTTATACCTATGTGTGTTATTACCGAAATGAAAAGTAAGTGAGTAAGTGTCAATTTTGTGGATCTTTGTGAATTATTATGATCAAACTAAGAAAGTTTTGTTAGTTAAAGCACTGAAGCGTAAGTTCAGAGTTGAGGAAACTAGGTGGGATCTAGAGAACTCAACGAGAGAAAGTTACCCTATCCTATTTGCCGGTAAGATTTTCGGGGACAAAAATCCCTAAAGGAAGGGAGAGTTGTGACAGCCCTAATTTGACTCTAGTCGAGAAGTGGTTTCGAGACCACAAAATCGAGTCACAAGAATAATTAAATGTTATATTTTATGCCTATTATAAGTGAAAGTGTGTGTGTGAAAATTTCATGTTTTGATTTTGTCTTTTAAATGTGAAATTAATTAGAAAGGACTTATGTGTGAAACTTTGGAAATGTGATAGGTTAAATGGTAGTGGGCAATAATGCTTGGTGGAAAAAATGTAGACTTGCATGTCAAATTCCCCACTTTAGAGGAAGTGGCCGGCCATGATGGTATGGGATACAAAATATATGCATTTTGTATTAATATTATAATGACTACATGGTTTTATAATAGGAAATAAGTATTAGAAAAAAAGAAGGCCATACATCCTTGCCTTGTTCATGTGAATGTTTGAGAAAGAATGGAGAAAAATGCTTTGAGGATTTCGGCAATAGAGCAAGCTCAAAATCTAAGGTAGAACAAAAGGGCTCTTTGATATTTGGCCTTGGTGATTCTAATTGGAGCTTAAGAGCAAAGAGGATCAAAGTCGGATAGGGGAAAAGAGAAAGTAAACGAATAACCGTGGATATCTAGTTGTCGACCACTTCCGAGATCTCATTTGGAAGCTACAGGCTCGGGGATCGTCAGCAACTAGTCACACTATCACTATCCACTGTTTGGTACTACTATGTTTTGGATTATCTTATGGCATGTATAGAATAGACTAGTAGTGGGAGGATATTTTGGTTAATGTATATAAGCTATGCGAATATGACATCTTTTGAATGTTTACTTTTATAAGTTTTTTTTTAAATTTTATCCCTAGTTGTGTCTAGTAATTATCCAATTGAATGATCTTTACTTCAAGAAAATGTGCAAAATTTTACTGATCTGGCATGAGTTACAAGTCTGGTAATGCCCCTTACCTATTCCGGCGACGGTTATGGATAGGGGTGTTACATTTAGTGGTATCAGAGCTACGGTTTAGTCGATTCTAGGACTAACGTAGCACGCGTGAGTCTATTTATACATGCCATTAAGTGATAAAATGATAGTGTGATGATTTTGATTATTAAAATGTGTTTGTTGTATTGTAATGAATCTTGATCTCGATCGAGCTGTAGCAAGCTTCTGACTATGAGAATTTGCGATATAACTTCACTTGGACATGCTCGGATTATTAAGTTGATCAGGTACGTATCATGTACTCGTATTTGAATTTTGATTTGGATTGAATTATAAGGGTATAAGTGATGCAATTTTGAAAGAGTGTTATGACTATAAATGTGATCTTTGTATGTGGCTATGGAACTGAAAGTTGAATGGTCGATAAGCATGTTGTGTTTGTATTCAAGTAATGTAAATGATATACTAATGTGCATTGTTATATATGTATATATACATGAGAATTGAGAGTTATATATATCCGGGCTAAGTCCCGAAGAGCATTCGTGCTAGTGATGTATCCGGGCTAAGTTCCAAAGAGCATTCGTGCTAGTGATGAATCCGGGCTAAGTTCCGAAGAGCATTCGTGCTAGTGATGTATCCGGGCTAAGTTCCGAAGAGCATTCGTGCTAGTGATGTATCCGGGCTAAGTTCCGAAGAGCATTCGTGCTAGTGATGTATCCGGGCTAAGTTCCGAAGAGCATTCGTGCTAGTAATGTATCCGGGCTATGTTCCGAAGAGCATTCATGCTAGTAATGTATCCGGGCTAAGTTCCGAAGAGCATTCGTGCTAGTGATATATCCGGGCTAAACCTCGAAGGCATTCATGCTGGAGTTATGAGGCACTGTGTGTGCAAGTTCTTCAACCGAGTACTATGTGTGCCAGATCAGTAGTTGAGGCACTATGTGTGCGAGTTCTTCAATCGAGCACTATGTGTGCGAGATTGGTAATTGAGTCACTATGTGTGCGAGTTCTTTAATTGAGCGCTATGTGTGCGAAATCAGTCAGTGGGCACTGTGTATGCGAAGTGTGTTTCATGTATGACCTCGTGTGAGACGATGGCATTGATTTGTAATAGTAAGTAAGACCTAAAGAGAAAATTCGTTAAACGGACTAAACACTGGTGAACTAATTAGAGTCGGAGATTATACAACATTGTGCTAAATTGGTAATGAAATAAGTTCGAGACATTAAATTGACAAGGTACGTGATATATATATACATTATAAATATGAGATTCTCGGTATATGCAGTTATATGTGCTATTGTGAATAAACAATATTTTGTTAATCATGTTCAAGAAATTATTTTGACTAAGTTTCGACATTTGAAAGTTGGTAAGAATTTCTGATGAATGGTGATAATTTTGGATATTTGAGTTATTTAGGCCTTGTGCCTAGTAGGTTTGGGACCGGTGAAGTGTATACTAGGCTAATAGCCTAATTAGTTGATGGCTGTCGAGTTTATTCGGACTTTGGGTTAAGTAGGCTAGAACCTGTGTGTGGGGTTCGAGCCTATACCTAGTAGGTTCAGACTGATGAGTAAATTATGTTATACCTATGTGTGTTATTACCGAAATGAAAAGTAAGTGAGTAAGTGTCAATTTTGTGGATCTTTGTGAATTATTATGATCAAACTAAGAAAGTTTTGTTAGTTAAAGCACTGAAGCGTAAGTTCAGAGTTGAGGAAACTAGGTGGGATCTAGAGAACTCAACGAGAGAAAGTTACCCTATCCTATTTGCCGGTAAGATTTTCGGGGACAAAAATCCCTAAAGGAAGGGAGAGTTGTGACAGACCTAATTTGACTCTAGTCGAGAAGTGGTTCGGGACCACAAAATCGAGTCACAAGAATAATTAAATGTTATATTTTATGCCTATTATAAGTGAAAGTGTGTGTGTGAAAATTTCATGTTTTGATTTTGTCTTTTAAATGTGAAATTAATTAGAAAGGACTTATGTGTGAAACTTTGGAAATGTGATAGGTTAAATGGTAGTGGGCAAATAATGCATGGTGGAAAAAATGTAGACTTGCATGTCAAATTCCCCACTTTAGAGGAAGTGGCCGGCCATGATGGTATGGGATACAAAATATATGCATTTTGTATTAATATTATAATGACTACATGGTTTTATAATAGGAAATAAGTATTAGAAAAAAAAGAAGGCCATACATCCTTGCCTTGTTCATGTGAATGCTTGAGAAAGAATGGAGAAAAATGCTTTGAGGATTTCGGCAATAAAGCAAGCTCAAAATCTAAGGTAGAACAAAAGGGCTCTTTGATATTTGGCCTTGGTGATTCTAATTGGAGCTTAAGAGCAAAGAGGATCAAAGTCGGATAGGGGAAAAGAGAAAGTAAACGAAAAGCCGTGGATATCTAGTCGTCGACCACTTCCGAGATCTCATTTGGAAGCTACAGGCTTGGGATCGTCAGCAACTAGTCACACTATCACTATCCACTGTTTGGTACTGCTATGTTTTGGATTATCTTATGGCATGTATAGATAGACTAGTAGTGGAGGATATTTTGGTTAATGTATATAAGCTATGCGAATATGGCATCTTTTGAATGTTTACTTTATAAGTTTTTTTTTAATTTTATCCCTGGTTGTGTCTAGCAATTATCCAATTGAATGATCTTTACTTCAAGAAAATGTGCAAAATTTTACTGATCTGGCATGAGTTACAAGTCTGGTAATGCCCCTTACCTATTCCGGCGACGGTTACGGGATAGGGGTGTTACAGTAGGATTCCAAAGGAGAGGATGTGGGTCATTAAGACCGCTTAAGTACCAAGCTCTTTCTAGATCCAATCCTAGACATGCATATACCCGTTGCCACACCTTAACCCCTTTGACCTGTCCACAGTCACAATATATTAATTAAGTCTTATGTGGATATCATATACTAGGCCTGTAACCCCTTACAAAGCCCAAACAATTTCACATACCTGTATCTGGCCCACTAAGCCCACTCATATTCATATGGCCCATTAGGCCCAAATCACCTGTATATGGCCCATTAGGCCCAGTCACATTCATATTTGTGCTCACATACAAGTTCCTATCACATAGCATCAACATTCAGTTTTTGCCTATTATGGGCCCAACAGCCCATCGGGCCCATTTAGCCCATTTCAGCCCATATGGCCAAATCACAACCAAGTCCACGGAATCACTCGTGGGCCTTAGGCAACCTATCGATCTCCTCCTTACGAGTGTTTGTGCACTCACAAGACTACCGTAGCCAAACTTTTAGCTTTTTGGCATTTCGGTTTTTTAGCTTTTCGGTATTTTGGCTTTTGCTGATACATAATGTGTGTGCAGTGTATGTACACACCTGGTAAGCAAGCGTGATGCGATCTCCTTAGCCCATACCTAAAATCGATATCACTCAAAGATTAATCACATGTACTTTTCGATTACTGTACCAAAAGTCGGAATCTCACCTTAACCTTACCTGAACGCCAAGCTTTTACTAGCTTTTACTTTGATCACTAAACACGCGTATTTCTCAGATTTGAAGAGCAAATCGGTAGGAATCCAAAATCAAGATCTGACACTAATTCCTTAGTAAAGTCAATGAGAAAGAAGGGAGGGACCGAATACTCGATAGTTATCAAAAACCGATTGGGAGAACTAACATTTACACTAGAATCGACTCGGTTGAAAGAGTAGTGGTAGCACCAAGGGTATTTGGCTCTTAGAGATTTCAATGGAAACAATTGATTACTCAGTACCAAAGAAGAAAGGAAGAAGAATAGGCTAAAGAAAAGAAAATATTGAGTAGAGGAGGAATAAGAATTCGACACAAAGAAAGAAAAGAAAAAGGGTTTTCGGCTTTTTAAAGAAAAGGGTTTCTGGAACAAAGTGAAGGGAAATTCGGCATTAGCTTTTCAATCCTCCTATTCAGCACCTATTTATTACCCTATAGCCGAATTCTTCAAGCCCAAGTTCCCACTTCAGCTCCACTTACTCCTCACTTCTCATCTCCTCGTTTTTCTCCCTGATAACCCCTTGATCCTTTCCTTAATTTTCTGTTCTGAACACTCCCTCTGGAGTCCATCTTCACACCACTTCCATCCTTCTAGAAGGCCAAAATTAAACTCTAAAAATACTAAGCTAGGATTCAAACCTTGGACCTCCTTGCTAGCTACTAACGCCACCTCACTACACCTTACGTGGCGTCACTTAGCCACTACACCACAGGCACTTTTTTTGATACTATTTCCCCTAACTTTATTTAAAAGCCCAATTATTTGCCAGCCCTGATTCTTTTAATATCTAAGCTATAATTTCATTTATTCCTAGGTTCAAACTCAAACCTTAACTAAGACCTACTAAAATTATCGCTTGGATAAGAATATTAAACACAATTTTTATCAAAACTGAAAACTAAGAAAATTCAGGATTTCGCGATTTTAGGTTTCGGGATTTTTGGGGCGTTACAACTCTAACCCCTAAAAGAAACTTTGTCCTCAAAATTTCCAACTACTAACACAGACTACCATACCACACTTTCGCTGCACACTCTAATTTCAACTTAGGTAAATAGCACACTATGGGTAAGTACGTACCATTATTCTCCTCTGGAGCGTCTTGATCGCGTTATTTCATGATAGGTTTTAAATATTTATAATTACTCGTTCTTGAACTAACTATTATCGCGATGTAGGCAAGTATACCTATCGAACAGTAGTATAGTTTTAGCAAGACCGGATTGTCGAACCCAAAGGAACTAAAGGTACGAGTAATGACTGTCTTTTTATTATCTAGCCTAAGAATAATGGGGTTTTGTTTTAATTAACTAATTATCTAAACTAAGAACTCACAGAGAAAAGAATCAGGGAATTGCTTTTGGGAAAAATTGATTGACTTAAGACAATACCTAAGGACCTAAGGAAAATCCACCTAGACTTTACTTGTTATTCTGGCTCTGAATCAGACGATTTATTCATTCAACATGTTTCGTAGAGATCCCTAAGTCATGTTATTATCCCTATTCAAGACTAATAACATCTAATCCCTAGATTGATTAACCAAGAATTTTCTCTAATTAACACTCTAGGGTTGCATTAACTCGATCTATGGATCGCCTTATTAGGTTTCACCCTAATCCGGCAAAATCTTGTCACCCTATGTCTAGGCACGCAATCAACTCCGCTTATTTATGATAAATGTACTCTTAGCCACGGTCTATTCCTCCTGTGAATAAGATCTTATCTTGAATTAGTATCCTGGGATATCAAAACAAGAATTAAGAACAAGTTAAATATTTATCATACAATTCAAAAAATAATAATAAGATTCATCTTAGGTTTCATTTCCCTTAGTTATTTAGGGGATTTAGTTCATAGCTAAATAAGAAAACATCTTAGAAAAATAAAGAATACAAAACATAAAGAAAACCCAAAACTTCTAAAGGGGAATTAAGGAGAGATCTTCAGTCTTGATGATGAATCTAGCTTCTGAGATGAATCAATCGGCTTTCTTTGAGTAATTCCTTACTCCCTATTCTGTGTGTCATCTTTTCTCCTCTTCTAGGGTGTATTTATAGGCTTTGGAATGCCTAGAAGCCCTCAAAATTAGACTTTTCGAATTGGACTCAACTTGGGCTTGGCAGGGACACGGCCGTGGCACATGCTCGTGTTCGATTACTTCAGGCCATGTTCGAGCCTGCCAAATTGACACGGCCATGTGGTCTACCCGTGTGAGGCGGTCCAGGCCGTGTTGATTTTGTACTTTGGCCCATTTTCTCCATTTTTGGCCTGTTTCTCGTTCTTTTCTCTCTCCTATGCTCTCCCAAGTATTAAACATGAAATTAAAGCATTAAGAGCATCGAATTCACCAATTCTAATGAGAAATCATCCATAAAATGAATTAAACATGGGGTAAAAATATGTATAATTTATGGTTTATCAAATACCCCCACACTTAAGCATTTGCTTGTCCTCAAGTAAAATCCTCAACTCATAATCAAAATAAATGCTCCTCAACTTATAATTCTTATCGATAATATCTCAAAATAATCCATAGGTAATCATACATTGAGAATTCAACTAAAAGAACATAAAAGTTTCAAACATTCCAAGTTGAGTATTTAATCATGCAAACATAGGTGTCTCTCCGCATCTAAGTAATTACCTTTGATTCAGAATATCACAAAGTTTCACATCCTCACTAAAGATTCACTCAAATCACTCGAGGTGTTTAAGGACAATAAATGAAGCACTCAATAGTCAATAATGAAAAGTCATTACCACAGGCTTGCTTGAAAATCAAATCTCCTCCACTATAATTTAAGATGATTCATCAATCAAAAGGTCTTTAGAAGGTTGTAGTGAGGCTTGGTTAGGGGGGTGTGGTCACAAGCTAAAAGAAAGGGTTAGAATCGAGATTGAATTGAAAAATTGCCTAACTAGAAAAAGAGTTAATCTTCACTTGTGTACAACAGAGCTTCTTCTCAGAATATGGAATTACTAATATATATACATAGTTTTTTATTTTTAGAATAAGTTAAATATTCATAGACTAACTTATTACAAACAAGAGTAACTAAGCAATTTCTTCAACTCAAATCTCGAAAAAAATAAGGATTAAATTAGGGGATTTCAACAATGATAGGTTAAAGGTTAATATTAAGGGTAATACAAGAAATGACTTGTTAGGCTCAAGGGGGTTTACTAGGGGTTAATCATGGAGGTAGGCTTTTCATGGCATGAGTGGGTTAATCCTAAGTGCCTTAATCATTTTGATATATCAAATCAAATGGTGTGGTCTCGACATGCATAATCAAGCAAGTTCTAGAATAACAGTTCAATACTGACGCACTCAAAGCAATAATAAAAGTGAGCATGAAAGAATTAATAGATGCTCAAAAGGCTAAAAAATCTCACAAAAAATTATGGCTTTTTGATGTTTAGACTCGTGAATTCCAATTCAAAGTAATACCTAGACTTGGGGAAACAACTTATCATGCTTGATACTCTAATGTCTTAAAATTTAAACAATCAATGCATAAATGCCTATGTTTTAATTCAAGATATATCAATCAAAATCATAAATCAATTAAAATTTATCCTAAATATGATATGAAAGCTTTTCAAGAGAACAAGGTGATTATTCATGGATTTTTCTAATAATGAAATAAATACCCTCCCACACTTAAGATGTACATTGCGCTCAATGTACAAAGATAGATATTAGAGTATAAAAATAAGATAGGGAGAGAAGTGAAACTTCCTGTATGATGAAGTCTTCGAACTGGAGTTCTGGAGAGGAATCGGTTCGAGAGTGGATGAGGATACTCTGGTGGTTGTAGAGGTTCATTAGGCCATAAGTCCTGCGCTAAAAGAATATTATATCTAGTGGTAACTATGGTCGTGGTCGATCAGGACATGGCAGTCGTGGAGAACCTTTCCTGGTGGAGTTTTAGTTCCTATGTGACGATGAGCTTAAGAGCTCTATGTGATTATGATAAAATCAGGAACTTTTTAGGGGATATTAGGAAGAATAATTACTCAAAAAGAAATAATCGAATTTAATAATTAAAAATAAAATTTCTAAAATCTAATAAAAATAAAAAGTAGTTTCAATAAAAATTAAAAACATAAAATAAGAAATAAATATTTCTAAACATCTTTATCGCTAGATGGTTCGCGAGGTGGGACTGCCAATGAGATGTGGAGGTGCTGACCAATCTGCTGTAGAGTAGCACCAATGTTGTCAAATCATTGAAAACACTGTTGCTCAAATCGGGTGAGGCGCTCAGAGAAGTCAGCATATGAAGTCGCCGCATGAACTGGACGAGAGGGTGGTGATGGCTGAGTCGGTAGGCCCTAGTGTTGTGGGGGACATCATCAAGAATGTCCTCGTAGGCCTCCTCCTCGGTAGATTGGGTGAGACGATACTGGGGAGGGTAGGTTCCTCGACGCCTCTCGATCATCCTCATGCTAAGCATGCTCGAGATGCCTTGTGGAGACATCTGGCCGATGAGGGTGAGGGATGATTCTTGGGCCGCGGTGTTGAGGAGCCCAAAGTGTCGCGCTAGCCGGGTCTCCTAGGAGCCAATGGAGATGACCCCCTTCCTATGCCGCTTTGTCTGGTGCTAAATCACAAGGGCAATGAAATAGGCAAGGTCGATGACGTGCCCTTGCGACATGCACCATAAGAAGTAGACATCGTACCAGTGCTCTCTCGCCTCCCTGTAATTGTGTGAGCTAAAATAGTGTGTAAGTACCTCAGGGATGGTGGGAGGACTGATGCCTTGGAGCGGCTAGGATTGTAAAAGGCCGTGCTAGGGGCACCAAACTCTGGGATGCTTAGCTGGCAGATTAACCCACCTAAGCGAAACTGGACCGTGTCGGGATCATCGTACCGTGTCATTACGGTCTGAAGATGGAACGTTGAGAAGAGTTCCATTGTGAGCTCAAGGTATGTCGGCTCGATAATTTCGAAGAACAACTCCCAAGGGTCAGTGGTTAGGAGAGCCCGAATCCCGTCAGCCATCTGAGCTTGTTCTACGGTAGCCCAGTCGATGTAGCGGCCCGCAATTAAGGGTTGGGCCTGAAGTATTTGAAAAAGCTCTTCTTGGGGCCCTCGGGGGAATTGCAGGAGAGGGTGACGAATTTTCGCGGTTGGACCCGTGGAAGATGACGCTCCTTTTCTCTTCTTTGAGGCTGGTAAGGCAGTGTTCTTTCCTCTTGAAGACGACATTGTGTACCTGCAAGTGGAAACATCAATTCATCTTTTTGATGAGTGGACAATTTATAATATATAAAAGGAATGCGACTAAATTCGAAAAGGAAAATGCATGAATATATTCAGCCACAATTACTAAATTAAAACAATAAGTTTAATGACCCATTTCGATGTGGCATGAGCATGGTGATATAAGTAAAAATGGCAAGGAATGGAATGCAAAATACTATATGGATGAAAAGAGATGTCAACACAATATGCATGATTATTTCAACTATTCTAGCCATGAATATTTACTTCTAACTAATTACATGAAGTGTAGGAATCATGTAATTAGTAAGATTTTAAACATGAGAAAGATGCTAACTTGTTTGATAAATGAAATTTATGTGATTATCAATATGAAAATAACATGAAAAACATAGATTAATTTGATAAATAGCATAATAAATCAGTGAAATAAAAGAAAAAGGAGTAAACAAATGCTAAGGGAAGAAAGTGGGCGTTGAGAATGGAGTTGTAGGCGGCGCACAGGCGTGGCAGGGGGCCGTGTGGAGTTGCAGCGGCTAGGGTTAGGGTTTTTGAATGGGGAAGAAAGTGAATAGTTCAGGGTATTTATAGATTTTGGGGCACACGGCCATGGAACACGCCCGTGTTCCCCAGTTTCAGCCCGTGTGATTCGCGAATTTCAAATTTTGGCGCTTCTGACATTTAGTACAGGCCCGTGTCGCACGGCCGTGTCTAGCTTCGTTCGCTTCTCCCACTTCCGTGTGTGCAAGCCCCACACCATTATTAATTTGGCAGGTTTGACCACGGGGTTAGACACGGGCGTGTCGCACGTCTGTGCTATTTTAACAAGTTCGCCCACGGTTCGTCCACACGGGCGTGTGGCACGCCCGTGTTGTTTTGGCAGGCTCGATCACGGCCATATCGCATGGCCATGGCGTTTAATCATAGCCCGTGTTAGAGAAATCTTTTGCCCTGTTTTCACACAGCCTTAAGCATGCCCGTGTGCTTGGCCGTGTCTCTTTGGAAACACCTGTATTCAAGATTTCTATTAGTAAGTTAGGAGTTAAATACCAAAATTTAAAGAAATTAATATTGTTAGTGCTCGGGTTGCCTCCTGAGAAGCACTTATTTATAGTCTAAGCTCGACTTACATCTCCGTTTGAATAATCATAGTGGTTTGAGGAGTTTATTCTCCTCATTCCTGCTATCAATCTCATCAAAATAAGGTTTTAAACGAGTGTTATTTATCTTAAAAGTGTCGAACTTAGGATGACTCACATCCACCGTACTGAATGGAAAAATACTGAGTACCGTAAGAGGGATTTCTTCATTCGGTGTGGTAGTGACAATGTGGGGATTTGCGGTATTTAATAAGACCTTATCACCAACCTTAAGTTGATTTGGAGAGGTATTGGGCTCGTTTTGGCGTAGTTTCAATTTGTCGGGTGTTCTTGGTTTGTGTGTCTACCATTCATCAAGTTCCTCGATTTGTAATTTTCGATCTTTATGAATAGGTCCTCTACTATTTCCTGAGAATGATTCGTGTGCTTCCTTCAGACTCATTTTCTGCAAAGTAGGTTACACCGTATTGTTAGTTTTAGTAGAATGGGTTAAATGATCACCTTTAATTCCTGATGTGTTGCCAGAATTGCGAGCATGAAGGGTGATTGTTTTGTCTCCCACTCGGAGTGTGAGTTCACCTGTGCCAACATCAATAATAGTTTTAGCAGTTGCTAAAAAGGGCCTTTCTAGTATTAAGGGAGTGTTGCTATCCTTTTCTATGTCTAGAATAAAAAAGTCAACGGGAAATATAAATTTATCGATTTTAACTAGCACATCTTCAATAATACCCCTAGGGAATCTTATAGTTTTATCTGCTACTTGAATGCTTATCCTAGTCTGTTTGGGTTTCCTGAGACCTAGTTGCTTAAACATTTTGTAAGGCATGACGTTGATACTAGCCCCTAGATCAGCCAATGCATAATTAACGTCTAAATTACCAATTAAACAAGGAATCGTAAAACTCCCTGGATCTTTTAGTTTGTTGGGTAGTTTATTTTGGAGAATGGTCGAGCAAATTGCGTTCAGCTCCAGATGCGACGCCTCGTCCAACTTTTGCTCATTTGCTAAAAGCTCCTTTAAAAATTTCATTGCGTTTGGCATCTGCGATAGAGCTTCAATAAACGGTAAGTTAATATGTAATTTTTTTAAGAGTTTAAGGAATTTACTAAATTGTTCATCTCAGCGGTCTTTCCTTGTCACGTTGGAGTATGGCACACGAGGTTTATATTCGACAGTCACTGGTTTGTTTTTATTATAATCTACCTCACCTTGACCTTTGGTTACCATAGTTTTGTGCCTCGGTTTTGGTTCAGGCTTAACGACTCCTTCGTCATCTTGAATATTAATTGCGTTGAGTTGTTCCCTTGGGTTAGGTTCGGTATTACTTAGCAAACTACCTTGTGGTCGTTCAGAGATTAGTTAGGAAAGCTGCCCTATCTGAGTCTCGAGCCCTTGGATCGACGCTTATTGATTCTTAAGTGCTGTCTTGGTGTTCTGAAAACTGGTTTCTGACACTGATATGAACTTTGAGAGCATCTCTTCAAGATTTGGCTTCTTTTCTTGTTGGTAGGGTGGTTGTTGGTAGCCCGGAGGATGTAGTGGTCTTTGATTTCCTTGACCGCCCCACGAGAAATTGGGGTGGTTCCTCCAACCTGCATTATAAGTGTTACTATATAGATTGTTTTGAGGTCGAGGGTTATTACCCATGTAGTTTAATTACTCGTTATCCATGTTGTGGCCATAACATTGGTATTTCGAATGGTTTGTTCGACCGCTACTTGCTTCACACTGCATTACTGGGTGAACCTGTAAAGAATTAAGAAAACCATCAATCTTTTTATTTAAGAGTTCTACCTGATTAGAGAGCATGGTGACCGAATAGAAGTTATAAACACCGGTTGTTTTCGTTGGCTTTGTCCTCATGACTTGCCACTGATAGTTATTCAGTGACATCTCCTCTATAAACTCATAGGCATCTTCCGGTGTTTTATTATTGATGGTTCCACCCGCTGCTGCGTCAACCATTTGCCGAGTCGAAGGATTCAGACCATTGTGAAATGTTTGTACTTGGAGCCAAAGCTGTAACCCATGGTGAGGGCACCTTCTCAGAAGGTCCTTATATCTCTCCCATGCATCGTAGAGTGTTTTTAAATCCATCTGCACAAAAGAAGAGATATCATTACGTAATTTAGCCGTTTTAGCCAGCAAAAAATATTTTAGGAAAAATTTTTCGGTCATTTGTTCCCAAGTAGTAATTGATCCTTGTGGTAACAAGTTCAACCACTTTTTAGCTTTGTTCCTTAATGAAAAGGAACCGAAGACGAATGGCATCATCAGAAATGCCATTGATTTTAAATGTATCGCATAGTTTTAAAAAGTTGGCTAAATGAGCGTTGGGATCCTCATCCTGCAAACCATCAAACTGAACAAATTACTGTATCATTTGAATAGTGTTAGGTTTTAATTCAAAAGAATTTGCAGTTACAGCAAGTCTAACTATGCTCGATTCAGTTCCTGTTAAAGAGGGTTTAGCATAATCATACATAGTGCGTGGAGTAGGATTTTGATTAACCGCAATTGCAGGAGGTAGCTGATTGCCTTGGTTTTTAGCCATCTCTTCAATTGGGGGTTGAGCATCGTCTTCTTACTCATTCTCCGTGTATCTTAAGCTTCGCCTTATTTCTCTTTGGTTTCTACGTACTGTGCGATCAATTTCTTCGTCAAAAAGTAATGGTCCCGACGGGTTTCTTCTGGTCATAAACTATGAAAACCTGCCAAGAAAAGGAATAAGTAAGTTAATAAATAATAATAAAATTAAATTAAATTGTAAGAAAAATAAATGGCTAAAGTAATAAAAAGTAAGCGTTCCTAATATCTTAGTTCCCCAGCAACGGCGCCAAAAACTTGATTGCATTATTTCATGATAGGTTTTAAATATTTATAATTACTCATTCTTGAACTAACTATTATCGCGATATAGGCAACTGTACCTATCGAACAGTAGTATAGTTTTAGCAAGACCGAATTGTCGAACCCAAAGGAACTAAAAGTACTAGTAATGACTGCTTTTTTATTATCTAGCCTAAGAATAATGGGGTTTTGTTTTAATTAACTAATTATCTAAACTAAGAACTCATAGAGAAAAGAATCGAGGAATTGCTTTTGGGAAAAATCAATTGACTTAAGACAATACCTAAGGACCTAAGGAAAAATCCACCTAGACTTTACTTGTTATTCTGGCTCTGAATCGGACTATTTATTCATTCAACTTGTTCCGTAGAGATCCCTAAGTTATGCTATTATCCCTATTCAAGACTAATAATGTCTAATCCCTAGATTGATTAACCGAGACTTTTCTCTAATTAACATTCTAGGGTTGCATTAACTCGATCTATGGATCCCCTTATTAGGTTTCACCCTAATTCGGTAAAATCTTGTCACCCTATGTCTAGGCGCGCAATCAACTCCGTTTAATTATGATAAATGTACTCTTAACTAGGGTCTATTCCTTCTCTGAATAAGAGCTTATCTTGAATCAGTATCCTAGGATATCAAAATAAGAATTAAGAACACATAATTAAGAACAAGTTAAATATTTATCATACAATTCAGAAAATAATAACAAGATTCGTATTAGGTTTCATTCCCCTTAGGTATTTAGGGGATTTAGTTCATAACTAAATAAGAAAACATCTCAGAAAAATAAAGAATACAAAACATAAAGAAAACCTAAAACTCCTAAAGGGGAATTGATGAGAGATCTTCAGTCTTGATAATGAATCCGGCTTCTAAGATGAATCAATCGACTTCTTTGGAGTAATTCCTTACTTCCTATTCTGTGTGTCCCATTTTCTCCTCTTCTAGGTTGTATTTATAGGCTCTGGAATGCCTAGAAGCCCTCAAAATTAGCTTTTTTTGAATTGGACTCAACTTGGGCTTGGCAAGGATACACCCATGTTCGATTACTTCAGGCCATGTTCGAGCCTACCAAATTGACACGGCTGTGTGGTCTGCCCGTGTGAGGGGGTCCAGGCCGTGTTGATTTTGCACTTTGGCCCATTTTCTCTGTTTTTGGCCTGTTTCTCGTTCCTTTCGCTCCCTTATGCTCTCATAAGTATAAAACATGAAATTAAAGCGTTAGGAGTATCGAATTCACCAATTCTAATGAGAAATCATCCATAAAATGAATTAAACATGGAGTAAAAATATGTATAATTTACGGTTTATCACGTCTCCATCCTCTTGACGACGTGCTGCATAGACCAAAGCTGACTGTCTCGCCCCAGCATGACCAGTACCTCTACCTGGTGCTCTATGACCCAAACCATTTCCACCCCTGGCCTGATCACGGTCTCTCGGCGGTGGCTGAGCACCCCTCGATGGCTGTACACCACCTCGGTCCATGACTGGCACCTGAGCTGACATTCTAGGGCAATTCTTGATCCTATGCTCCATAGATCCACAAACTAGACAAGCTCCTGTCCTCTTCCAACACTCGCCTACATGACCTTTCCCACAATCAGCACAAAGTGGCACCCCTGGATTAACAGCAAGGGGCCTTGCTCTATCTGACCCATTAATTTTGGCCCTAGCCCTAGGCATCTGTCCAACACCAGGAGTCTAAGCCTCCCTCTTATTCTTACCCCTTTCCTTCTCCCAGTTTAGGCGCTCAGTGCGCTTTACCACCTCTACTATCTTTGCTTTCTCCACCAACTCCTAGAAAACTCGTTCCCTTTGTGGAGCTATCAGTACCCTGAGGTTATCTCTAAGCCCATCCTCAAACCTAACGCAACGCTCATACTCTGTTGCCACCATTACCCTTGCATACCTACTAAGGCATAGAAACTCTGCCTCATACTT
Source organism: Gossypium hirsutum (assembly GCF_007990345.1). Lineage (NCBI taxonomy): Eukaryota > Viridiplantae > Streptophyta > Magnoliopsida > Malvales > Malvaceae > Gossypium > Gossypium hirsutum. The sequence goes on along the minus strand of NC_053435.1, from coordinate 33,773,634 downwards.
CGCCATCGATTTGTTTCCTTGGGTCAAGTTCAGGAACTCCTTCCTCCTAGCATCCATATAGCTTGCACACGCATACTTCCCTTAGAATGCAGTTTTGAAAAACTCCAGGTGACCCGCTCCGGTTGGGTGCCCTCTTTCACTGTCAACCACCACTAGTAGGCTTCCTCCCTAAGTAATGACACTGCCCCTCTATTATCCTTTTAGTGCCTTCCAACCAATATTCCGCCACATTAGGAGCCACGCCAGCCGCGCCCTTAAAGATCTCAGCCTCGTTCGATCGAAGTCGTTCTCAAATAGACCCTCGATTTCTGTTGCCATTATTGGGCCTAGTGACCCTTTCCAAAATCCTCAGCATTGCTGTGACAATGCATCTTCTCCCGCGGCCCGATCATACTGTCCCTTCCCAGCCACAGGTGAGGCCGGAGTCTTTTCTACTCCAACATCGGGCATATGGCCCGATGTCGACGATTCAGCCCTAAAGCTTCTGCTGCCTCGGCCATGGCCCCCTGCACCTCTTCTAGCACTCATCATCGATTCGTGTATTATCTAGATTAAAATTTTATGAAGGTGTAGTTAGTTTAATAATTACACCGATGTTTTATGAAAATATTTAAAGAGAAGATTGTTTTCGAAAATCCTCTACAGTTTCAAGTTCCTGCGGGCTTTGGTTCCACTCTAACAAAATCATCTAAAGTAGCCCTCTAACTATCTACTGTATAACAATTTAAACAAACTTAAGAATAAGAATACTTACTTGGTTCGACGTCGGAGACTCGGTGTGCCGCTAAGAATGATTTCCCTTTTCCATAACAGTGTGATCCAATTTTTTTAAACGAAAAAAAACCAAATAGTAATAAGGCCCACTTCACAGCCTGAGTTTTACAACCTCAGCTCTGATACCACTAAATATAACACCCCAAACTCGACCCAGACGCTATGGCCGAATCTAGTGTGTCACATTGAAGTGTTTTAGCGAAAACTGTGTTTTCATTGAAAACCCTTCTTAAAATAAAAGAAACCTTAATTAACTTAAAAAAAACCTTTCAGTTACGAAAGCCTTGTTTAAAACATTTGATTTAAGAAAACTTAATATTTAAGAATTTAATTGCGGAAACGTAGAAACACACTATAATTTAGAAAACCCATGTTCAACTTCTTGTAATTACAGTGAAAATTAATAACAATAATTCGGGTAATAATAACATAATGAAAACCTTATTACAATCTGGTCTGAAACATATTTAACAAGAAACAATACTTAAATGCTAAAAAAAAAACCCAAGTCCAAAACATCTTGCTAGCCGGTCACCCAAAGTCCCTCCAAACATCGAACCTTCTACTGAGCATCACCTGAAAATAAAATAAAAGAGGGGGGTGAGTTTTCGTAAACCCAGTGTGTACAACCCTCGACAAAAACAAGCATTCAAAAAAAATCATTCATTAATCATGCAATGCAATCCCATCCAAATTATCCATCCGCTACACACCAGCTCCGTCCCCCGTCACACCATGTGGGTATATAAATATCAACCCACACACCATGATAGCCCGGTTGCGGAACTACCTTCATTTACATATTGTGCTTTAAAAGCCATCGGTGGATCCACGATTGTCAAGCAACCATGCGATCCTCATATACTTCCTCCATTCCATAATTCCCACAAATATGCAACTTAAGCAGAATATCATATGTATGCATGTCACATCCATAAAACTTACATTCAGCACTTAGGGGTAATTCGGTCAATTTGCCCTTAGGGGCGTTTCGATAATTTTTCCTTAATTATGGTTTTCACTTACCTTGGCCCGTTAACAAGTCCCGCGAGCTAAGATGAACGAATACTATGCACCAGGTAGGATTCCAGATGAGAGGAGGTAGGTCATTAAGATCGCTTAAGTACCAAGCTCTCCCTAGATCCAATCCTAGACATGCATATACCCGTTGCCACACCTTAACCCCATTGACCTGTCCACGGTCGCAATATATTAATTAAGTCTTATGTGGATATCATATACTAGGCCTATAACCCCTACAAAGCCTAAATAATTTCACATAACTGTATCTAGTCCACTAAGCCCAATCATATTCATATGGCCCATTAGGCCCAAATCACCTGTATATGGCCCATTAGTCCCAAATCACATTTACATGGCCCGTTAGGCCCAGCCATATTCATATTTGTGCTCACATACAAGTTCCTATCACATAGCATCAACATTTAGTTTTTGCCTATTATGGGCCCAATAGCCCATCGGGCCCATTTAGCCCATTCGGCCCATATGGCCAAATCACAACCCAAGTCTATGGAATCGCTCGTGGGCCTCAGGCAACCTATTGGTCTCCCCCTTACGAGTGTTCATGCACTAGCAAGACTACCATAGCTAAACTTTCGGTTTTACGGCATTTCGGCTTTTACCGATACATAATGTGTGTGCAGTGTATGTACACACCTGGTAAGCAAGCGTGATGCGATCTCCTTAGCCCAAACCTACAATCGATATCACTCAAAGATTAATCACATGTACTTTTCGATTACTTTACCAAAAGTCGAAATCTCACCTTAACCTTATCTAAACGCCAAGCCTTTACTAGCTTTTACTTTGATCATTAAACACGCGTATTTCTCAGATCTGAAGAGCAAATCGGTAGGAATCCAAAACTAAGATCTGACACTAATTCCCTACCAAATTCAATTAGAAAGAAGTGAGGGACTGAATACTCGATACTTATCAAAAACTGATTGGGAGAATGAACACTTACACTAGAATCGATTGGGTTGAAAGAGTAGTGGTAGCACCAAAGGTATTCGGCTCTTAAAGATTTCAATGGCAACAATTGATTACTTAGCGCCAAAGAAGGTAGGAAGAAGAATGGGCTAAAGCAAAGAAAATATTGAGTAGAGGAGGAATAAGAATTTGGCACAAAGAAAGAAAAGAAAAGGGTTTTCGGCTTTTTAGATAAAAGGGTTTTTGGCACAAAGTGAAGGGAAATTCGGCATTAGCTTTTCAATCCTCCCATTCGGCACCTATTTATAGCCCTATAGCTGAATTCTTTAAGCCCAAGTTTCCACTTCAGCTCCACTTACTCCTCACTTCTCATCTCCTCGTTTTTCTCCCTGACAACCCCTTGATCGTTTCCTTAATTTTCTCTTCTGAGCACTCCCCTTGGAGTCCATCTTCACACCACTTCCATCCTTCTAGAAGGCCAAAATTAAACTCTAAAAATACTAAGCTAGGATTCGAACATTGGACCTCCTTCCTTGCTACTAACGCCACCTTACTACACCTCATGTGGCGTCACTTAGCCATTCTACCACAGGCTCTTTTTTTGATACTATTTCCTCTAACTTTATTTAAAAGCCCAACTACTTGCCAGCCCTGATTCTTTTAATATCTAAACTATAATTTCATTTATTCCTAGGTTCGAACTCAAACATTAACTAAGACTTACTAAAATTATCACTTGGATAAGAATATTAAACATAATTTTTATCAAAATCGAAACCTAAGAAAATTTGGGATTTCAGAATTTTTAGGTTTCAGGATTTTTTGGGCATTACAAAGATGATGCAAGCGTCTTATATTAAACATTGAAAACATTTGTAAGTCATTACAACGATAATTTCCATGCCTATTGGATCAAGCTACTATGGGGTAATCATGATCAACTAGTAAGAACATGAATTTCCATCCAATTAGTACATGGACCTAATTCTTTTATGCATTCACATATGCTAAAAATCGTGTAACATTTGCCTATCATTCTAAATTAAGTAGAGATCTGTGGGGAGTAACTTAACTAGAAGATCTTGAGTGTATAACCATCAACTCAACACCTATTACATGATGCATCACAAATGAGTCATCGTGGGACAACACCTATTACATCATGCATCACAAATGAGTCATCGTGGGACAATCTCATCGAGTAGCATGCTATTACTAGTTTTCCTCTTTGAAGACAAAATTTCTTAATGTATCGCATGATAATACCTACCACAGGGGTTAGTCCAACTATTATATGATCAAAAGAAAATTTTGCTTACTTTCACGAAGTCTCCTTACTGAAATCCACATAACAACATCTACCTTGGGGTAGGTCCATTTCATACCATCACAAAAGACCATTGATGGAGGTTGTAGGTCTTGTTTAGGGACCTTCTTTTATTCGATATTTTAAAAAACATGCACTGTTGTTAATAATTTCAGGTTTTAATCATGTATGATCAATATATGCATGACAAGTACATGTGACATTCTTTCCTAAACTATATGACATGCTATGACAATTTTATAATATTCATATTCAATTATTCACAAGAGTCAATCAAATAATTTTGATTCTTTACAGTTTTTCTTTCAAGGTAAAAATTGAAGAAGTGAATGTGAACTGTACACCAGGTAGGTTCCCAGGAAAGGAAGGTGAGTCGTATTTGACCATTTAAAAACCAAACCTTTCCTTGCCAGATCCAATCCTAGACATGTACCATCTCATTACCACATTTCTCACAATAATCGAATAATTTAAAGAAGTGAATAAAACAATACAACACAATGTATTTTCTCATTACCACACTTCTTATCTTTAATAGATCAACCGCGGATCATCTTATACATATATATCACAATTATATCATAAATACTTATTAAAAAGATATATAAAGAGATAAGTAATAAAATAAAACTGTCAACCAAGGTTTCCATTGTTCAATTTCTAGAAAATGAATGAAAAAAATGTACATAGGTTTTTTCCACAAGGCATTCCTTGTGTCTTTAACTGCCATCGCTCCACCTTCTCCTCGTCATTGACTCATTTTTATAAAAATTACATTTATGTCCTATGTCCATTTTCGGCTCACAAAATTCTATAAATAAAAAGTAATCTTACGTGGAGATGATAGTCCATGATTTTTTCTAAGAACCATAACCTTGGCAAAAAATAATAATTATATAACAAGTATATATAATATTGCATTCATTCACATACATTCTCCTAAACATGTGAATAATTACAAGAATGACACATCTTATCAAATATTGATCAAACAAGATGAAGAGAGAGATTTAGTCTCGGTTTGCACTAGAAATAAAGCACAACTTGTCTCTAATACTAATTGTTAGAAAAATCGTGGTTGGAAACAATTTTCTTGCACTGTGGAAAATTTAAATTTTGAAAATTGATTCGGTTTGTGATATTTAAAGCAATAAACCTTAACCAAATTCATACCTGTGCTTTTGGCTTAACGGACGTTCGTTATTCCCGACTTTCAACCAAATGATCTTTTCTTCTATTCTTATACCATGAACAACTTCGAGTGTGGGCTCAAACCAATTGAATCGAAACCTAAAATAAGAAAAAGTTTTCTCTCATTTTGGGGTGAAAATGAAAATTCTTTCTTCTTAATAGAAACCAGTAGAATTGTTATTCTAGAAAAATATATGTAATAGTTGAGAATAAATTCTCTCTATTTTTTGGCAGAATAACAATCTCTCTAAGTGTGATCGATGCCATTTATTATAGGAAGAGAAGATAAAACCCTTTTTGAGTTGTAATGTTTATTTCAAATATAAAAATAACATCCTACTTAGAATAGGACTAGGGTGGATGGAACACCCTAGTATTCCTACTAGGGTTGTCACACCTTTCATGTCCATGAAGGGTTTTTGGGTATTTCTCACACCAGGTCCAATTATCAATACTTCCTCGGCCTTTTGATGATTTTACCCTTGGTAAAATTTTGATCATTTTACCCTTAGTAATAATTTTGAGAAAATATGTTCAATATTTCACAACTCAACATTTTCACTATGAACTAATGGTTTATTTTTATTTTCGGGCTCCAAATAGTCTAAAAACATAAACTCATTCTTTTGATCATTTTTTAAGTAATCCATATACGATTGCAAATATATCATTTCCATTTTTGGAAACCTACATTCATTTACAAATGATCCCATTTCTTCATTTTGGAGAAAATTATAATTATTCTTAAATGTTTCCTATTTCTCTTTTCTAATTCACTATGTTCATTTCTATTCAAACACGCAATTCATTTTTGGTTTCAACGAGCTAGTGGAGGGACCGATTGGACATATGTAGTTGGGGCTGAAATGATTTATAATTAAGTTTCAGCTTTTCACCTATTAATTATAAACTCATTTAGTTACGAAATTATTCCACTATAGTATCATGATTGAGCTGTCCCTATAACACCCTGAATTTAGGCCTAGTCAGAACCATTAATTTGAGGTCAGAGAAATTATTATTTTTTATATTTTATGTGTTATAGCATGATTATATGAGTGTATGAACAATTTGGTGAATTAATTTTAGCGATTTCGTGCTTAATTGCGAAAGTTTGTTCTACAAGCCAATGTTGTTAAATAGCTATGTAACACTAAATTAGAGGTCTTGAGTGAGCAAATAGACCAACAAAAATTAGTGGCTGAACATGGAAACAAAGAAATTGAAAAGTAAAAGTTTGGTAGGTGACTTATTTGGTAATAAAATAAAACAAAAAGGAAAAAGGTTGTCATCTTTTCATCTTTCTTCTTCATCCATTGAAAATGGCAGCAAACATGGGGGCTTTGAGAGCCCAAGCTTTCAGCCACTTAGTTCTCTTGCAAGTAAGTGTTTTTGAAGGTCTTTCTTGATAATTTTTGTATCTTTGTGACCCTTGTAGCTTAAGCTAACTAATAGAGGGACTAGTTTACAAAATGGTTGAGAGTCTAGGGTTTTTCCATGTGAATATTATGTTGTTTGCTGAATTTTTATGAAAGAAAATGAATCTTGGTTGTTTAATTAACAACTTTTGTGAAAGGATTTTTTATGAAACCACCTAAAATGGACCTTTTTGTAAAGGTTACAAAATAGGTGATAAACGTGTGGAATAATTGAAATTGACAGTTGCTGTAAGCTTAAATCAGTTTCGGCTAGGCTTGGTTAATGAGGAAATTCGATAAAAATCGTCTTACGAGCTTAGGAGCAAAATCGTAATTTTGTGAAAGCTTAGGGGCAAAATTATAAATTTGCCAAAATATGTTTTATGGGCAACTAGTAATAATTATAAAAATTTGGCTAAGCTTGGGTTTAATTTCATGAATTTGCACTTTTATGTGATAGGGACTAAATTGCAAGAATGTGAAACATTAGGGGAAAAAGTGTAAAATTGTCATAATGTGAATTTTTGGACTAAATTGTATAAATTGGTGACTAAGTAAGTAAAAGTTGTTATTATATAGATTGGGGGAGACGAGATTTGGACAGAGAACGAGGGAAAACAAAGTATTGGGTTAGTCGACTTAATTCGTTGTTTCAGCGAACGAGGTAAGTTCATATGGTTAGTTGACAGTGATCAATTATTAAATTAGAAATGATATAATGTATTATTATCACGTACAATTGTTATCAGATCATGATAATATGAGATTGAATTGAAAGATCAATCTAAGAAAAAATGCAGGGTCGAGTACAATCAGACAAAGACTCGTGATGAATTGACAGAAAAAATCATGGTTGGACCATGGCGATATGAGAGCCAGTGTAAGACCATGTCTGGGACATGGCATCGGCCTCGATATGTGTCAGCGTAAGGCCATGTTTGAGACTTGGAATCGACACCAGTATAAAGAGCCAGTTTAAGACCATGTTTGGAACATGGCATTGGTATTGTTATGTGAGCCAATGTAAGACCATGTCTGGGACATGGCATTGACCTCAATATGCGAGCCAGTGTAAGACCATGTTTGGAACATGGCATCGGCATTGTTATATGTGTCAGTGTAAGATCATGTCAAGGACATGGAATTGGCACTAATGTATGAGAGCCAGTGCAACACCATGTTCGGGACATGGCATCGGCCTCGACATGTAAGCTAGTGTAAGACCATGTTTGGAACATGGCATCGACACCGATGTATGGGAGCCAGTATAAGACCATGTCCGGGACATGGCATAAGCATTTTACCCTTTTGTAGGAGGCTTATCAGGTATCCTTTAGTATTCCAACTGGTTCATCGAGTGATTTAAAGATTGTGTCATGATTGAGAAAGGTTATGATTATGTTGCAAGTGGTACAGGTATGTGTGCAAAACTCATGAGAAATGATTTCGGTTTATGATGCACCTTTGGTAAGGATGCAAATAAGTCATGCCCATGAGAATGATTTTGTGATGAACTTGTGATTATGGGTATATGCTTATGATGCATAAATATGTATTTTTACCATGATGGTTGAAATAATTTGTAAGGTGTTATAAACTTAGTTATCATTATTTTACACTAAAACAGTTTTGGACAGCTGCAGTAGTATGAATTTGAAAATCCACCAAATATTTTGGAAATTGAGTTAGAGGTTGAATAAAATATGAAACTAAAGCTTATCGAGTCTAGTTTCACATAGAAGAAACGGTGTAAGCAAAAGAATTTCATGTTATGAGATATTTGGATTTCTGTGAGACAGGGTTAGAGTGATTTCGGGTCCCCTTATCTTGACTTTGGAAAATCATTAAAAATTGTATGAATATAATTATGGGATAGAATTCATATTACTAAATCCTCAATGAGTCTATTTTCAATATAAATAGATGGGAACATTATCCAAATCTCGTACAATGAGATAATTAATGTTTAGTAAAGAAAGGTCAAAGCTGTCAAACAGCAGAACAGGGGTAAATTTGAAGAATTAAATGTACTTATTGGCTAATCCATAAATTCTGAAAGTTTTATGGTAGAAAGATATATGAGTCTAGTTTCAAATTCTTTTAACATATCTCAATTTAGAATTATGTAGCTCAAGTTATCAATAATTTAGTGACTATGACTCGTGTAGACAGCTTGGCTGGAATATGAATAAATAGTGAAATTATGTGCAATTATGATTGTGTTACCTTGAGAACATGTTCTGAAAATATGGAAAAAAAACATGTCAATAAATCTCTTATCATTTTCATATGGACTTACTAATCTATATAGCTTACCCCTTCCTTTATCCTTATTTTATAGGCTCACTAAGCTTTTTCTCATTTTATAGGCTCACTAAGCTATCTCGGATTGGAGATCGTAGGAGATTCTATCACACTATCCAGCTATTGAACGGTATAAATGATTTCAAGCACTTTAAGTCTATGGCATGTATAGGAACTTAGTCAATTGGGTATGTGTTATTTGATTTTGCCAAATGTATTGGCTCATAATTGGAATATGATTCATTTTGTATATGGTCATGTGATGTGACTCATATTGGTTATTGGGTTGTAATACTATTCATATATGCATGCATGTGTTAAAGGTTTCATATGGTGTGGTCATGTGTGTTTGGTATGGATGAATTGTGAATGCGCCCTAGATTACTTGATGATTTTAAAGTGACTAAATTGGCTTATGGATAGACCTTAGCATAAGTATGAAGTTTAAGAATGTGTTAACGATAATCATGGCATGAAGTTGATAAGTTTAAACTAGGCAAAGTATGGTGCCTTTTGCATGAATAAATTGATATTAAATTGCCACGAAAAGTGCCATTGAAGTTATGTTTAAGTAAGTGCTAACGAGGGTGCCAAATGGCTTGACAAATAGCCATTTTCTGGGCCACAAGGACAGAGACAAAGTTGTGTGTCTCATTCGTGTGGAGGACACGGTCTAGCACATGGGCGTGTGACTTGGCCGTGTGACCCCATTTCGTTGATGATGTCATAAATAGAGAGTTACACGGGTTGAGGACACGGGCGTATCCCAGACCACACGGGCGTGCGTGACCACAAGGCCTAACCCACACGGACGTGTGACTCTCCAAACATGGAAAATTTCCTAAGTGTTGTAAAAGGTTCATAAGTTCTCGATTTAGTCCCGAACCACCCCCGATATATGCTTTAGGCCTTGTGAGCCCATATAAGGGACATTATAAACATGAATGGATGTTTTTATTTTTAACAAAATTTTATGACCCAGTTTTACCTGTATTTGTACGTTTTAGTCCGATAATGTCTCATACCCTGTCCAAGCCTCAGTTCATGTGACAGCCCAAAATTAACCCTAGTCGGGAAGTGGTTTCGGGACCGCTAAACCGAGTCACCGAAAGGTTTGAATGTGATGTTTATTGTCTAGAATATGTAATCATGAATGTGTGAAAATTTCAAGCTTCGATTTAGTCGATTGCATGTGAATTTAGTCAATAGGACTTATATGAGAAAATTTTAAAATGTGATAGGTCAATGCATGAGGACCTATTAGTGCATGTGGAAGAAAAAGGGGACTTGCATGTCAAATTCCCCCTCCCTAATATGTAGTGGCCGGCCATGCTATGGGTGGAAACATGTCACCAACATGTTGTGTTAGTGATGTATGGTAAGGAAAATAAAATAATAAGCATGATAATTAAATAATGAAAGGAAGGGTGATGGAAAAAAAATAACATGGTCTCACCCCCTTGTTGCTGTGAATTGAAGAAAGAAAAAAAAAGTGTTCATTCTTGAACATCCTTGGCCGAATAGAGGAAAGAAAGGAAGGGGAAAAAGCTTGAGAAAATCGGCTATGGTGGTTTGCTAGACTAAGGTATGTTTGATATTATTCTTTGAGATTCATGTATATTTTAAGTTGTAAGTGAAAATCTACCTAGCCATGGTTCAAATTTTGTTAATTGATGGAGATGATATTCGGCCATGAATGTTACATTCTTGGTTGGTATTTTGATGTCTTTGGTGATGAGGTATGAAGATGGTTGATTTTGAGTGTTTAATAAAAAGGATGCATGAATTATTGTTAAATAATGGTCGAATGTAGCATGATTAAAGATGTGAATAAATTGAAGTTAAGGAGGTTGTCAATGAAAAATATGAGTTGGATGAGGCTTAAAGAATAAAAATCTAGGTGACTAGAGGTCAAGGACATTCGGTCATAGGCTTGTATGCTAGCAAAATCGGCCAAGTGATTATGTGGTGGAAATTAAGTGTTAAATGGAATGAAAATGATATTATATGGGGGTATGTATATTCGGCCATATGAGTAAATATATAGATGATGTTAAATTTGATTATGTATAATGGGCATTAAGATGTGGAACTTAAGAAATTAGAAGTAAATGAACTTGATAGTATGTAAGAGATAGAGGTGATAGATTAATGTTGCACATTCGGCTATGGTTAGGCATGTTGATGATCTTATCTTGATTTAAATAATTAGGCATAAAAGGGTGGCAAAGGGGATGAAATTGTCGAATGATTAGTTGGGTAACAAAAGAAGCATTCGGCCATCCCTTGAGAGCTTGTGTGATGTTGGGTTTAAAATTAGCAAAGGTAACTTACCTAATGCATGTGCATGGGTGATTAGATTTTGATGATATGGTAGTTGCATGAGGTTATTAGCCGAATATACTAACATACATATACATGTGAAATTGGATTGTAAATATTTGGCAAGGTGGTTAAACTAGTTAAATTATTGATTAAGCTCAAGGAGTTAAAGGAGGTGAATCGAGCAAAGGCAAAGAAAAGGTCATCGAGTAGCCGAGTTGGAACCGTCTTACCCAACACGAGGTAAGTCATTAAGCATGTAGTTGGTATTATTTCAAATGGTCATAATGTTTATGTATTGATGCTGAATGGAATGAATAAATATACATATATATATGCATGTACGTATGTGATGATGAAATTGTTGAATGAAAAGAAAAGAGGTAAGATGTACTGAGTTGTTGATCTCGGCACTAAACGTGCGGGTATAACCATTTATGACCATGAGATTGGTGCTAAGTGCGCGGGATTAAATTGTACAGCACTAAGTGTGCGATTTGACTATGTTGCACTAAGTGTGCGAAACGAATATGATGCACTAAGTGTGCGAATTGACCATGCGGCACTAAGTGTGCGAGTTTGACTATGTAGCACTAAGTGTGCGATTTGATTACGTAGCACTAAGTGTGCGAGTTGATTATATAGCACTGAGTGTGCAGACTCAATATACATTCGTGAATCATTATGGACACTATGTGTGCGACACTATTGAGTCGATCGCGGACAGCGGATCGGGTAAGTGTCTTGAGTACATGGCTGATAGGTGCTATGCTAATACTTGGTGTTGAGCTCGGTAAGTTTGAACCTATGTGACAAATATACTTGAAGTCACGTACATAAAATTTATCGTAGGATGGGTGAAAGGCTGTTTAGTCGTTTGATTGTAACGAAAATAAATTGATTTATGAAAATGCCTCAATGTCCTATTGATGAGTATATGGAATGTGAATGCATGAATTGATATGAAACTGAATCGATAGGTTGGAGGAACTATGGTATGGTTCGGTATGGATGGAGTAAATTGTCTCGTTCCATTTTGTTTCCTCTTGTGATAATGTTATTGATGGATGGTAGTGCATTGCTTATGACTTACTGAGTTATAAACTCACTCGGTGTTTCCTTGTCACCCATTATAGGTTGCTTGGACTCATCTATTTTTGCGGGGTCAGGCCGTCATCGAAGTCATCACACCGGATAGCAAGTTTTGGTACTTTCTTCTTAGTTGGCTTAGAAGAACATTTTGGCATGTATAAGCTATTACGTTGTGTTTGAACTTTGGCATGTAAACTTTAAGCCATGCGAAAATGGCACGAATGTTCGATTGAGTTGGATCAAGGGTAGGCATGAAATGGACCTAGTTACTTTCGTAACAGATGCTGGCAGCAGCAGTGTCATGAGATTGAAAAATCACTAAAAATAGTAGGAGTGGAATTAATTGATGAATAAATTATGTAATCGAAGCTCGATGAGTCTGTTTTCATGAGGAAGTAACAAAAAGATCATATGGACAGTATATTAAGAGATAATCAGATTTTTGTGGGACAGGGCCAGAACGGTTTCTGGATTCCCTGCTCCGACTTTGGAAATTCATTATAAATTAACCAGAGATAATTAGGGGTCGTACCATATATGTACAGATTCCTCTCTGAGTCTAGTTTTCATAGAAACAAACGGAATCAGTATTGAAGCTCCGTTCAGGGAGATATCCAAGTCGTAATGGGCAAAGGTCAGTGTAGTCGACCCCTGCAATATGGGAGACTTTGACTAATAAACTGTACTAATTGGCCCAACCAAAAATTCTAGAAAAAAATACATAGATGGGCACATGAGTCTAGTTTCTGGGAAAAATCACGAAATTGATTTTCGAGTTACGAAACTCAAGATATGATTTTTAAAACGACTAGTACACAGATTGGGCAGTGTCTGGAAAATAAATTTTATAAGGGGTTAAAGTCAGTTAACACCTCGTGTTCGACTCCGGTGTCGGTTTCGGGTTCGGGGTGTTACAGTTCAGGCAAGGGGTGTTACACTCCCTAACAACATACCATTATGAAAGAAACTACTCAGTTCTCGTCCAATGACCTTTTCAGAAGTGTGTTATCCTCATAGGACATCCTTGATCTCTTTGGGATAATATCCGTTCTCCTAATATGATCCTATTTTATCTCATGGTAACCATTACATGTAACATCCCGAATTAGGGCCTAGTTAGAACAGTGGTTTCGAGACCACAAATCTAAAATAGAAATAATTATTTCACGATTATTTTATGGTCCCTGATATGATTGCATGTTTGTGTGAAATTTTAATGAAGAAATTCTATGCCTAAAATGTCCAATTTGACTTTAGGGACTAAATTGAATAAGTTGTAAAACTTGTGTTCTAGAAGCTTCAAGCATGAAATTGCATTGGATCATTAATTAGAGGTCCTTGAATAGAAATTTGACCAAGTTCTAAGATTTTGGACAAAAATAGGCATGAATAGGAAAAATTTGAAAGAAAGGCTTAAATGGTATTTTTGTCTTTTGGTAAATAAAAGAATAAAAAGGGAAAAATCAAGTCAAAATTGTGTCCATCTTCTCCAAGGGGTGCCGAAAATTTCATGCTCTTCATAGCTAGGGTTTTCAACTTTTCAAACTTGATTGTGAGTACTCCCTCGCCCCGTTTTTTATGTTCGTTGCATTTTTGAAGTCCTTGAAGCATGAACTATCCATTTCTAGAGCTAGGGTTCATGCATGAAATTTGAACCATGTATGACATGTTTGTATTTTGATGTTTAATGGAAGAATATGAAAGTTTTATGTGTGTTTAACATCTTTTACTAAGTGATTTTTGATAGAAATGCATGGAAAGGACTTGTTTGTAAAAGGTGTAAAAATGAGTAGTAAAATGTGAAATAAAGGAACATGTGAGCTGATATGAGCATGGAATAGGTTCGACTTGGCTTGGGTAACAAAAAAATGAACACATTTCATTTTACGAGCCTAGGGACTAATTTATAAATATGTGAAAGTTTAGGGGTGAAATCATAATTTTTCCTAAATATAGTTTTTGGACTGATTTGAATAATGTGATGATTAAATGAGCTGAATTTACTATTATAGATCAAGAAAAATGGAGTTCGGACATAGACCGGGGGAAGAACAAGATTTTGGACTAAATCGAATTATTGTCTAGTTAAGTTCATATGTAAATAATGCAATGATATATCATGTTTGAATGTTTTATATATGTATGAAACTCTATGTTTAACCATTATGACGAGTGTATGAACGACTTTAACACCTATGAGCATGACATTGTGAACGAGTTCGATGAATATGTGTCATCGAGAAAATCCCGTTTGAACCTTAGGAATAATTTAGGATACAATGTGACATGTACTAGGAACTATGTGATTATGAGCTCATGACCGTGAGTCGTACACGATTGAGACACACGCCCGTGTCTCTGCCTGTGTGGACAAAAATAGGCCATTTGTAAAGCCAATTTGCCATCCTTTTTCTCATTCATATAAAGCAACCTAAAATATTCCATTTCAATGCATATATAGGCAGTCAAAACATGACAATTCATACACATATTATGCCATCAATCTTCAACCATTTCAACTACTCAATTCCATTTTCATAATATACCAAATAATTATGCCAAAATCACCAACGCATTACCTCTAAATGTATTTTCATCACCTTACCATCAACTAAATCATGCCTCTCAAACATATCAATTCATCATCTATAAATCATACCTTACATGCCATTTCTTAAACCACATTATTACCAAATACACATTATACATAACATAAGCCAAATACACATTTTATACCAACCATGCCAAATCATAAGGCCACATTATAACCATCAACCAAAATCATTAATAAGCCATTTCAAATGACCATATACATTTCTAAAAAAAACCATATCAAAAAGACGATAGCCTATACATGCCATAAAACCAAGCCATAAGGTGTAAAATATCGAAAATCAATAGTCAGATAGTGTGATGCGATCTCCGTTGACTCCCAACCCGAGCGAACATCTGAGACGCTATAAAACATAAAAAAAAAATAACACAAAGTAAGCTTCACAGCTTAGTAAGTTCGTATGTGAGCCTAAATTGATCACAACATTCATATAGTAATTCGAAATAGATAAATCAATAACATTTAAAACATCAATTCATGAGCTAACATCAAATTATTCATGTCCTCATTCGCAAATTCTCAACTTCATATAACTCAAAACTTGAGTAGTTTTCCATACATACCTTTACTAATATGTCAAAGCTATACCGAACCGCACACTAAGTGCCAAATTTAGCCAAAGCTATTCCGAACCACACACTATGTGCCATTTTTAGCCAATATGTCATCAAACATAACAATAGTCATGTATGTACAATTTATACCATATGAAAGCATTAAAAGCATAAATATAAGAATGCTTATTGCATACGAACTTACCTCGATCGTTAAAATGACAAAACAGATCTACTAGTCTGATACTTTATTTTCTCCCGTTCTAGATCCAAATCTCATTTTTCTCAATCTCAATTAAAGATAACAAGGGCTGAACCTTAAAATACTTCCATGGCTATTTCTTTTATCTACATTTGGTGGAAAAATGAAGGAAATTAACATGATTTTGGCTTTTATTTTAGTTAATTAAGTCATTTTAACCATTTTACCATTTTAACCTTTAATAACATTTAAAATTTCCATTATACCAAGCCATAGAATTCCACTATGAACATTTATGGGATAATTACCATTTAAGGAGTCCCACTATTTAATATCACAGCCATTTGATACCTTTAACTTATAGAATTCAACTTTTACACTTTACGTGATTTAGTCCTTTTTACCAAATTAACCACTCAAACAATAAAATTTCTTTATGAAAATTTCAAAAAAAACTAATATCATGCTGTAAATATTAAAATAATAATAAAATAATTTTTTTCAATGTCAGATTGTGGTCTCGAAACCACTATTTTGATTAACCCTCAAAACGGGCTATTACAGTGTCCATACCAAAGCTATTACAATTGGTGCTGCTTCCAACCGTTTCTTCAATTCCTTGAAAGCTACCAAGCAATGTTCATCAAAATTAAAAGTTCTATTTTTCTCTAGCAAAGTGCACAAGGGTTTAGATCTTTTCAAGAAATCATTAATGAATCTTCTATAAAATCCTGCATGACCTAAAAAACTTCTAATACCCTTGACATTGGTAGGAGGTGGCAATTTTTCTATTACTTCAATTTTTGCTCTGTCCATTTCAATCCCTTGCTATGATATCCTATGCCCCAGAATAATTCCTTCACAAACCATGAAGTGACATTTTTTCCAGTTCAAAACAAGATTTTTTTCTTCACAATAACATAAAACCAATTCCGTTTTTTTAATCAATCCTTAAAATCATTGTTAAACATAGAGAAATTGTCCGTGAAGACTTCGTGGAAATTTTCCTTCATGTTCAAGAATATAGCCATCATACAATGCTGAAAATTTGTTAGAGCATTACATAATCCGAATTGCATCTGTCTAAATGCAAAAGTTCCATATGGACACATGAAGGTGGTATTCTCTGGGTTATTAGGAGTGATGGCAATATGATTATACCGTGAATAACCATCCAAAAAATATTAGAAAGCTTTCCCAGCTAATCTATCTAACATCTGATCAATAAATGGTAAGGGAAAATGGTCCTTCCTAGTTGCCTTGTTAGCTTACGATAGTCCATGCATACTCTCCATCCCATGACAATGCGAGTCGGAATAAGCTCATTGTTATCATTACTTACTACTATGACACATCTTTTCTTAGGTAAACATTTTACAAGACTCACCAATGAGCTGTCTAAAATCGGGTAAATAATGCCAAAATCAAGTCACTTGATAATCTCTTTCTTGACAACTTCTTTCATGATCGAATTTAGTCTTCTCTATTGTTCAATTAAATTGCTATGGAAATCCCCAAAAAAAATTTATGCATTCAGAGAGCAGGGCTAATTTCTTTTTTATTAGAAAGGGTCCATCCTAATGCCTTCTTAGATCACTGAAGAACTTCTAACAACTTGAACTCTTGCTTGGGTGTCAACTCCGAAGAAATTACTATCGACAAGGTACTGTTGTCTCCCAAATATGCATATTTTAAATGCTGCGACAAAGATTTCAACTCCAGTGTGGGAGGTTCCTCTATAGAAGGTTTAAGAGGATTAAAAAATCAATATGATAAATTCAAGGATTCAGACTTCTTCCTTGGTCTATCCACAAACTGTTTGTCTTCCATAAGTTCACCAATGTCCTCAAAAATTATTGCGTCACTTTGCTCAAGTCTTCATCACTATCAGAATTGTTGTGGCTCTTCCTCTACTACTGTTTCTATCAACCCAATAGCATGACATTCTTCATTCTCACCAGCACATTTCAAGGCATCAAATACATTGAAAGTAAACTGCTGATCATTTACTGTTATGGTCAGGTGGCCTTTCTGCACATCAATTAAAGTCCTGCCAGTAGCAAGAAAATGTTTTCCAAGAATAATTGGCACATCTTGGTCAGTTTCACATTCTAAAATAAGGAAATCTATAGGAAAAATAAATTTATCTACTCTTACTAGCACGTTAGGAAAAACAAATTTATCTACCCTTACTAGCACATCTTCAATTTTACCTTGCAGTTGTGCGTAGGATCGATCAACTAGTTACAACGTAATAGTAGTAGGTCTTTCTTTCCCAATTCCCAGCTTCTTGAAAATAGACGTAGGCATTAGATTGATGCTTTCTCCTAAATCACACAATGCCTTACCAGCACAATGATTTCCAATTGAACATGGGATAGAAAAACTCCATAGGTCCTCCAAGTTTGGAGGTAATTTTTTCATCAACAGTGCTGTGCACCCTTCAGTGAGAGCAATAGTCTCAAATTCTCCCAATCTGTGCTTTTTTGACAGTATATCTTTCATAAACTTCACATAATTGGGCATATACTCCAAAGCTTCTACTAATAGTATGTCAATATGGAGTTGCTTTTAAACATCCAAAAATCTTTTGAACTGAACATCCTGTTTAGAATTATCGAATAGTTGAGGAAAAGGTAGAGGTGGTTGTCCTTTAGGTTGTTGATATGATTTTGTTGTGACATTTTTGTAGGCAACATGATCTGATTCTGCTGCAACATTCTTTTGTTTACCTTTTTCAGGTGTAATATGCTTTTTAGTTCATTCTGAGTTCTTTCCATGGTTGAGTCTAGAGTTGTCCTCTTTTACAGTGTCTTGAACAACATCATCCAACTGTGTCCCACTTTTGAGAGTGATGGCCTTGCATTGTTCCTTCCCTTGTGTTCTCAGATTCTCAGTATAGCTTGGCAATGCTCTTTATGGCCTCAAATTTAAAGCATTCACTATCTGTCCCATTTGATTCTCAAGTGCTCTGAAGGACGCAACCTGACTATGAATTACAGCATCATTGTTGGCCATATATTCCTTTAGTAAGGCTTCAATAGAGGTAGAAGATGATGCTTGACCCTGTTGAATATTTTGCCATAGGATAGGATGATTATAACCAGGCGGTGCACTATTAGCATTCTATCTGGCAACATTGTTTAAATTCCTTGCACCTTGATTATTCCAACTAAAGTTCAGATGCTGCTTCTGTTAGATTATGCCCAAACACCAATCATGAGATGATTGTAATAACATACTATTTTTGCCTCATTTATTAATATAGGATATTTCCATTATTATTTCAGTTTCTTTTCTGTGCATATATTCCTTTAGCAAGGCTTCAATAGAGGTAGAAGATGATGCTTGACTGTAACAGCCTGTTTTTAGGTCAAATCAGAATATTGGTTTCAGGACCACAAATCCAAAGTCAAAATATTTATTTTATTATTTTATTAAAGTTTACAGCATGATAGAATTATTATGTGAAAGTTTCTTAAAGCAATTTTACCATTTAAATGCTTAATTCGGTAAAAAGGACTAAATCGTGTAAATTCAGCTAGACATGGGTTAGTATTAAATTGTATGAATTTGCAATTTTATGTGATAAGGACTAAATTGTAAAAATTGAAAAGTATAGGGGAAAATATGTAAATTTTCCAAAATATGAATTATGGATTAAATAGAATAGATTGAATGCTGAATGTGTTGAATTTGATAAAATATAGATCAAGATAAGTTGAGATAGAGTTTAGATCAGGGAAAACGAAAAGTGGATGAATAGCCGATAGTTTTATCCGAGGATACGAGGTAAGTTTATATAATTAGAATTGAACTTTTATATACTTGTAATTATTTAAATGAATGTGTATAATGGAAATATTTGAAGTATAAATGCCTTATTGATATAATGTATTTGTTACTGAGCCTTGTTTGAACCGTATGAATTCATTGGATACTAGTGACATGTTACTGGGATTACTGTTTTGGTCGAGCTCCTGCATTTGTTGCGGAATCATCACAGCTCGTATGAACTTATCAATATATCAGCTCGTAAGAACTTACTATTTTCAGCTCATTAGAGCTTACTGTTTCAGCTAGCTTACCGATCATGGCTCAAAAGAGCATATATGATAATGAATTGACGGATTGCTGACATTGTTCACTCAAGTATCCTTTGAAGTTCTAATGGATTCAACGAGCCTAAATAATGTTTATACGAATAAATTATGGATTATAAATGTTCCTATTGCTATATATATGACATGTGAATTTTGGAATGATGCAAAGTATTGTATTAATGGATGATTTTTATGTATTTGCCAAATGACTAACATGTGATGGATATTGGTGATTAGGTGTTGGTTAATTGAATTGTTGGCATTTTTAATGTTGCTTTGATTATGTATAAATGGTAAGTTTAATTCTACATTATATGGGCTTACTAAGATATAAAGCTTACTCTGCTTCTTTTCCATGTTTTATACAGGCTTGATAGCTCGCTCATTTCAGACAAGTCAGAGTTGCACATCACACTATCCAATTTCTGATTGGTATTTTGAACTTGTGAACATACGTAAATATGGCATGTATAGGCTAGTTTAAATGATGTTAGTTATGTTACTTGATATCATGGTTTTGGTTTATTCTGTATATGTGTTAAGCCATGTGATTTGCCTTATTTTGGTACCATGTTTTAGTTGAATTAAGTGTTCAATTATGGTATGCTTTGGTAAGGTAATGTTTGAATGAAAATATGCAAATGAGGTATTGATATGTATTTGTTAGATGAATGGATTATGCTTGGTATTAAATAGGTAATTAAATAACAAGTTGATTTGGTAATAATGTGTATTGAAATGGTTATCTTGGCTTCCTATTGAGTTGTAAAAATGTGGTTATCTATGCTTATGAATGCTTGTGTTTTTAGGGTGGAAAAATTGGCTTTACAAATAGCCTATTTTTGTCCACACAGGCAGAGACACAGGCGTGTGTCTCAGCCGTGTGTCCCCTAGGGTACCCTTTCGAATTAAGTCAGTATACACTACAGGTTTGGCATGGCCCAAACACACGAGTGTGTCTACTGACCGTGTGTAACACATAGGCTGGCACATGGGCGTGTAGTCGGCCGTGTGACCCAAGTCAGTATCCTCTCTAGTTTTTCATGGCCATGGCACACGGACGTGTCATCAATTATGTAACACAAGTCAGTATGTATGCCCTATTTCCACACGGTCTAAGACATGGGCGTGTCTATTAGTCGTGAGAGGCACACGGCCTTTTCACACGGTGTGTGATACTTGAAATGTTGAAATTTTTCTAAGTTTCCAAAATTTTATTATGTTACCGATTTAGTCCCGAAAGCATGTTTTAAGCTTCGTATGCTTGTTTTAAGTATATATTGAATGTGATTCAATGATAGTTACTGAAATGAGATGATAATTGATAAATGATTGCTCTGAATTGAGTTATAAGTCCGGTAATGCTTCTTAACCTATTCTGGCGACGGTTACGGGTTAGGGGTGTTACATTGACCCTATTGAATATTTCGCCTTAGCATAGGATGATTATAACCAGTGGTGCACTATTAGCATTCTATCTGGCAACATTGTTTAAATTCCTTGCACCTTGATTATTCCAACTAAAGTTCGGATGCTGCTTCTGTTAGATTATGCCCAAAGACCAATCATGAGATGATTGTAACAACATACTTGTCTTGCCTCGTTTATTAATATAGGACATTGCCATTATTATTTCAGTTTCTTTTCTGTGCATATAAATAAATTGTTTTATAATAATGTCCTAAGAATAATATGATTATTCTTAAAAGGTCCTTAGTCGAGTATTATTGTGGGCTTGGACAACTATAATGCATTAAGACTAATATGTAGTTTATTGATGACAAAGTGTTGTCATTGACATGGGATGTCAAAATCAATACATGAGTATGTGCGTTAGAGAACAAGATATTGGACTAAGTCACTATAAGTATGTTTCTTGGATTATTATGTAATAGTCACAATATTACTTATAGTGATTACTATGTATACGATCCTTAGACTTGAGATCATCATTATCCCAATATCGTGAGTCGTAAATTTTGACACAGTCAAATATCCATTGTAACTGGTTGTTCTATAAAGGCTGATATTGGATATACCACAATCTTTGTAGTGGGATATGGTTGATCAATATAAGGTTTGTTCCTTCTACATAATGGGAGCAATATCTTAGGCCACTTGATTGGGTATATTAGGTTTTCTTAAAAACCGTTATATAGTGAATTCTCTTTAAAAAGTTTAAGAGAGTTCTTGCCATTCATTGTCACACTGGGTGGATTACATAAAGGCCGTAACTTTTTGTAGTAGCTTGGAATCAACATACAATTGCGTAATTAGTTTCACAACAGTTATCTTTGGTTTTCCAGATGATTAAAGATAATCGTTCATACCCTTCTCTCCTCGATTCGTTCCTTGCACATGGATCCCTGGATTTAATTTTTCCATTGTTCCATGGGGTGTACTGGTTTTCTTACAGCTTCCACCCTGGATTGTAAGTGTTGGAATAGGGGTTATTATTCCAGTTAAAATTACCCATGTAGTATACAGATGTTGGGTTTGATGGGCATTCATCAAACACATGGTCTTCACCACCATAAACACACGATAGTTCAGCTGATTTCATCTCTTGGACTACGGTGGTCCTCTTCATTATTTTGATCATATTAGCTAAAGAAGATACCTAAACTGTCAATGAAGTGATTGCATCAAGCTCCATGGTACCAATAGCTTTCATACGTGTCCAAACTCTCGTGGTAGGATATATATAATCATTGTTGGCAATATTTTCCAAAATATCATATGCTTCATTATAAGATTTATCCAACAAGATACCATTGGAAGAAGCATCAACTACCATCCTCGTATATGCATTCAACCCATTATAAAATATCTCCATCTGCATCCAGTACTGGAATCCATGCATCAGACATTTCCAAAGTAATTTTTTCAAGCTTCATATAGCGTTTCCTCCTCCGATTTCTGAAAAGATGTGATGTTATTTCTAAGCTTGGCATTCATATTTGGTGGATTATACCATAGTAAAAATCTCTGGCAAAGATCATTCCATGATGCCACTGTTCCCGATGGTAAAACCTTCAGCCACGCTCTTGCATGATCTCTAAAATAATATGGAATCAATTTAAGTTGCAAGGCATATTCAAGAACACCCTATTGTCTAAACGAGTCACAGACTTCTACAAAAAGTCTTAAATGCAGCCTTGGATCTTCAGTGGGTAATCCACCAAACTATCCTACTGTTTGCAACATCTGAAACATTACCAGTTTCAGCTCGAATTGTCGAGCTTGTATGTGTGGTTTGACTATCCCTTGATCCAAATCATGAAAAATTGGAACAACATGTTCTAGAATTGGTCTATTTTGATCATTTATCACACGATGAATAGGAGGATCAACATCCTGACTATTTGGATTCCATGGATCATTTAGACTAGGATCATTCCCTTCTCTAGCCATATTATGTAATTCTCTTCTTCTCCATTGCAAAATTCTTTCGATTGCTGGGTAAAAAGGATACTCTTCATTAACAAGAATGCTTTTACTCATGCACTGATGGCAACCCGCAATAATTAAATACAACTAAGTTAGCTAAAACTAAGAAAAAAAAAAAGAAAGTAGCAAAACCAAAATTCACCAATTGCTAATCCCAGGCAACAACACCAAAAATTTGTCGCTTGTGAATATGATGTGAGAATTGTGCAAGTATACATGTCGAACAAGTAATAAAGCGATGAGTGAGATCGTCTCCACAGGGTTTAGAACAGTATAACTTGGTTGAGTTATTAAAGTGAGGTATGATTAATGTTATGAAAAAAATAATGATAAGAACAAAGTGGTAGTTTGAAGGAATAATGATATGTGTAATATGTGTAACTGATAAATAATGGAAAATGCTATGACGGGACAAGAGTAAGAATGCAATGGCAAATTCGAGAATAATTACGTGAATAATATGCAAACAAACAAGTAAACAACTAAAAATACGATGGCAAAGATGTTATGACAAAGGATAGAGGGTCTACGATATTGATATGGAAGGCCAGGATTACTAAGAATCTACCCTTATTGATAGTAATGCCTCGACAAAAGCATAGTCAATCTACTTCTTATAAGAGTTCTAAAATGGTCCTGCTTCTTTTGAGAACAAGACCTCAAGTTACCTTGCCTTAAACGATATATGTCTATAGAACTTTAGCACTTGCACTATTTTATTTCTTTTTCGTATGAATGCTGCTCTATGTATAGAGGCTGATACAAGTATTCAATCGAACACTTGCTCATATCATTCAATTTCAATCTCATTAAACTAACCTTGTCAGAATTAGATTAAGTTAATGAACATGCTGTACATCCATCTATGTCTAGAGTTTGCAAACATGCAATTTTGTAAAAAAACCATTGAATGAAATAGTGTATTAAAGCAGATATATCCTTCAGTCATTAAAGATAATAAGAGTTTCATCAAGTAATCCCAACCTTATGAGACTTAGTTCATGGGTTGGCTATTAAAACTCAAATCTAAAGTATCATTCAACATCGTTTTCATCAAATAATTCACGAAGAGTAATTAAGAAACAACAAAATAACTTTGGGAAGTTAGCTTCCACTTATCCAACCCACACTCCAGCGATTTAGTGTCCTATGGCGGCTGAGAGGGATTGCCTTCGTCTTCCTCTCCCCATCGCTACCTTTTTTTTTTGCCTAAGGATCTCCCTGTTTTTTTTTTTCTTTTTGTTTTTTTACCTCCTTTAGGGTTTCCTCCTTTGGCTTTTATAATTGTTTTCCCTGGGGTAAATACAACAGCCCATGATTTTCTTCCATTCTTTTCAAGTAGATATATATGGTACAAGTTCAACTGGGCCTAAGACCAGTACACTTTGAATGTTGACTGGACATCTTTCCGGAATTGCCATAACATTTGTGTTGACAAACTGTCCAACCCTTTGCCCCGACAAACCTTCACTATTTTACTTCTTGTTCTTCATCCTGCACCTGCCAATCCACCACCACACACAACCCTTCCACAAGAAATTAAAAATAACTAACATTTAAGTACAGTCCAAGCTCCTAATGTAATGCTAAAACAAGGAAAATACTAATGGATTGTCCTAAAATGCAACTTAATGCACCTAAGTATAGGAAGTTAGCTAGATCTAAAGGCATGAAATATGACTCTTTTCAAGAGTTATTAGTCCTTAACATAATTCAAGCTTTCTAATTACCAATATCTTCATATTCAAGCCTAATTCATCAATTTCACTCTAATGGAAGCTTGCTAAATATCTAAAAAATGAAGAAATTTATACATGGGCTAGCTACATCAAGCTCTCATGATTCAAATGTCAGGTTTGATGCCCTAAGTATAGTATTTTCATCTATGTACACTTGCAATTTTTTCGAATAGATTGGTGAATAAAATTATTCATGAGTTATATTAATGCCCATTGTATAATGTCCTTATTTGGTTTTTGTATGCAAAGCAACATAGAAGCAAATATTGGCTCACTTGTTGTCCAATGTTTAAACTAATACTAAACGGTATTACGTGGTCAAATCGTAATACGGAAATGCAACTCGTATTAGTAGGCAAACCTAAACATGTACTTAGCATAATAAAAAATGAGCAAACTGATTGAAAGACTAATGCTGGATCCGAGCTAAACCTGTGTTACATGTATCTTTGAAATGAGCAAACCGGGTTAAACCTTTAAAACAACATGAGGTTACTCGTCCAAGCTAAACCTGTGTTACATGTATCTTTGAGTCTGCAACAAATGCTAGATCTTAGTAATCCTCGGTAATCAATCTGTATCCATGTGCATAAGACCTTTACTAAGTTCATCTGGGCAATTTCATCATATAAGTTTATATACATTTCTTTACAATTTAGTCCAGATCTCACCTTTTGTATCAAATCACAAACTATCCAAATTTCAATTAAACATACATATATTCATAATTTTAAATACATAAAAATGTAAATACAATGCATCATATGAACTTACCTGGAAAAACAACAATCGATCGTATTCATTAACGACTAATCCACAATTTTTCCTTTTTTATTTGTTAGCCTCAGTTTCATTTAATTCTTGATCTACACAATAATTCAATTCAATTTATCAATTTAAACCACTTTATAACATCCTATCATATGCATGATTCAGTTTAATTTCATCTTTCAAATGCCCCTTAAAGTTTTGAATTTTATTCAATTTAGTCCCTAAAACTGAAATTGCAATATCTTTCAAATTTGACCTTCGATTTTGAAACCGATCTCGATTACATTCTTCTAAGGCTCTTTATTGTCTAAAATTATAGAAAATTTACATCAACATTGAAATTTATACACTTTTTTCTTATATTCAAAAACTAGCAATTAGACTTTACAAACTAGTGTTTTTTTCACTCTGAAGCATAAAATCTAACAATTTAGTACCAATTTCTTAAAACATTCACCCATGGAAACTTTTAGAAACTTTAATAGTTTTGAAAATTGGTACATGTGCTAGCTAAATCAAGCTCCCAGGACCTCAAAAACATAAAAATTACAGGAAAAGGACTAAAATAACATAATGCAAAGTGCCAAAAGTTTTAAAGCTTCAACCCTATTTTGTCTTTCTCAGTTCGGTGAGGAAGAAGATTAACAACAAAAATTTTCTTTCTTTCCACTTTCATATTTTTTTATTATTTTATACATTATAACATTTTAATTATAATTTCCTATTATTTTAAGTAAATATCCTACCAAACCATCCACTATATACTAAAACGGTTCAATTGTCATTTTATACCTTGGTTTAATTGCTTTATAAGTCCTTAAGCCTTTTGGCCTATTAAAAATCTATTGTGATAAACTTTTACAATTTAGTCCCTATACCACAATTAACTATCAATTCAACAAAATTAAAGTACCAAAATTTAATTAACCTTTATACTGACATCGTAAATATTAAATAATAATATTTACATACTAGAACATCAAAAATGGGGTTCTAAAATAACCATTTTTTAAACCACTGAAAAACGGTTGTTATAACTTTCCCTTTTTACTAATTTTGTCCTCGAAATTTTTACCTGAAAATAGGTTTAGGTACTGTAGTTTCATGGTTTCCTTCGGTTCCCATGTAGCCTCTGTCTATATCATGACGATACCAGAACACTTTCACTAGCGATACCACTTGTTTCGTAGTTCTTTTACTTTCTGAGCCATAATCTTAACTTGTTCTTTACTATACGTCAAATCAGGTTGTAATTCTATTTTCTTGTGTGATAACGTGTGATGGATCAGATCTATAACGACGTAGCATCGGCGCATGAAAGACTCTGTGAATATTTACAAGTTTCGAAGGTAAGTTAGTCGATAAGCTACCGGATCAATCCTTTCAAGAATCTTGGATTGAGCATCCCTGTTCTGTCAAAATGCATAACTTTCTTCCGAGTGAAACTTTTAGAAATACTTTGTCATCGATATAAAATTCAATATATTTTCTTTTCAAGTCAGTATAAGATTTTTATCGATCTGGAATAGCTTTCAAGCAATCTTAAATAATCCAAGCCTTTTCTTCTATCTCACGTATCAAGTTAGTCTTTGCCAGTTTTCTATCCTTAACTCTGACCAGGACAAAGGAGTTCTACATATACTATCGTATAAAGCCTTGTATGGTTCCATTTTGATACTCGACTGATAGTTGTTATTATAATCAAATTAGCTAACAACAAAAAATTCTTGCAACTACCTTTGAAGTCATTGATGCAACATTGCAATATATCTTAATATATTTGAATCACCCATTCTAATTGTCCATTAGTCTGAGCATAAATATTGCGTTGAAATTCAATTTCGTGTCCACGGCTTCATGTAAGTTACCCTAAAATCTAGTAGTAAATCTCGGGTCTCGATTTGAAATGATAGGTAATGGGCACACCATATAATCTAACAATCTCAAAAAAGTATAGTTCAACCAACTTCCTCGAGTGACTAACTTGTTCTGATAGGAATGAAGTGTGCTAACTTTGTCAATCTGTCAACTATTACCTAGATTGCATCTTTTTTTTTTTGGTGTCATAGGCAAGCCCGATACGAAATCCATAGTTTCATTCTAGAATCATCATAGGTTGTAACAAACATGATGGAACTTAATGGTCGACTTTAACTTGTTGGCATGTTAGACATTCATGTATTTTGAGATTTTTCTTTTTAGCCCCGGCAACCAGTACATTTTATTACTGCCTGGATGAATTGAATAAGCACTACTATGAGATTCATATAAAATGTCCCATTTCAACTCTGAATCTTTTGGCACACGTAAACGGCTTTGAAAACATAGATTCTCGTTATCATCAATATTGAACTCAGAAGTCTGATCGCTTTCAACAAGTTCTCGTTTCGCTAACAACTCTAGATCATCTTTTTGTAATTCTTAAATTCTCTGAAGAAATACTGGTTTATGTAACGCCCTTTACCCGGCTCGACCGCCAGACCTGAGTAATAAGATGCTACTATAAGAATCCAACAAACAACAAATACTTTAAATAATAAAAAATCAATTCTTTTTCATTAAATCATTTATAAAATCAAACACATTAAAAAATTGGATTCTACAAGGATCTGTTAAATAGATACGGGCGTGTGGTCTACCCGTGTAAGGAAGTCCAAGCTGTGTTGAACCTGCTAGAACTACACGGGTATGTGGTTTGCCCGTGTACAGAAGTCCATGCCGTGTTGATTTCTCATGTTGGACCATTTTCACCATTGACGGCCCGTTTCTCGCTCTTTTTACTCTCCTATGCTCACCTAAGTATAAAACATGAAATTAAAGGATTAGGAGCATCGAATTCACCAGATCTAAGGGGAAATCATGTAATGCCCCAAACCCGGCCCAGACGTTATGGCCAAATCCGACGTGTCACATTGAAGTTTTTAAGAAAACCCATGCCTCTTTCAACGTCCTTCTTAGTGTTTTAAAAGATAGTCTTTGCTAAGTTAATAAAGTGAATGGAAGTTGTGCACCAGGTAGGTATCCGAAACAGAGGAGGTGAGTCATGAAGGCCATTTAAGTACCAAGCTCTTGATTGGATCCAATCCTAGACATGCCCACAACCATTGCCACACTTTGGTGCAAGGATAGGTTTTGAGAAAAATGAGTTGGAATTCATTTAAGTAGATATCTTTGATAAACCAATTAATTGTATCGTTGCGTTATTTTGAAAACAATTATCATTTTGGAAACGCGCCCTAAGTCTAACCCATTTTGGATTGTTATCAGTAAAATATAGGGTATAAAATAAAATAATCCCAGAAAAAATAATTAAAATGGCCCTATTACAACCCAAAACCAAATAATAATATTAATTAAGAGAAAACTTATAAAAAAATAAACCGGTTACTTATTGCAATTAAAAGAAACAGAAACAGTAGTGTGGCCATCTCCGAGTCCCTCGCAGCTCCAAACCATCTAAGCTTAGGGATTACCTGCACAGTTAGAAACGGGGTGAGCTTACGAAAACACAGTGTGTAATCCCCAACAAAAAACAAACAGTGAATAACACAGTGTCAGTATTATCTGGGCCAAAGCCCTATTCAGTAACAGTATAGTCTGGGCCTTAGCCCTTAAACAGTAGCAATATGGGCCGCATCCCTAATTCAGTCTCGACATATACTGGGCCAAAGCCTTTTCATAAATCATATCACTGGGCCGAACCCTTTTCATAAATCTTATCACTGGCTGAAGCCTTTACTGTAAGCGGTATGACCCACCATCCGCTACTCTCCACCCGTACCAACCAACACACCATGTGGGGAATAACTCGACCCACCCAACCAAACTCTCCACTGGCAGCATAGCTGTTTTATCATATAACTGGAGGCCTAGCCTCTTTTAATAACTGGGGCAAAGCCCTTTTTGATAAACTGGGGCAAAGCCCTTTTCAGTAAACTAGGGCATAGCCCTTTTTGCACTTCTTCCATTTATAAAACCCAACCCATGCAACATGTCATGTATGCAGAATGTCATGCCCATAGTTGAATCAAACAATCACAGCCAAGTCATTCATATCACCAACATATATTCACAATCAAATCCATCAACAACACAGTCCAAGTCAATCACTTGCCCACAAGGGCAAAATAGTCATTTTTCATATTATAAGGGTAATTTCGTAATTTTACCAAATATCAGGGTTTTCCATGTTCATTAACAATTATCAATATTTCTGAGTGTTTAAACAATAATCTTTAACCCACTTTATCAAATTCGGGCTTTTGGGCCAAAAACCCCTAATGGGCCTTACGAATGCTGATTTAGCCCACTAAGCCTGCTTAATCCAAATTTTACAACAGTACTAATCGTGTTAACATGCAACTTTTTCAGATTCCATTTTCTATCAGTTTTACCCAAATGGGCCTGAAAGCCCATTGGGCCCAATTCCAGCCCATTGAGGCCCAACTTACCATCGTGCACAAAATTGCGCTCTTACCTGCTCCATCGATCCAAACACCGATCATATCGTATCTATCGCATCTTTAAGCAAAGGCAAAATCACAAGTTCTCGAAATGCCGAAATTTTAGCATTTCGACTTTTCAGCGAATATTAATCTAAGCTACTGCGAGGGTTATTACACACCTGTTATTGGTTGAAGTTGAAACGTTTCCAAAATCAATCACCTACGATAACCACCACCTATCACTAAACTTAACTAATCCAATATCAATATATGTAAATCCTAAGCACATCAGTCATACGGAACATAAGGGCATATTCGTCATTTTACCATACAAGGGTATTACGGTCACTTTACCCTACAAGGGCTTTACGGTCTTTTTACCTATTAGGGGTATTTTAGTCATTTCATCCTACAATGGTGTTTTGGTAAATCTACAAACCAAGGGTATTTTAGTAATTTTGTAAACCAATGGTATTTCTATAATTTTTATAAAGTAAAGGGTATTTTTGTAATTTTGTAAATCAGGGGTATTTTGGTAATTTTACAAATTGAGGGTATTTCGGTAATTTCACAAACCAGTGGTATTTTGATAATTTTAAAAACTAGGGGTATTTTGGTAATTTTACAAACTAGGGGTATTTTGGTAATTCTATCCTACAGGGGTATTTCAGTAATTTCACAATCGAGGGTAAAATGGTAATTTTGTAAACTGAGGGTAAAATGGTAATTTTGTAAATCGAGGGTAAAACGATAATTCTATAAATTGAGGGTACTTTGGTAATTTTACAAGTCGAGGGTATTTCTGTAATTGGTAAACTAAAGTATTCTAAACAAGAATAACAATACAATGGCCCTAAAGCCCACTCTCGGCCCAAATGGGCCCACACGCTCGTGTGGCCCTTTTAGCCCAAATCTAGCAACAAATATGAGATCACCTAGCCTAGTCTAATATTTACTACACAATCAAACAACTTATCCAATTGGGCTCGTAGGCCCTTGGGCCCACATGGCTCCTTTTGGCCCATCGCGGCCCGAAGTAGCCATCCTACAACTAGAGTAGTGAGCAATACACACCTGATAGGAGACTGGAGTTAATCCACGCTCTGCGCACTCTTAGCAACGCCCAACCCAAACGAGCACGGCATACAGCGAAAGGGATCAGCCAAGAAAGGTACCTTTACTCTCCTCATGGTTCTCTCTATTTAAAGCCAACTTCGCATCCACTCTTATGTTAGTTTCCCGATGTGGGATCCTTCCAACATCAGAGTTTAAATTCAACGCCAACTCTTACCACCCCCTGTTAGCAAAATAAATGCTCCTTGCTTGCCATGGGATTTGAACCCATGCCTCCCCTCAGATGCTCCACACACTACTTGCCACTAAGCCACAAGGCTTTTTGTGTCATATTTTATCCCCAATTAATTATAAGCTCTAAAGGCCAAAGTCCAGGTTCCCCCAAAAAAAATAGAATAAATTGTAAGAGCCAAGGCTTGAACCCAGGCTCCCATACAACCTTAATTACGCCACTTCCAGTAGACCACATTGCCCCTTGTGTCATTTATTTAACACAATAATTTAAAAGGCCCTCATCCAAGCATCCAGGTTTTTTTTCACTTAATACTAAAATTTTTGCTAAAGCCCAAGTTTGAACCCAAGATTTCTCTAACACTTCTCAGGGCCATTAACCACCAAAGCAGACATTTAATTGTGTCATTTCATTACACAATTAAATACCTATATACAACCTCCTTACGGACCCGCACTCAAGGCCCAATACTTCTAGGCCCAAATTCGGGGTGTTACAATTCTACCCCCTTAAAGAAATTTCGTCCTCGGAATTTTCCACTCTCAGACGACGCCACCATACTTCCGTTGTGCACTCTGATACTAATAATACTAACATACACCCAAAACATTTGTCCATCGGAGCGGATAGATTTCACATGCAACTAATTTCTACATTTCTAGAACACACACCAAATAAATACTAAATCTAAATTCAAGCGTTACAGTTTACTCTAACTAGAGAGTTCCAGTATAGTGCTACTATCTATAGTGGTTTCTCAATATAGCATTTCAATCTATAACAGTAAACAGAGTTAGAAAACTTACAGATTTGGTGCCGGAAACTCGGTGTGCCACACTTCCAATAACATCTTTCCAAAAACAACTCAAGTTTTGTTGATAAATTTCAAAACAAAATTTTTTAGAAAAAACTCTTTTCAAACCCCAATTTCGGAAAAAGAAAAAAAACAACAATAATTTTCTGCTACCCATACCCTAGCCGAGTTTTGTAACCTAGCTCTGATACCACTAAATGTAACGCCCCAAACCCGGCCCAGACGTTATGGCCGGATCCGACGTGTCACATTAAAGTTTTTAAGAAAACCCATGCCTCTTTCAACGTCCTTCTTAGTGTTTTAAAAGATAGTCTTTGCTAAGTTAATAAAGTGAATGGAAGCTGTGCACCAGGTAGGTATCCGAAACAGAGGAGGTGAGCCATGAAGGCTGCTTAAGTACCAAGCTCTTGATTGGATCCAATCCTAGACATGCCCACAACCATTGCAACACTTTGGTGCGAGGTTAGGTTTTGAGAAAAACGCGTTAGAATTCATTTAAGTAGATATCTTTAATAAACCGATTAATTGTATCGTTGTGTTATTTTGAAAACAATTATCATTTTGGAAACGCGCCCTAAGTCTAACCCATTTTGGATTGTTATCAGTAAAATATAGGGTATAAAATAAAATAATCCCAAAAAAATAATTAAAATGGCCTTATTACAACCCAAAACCAAATAATAATATTAATTAAGATAAAACTTATAAAAAAATAAACTGGTTACTTATTGCAATTAAAAGAAACAGAAACAGTAGTGTGGCCATCTCCGAGTCCCTCGCAGCTCCAAACCATCTAAGCTTAGGGATTACCTACACAGTTAGAAACGGAGTGAGTTTACGAAAACTCAGTGTGTAATCCCCAACAACAAACAAATAGTGAATAACAAGTGTTAGTACAATCTGGGCCAAAGCCCTATTCAATAACAGTACAGTCTGGGCCTTAGCCCTTAAACAGTAGCAATATGGGCTTAAGCCTAATTTAGTCTCGACATATACTCGGCCAAAGCCTTTTCATAAATCATATCACTGGGGCCGAAGCCTTTTCATAAATCATATCACTGACTGAAGCATTTACTGTAAGCGGTATGGCCCATAGGCCCATTTCAATATCACATGTAATATCAATGAATGTATGCAAGCCCATTTGGGGAGACTACTCAACCCACCATCCGCTACTCTCCACCGTACCAACCAACACACCATGTGGGGAATAACTCGACCCACCCAACCAAACTCTCCACTGGTAGCATAGCTGCTTTATCATATAACTGGAGGCCTAGCCTCTTTTAATAACTGGGGCAAATCCCTTTTTGATAAACTGCGGCAAAGCCCTTTTCGGTAAATTGGGGCATAGCCATTTTTGCACTTCCCCCATTTATAAAACCCAACCCATGCAACATGTTATGTATGCAGAATGTCATGCCCATAGTTGAATCAAACAATCACAGCCAAGTCATTCATATCACCAACATATATTCACAATCAAATCCATCAACCACACAGTCCAAGTCAGTCACTTGCCCACAAGGGCAAAATAGTTATTTTTCATATTATAAGGGTAATTTCGTAATTTTACCAAATATCAGGGTTTTCCATGTTCATTAACAATTATCAATATTTTCGAGTGTTTAAACAATAATCTTTAACCCACTTTATCAAATTCGGGCTTTTGGGCCAAAAACCCCTAATGGGCCCTACGAATGCTGATTTAGCCCACTAAGCCTGCTTAATCCAAATTTTACAACAGTACTAACCGTGTTAACATGCAACTTTTCTAGATTCCACTTTCTATCAGTTTTACCCAAATAGGCCCGAAAGCCCATTGGGCCCGATTCCAGCCCATTGAGGCCCAACTTACCATCGTGCACAAAATTGCGCTCTTACCTGCTCCATCAATCCAAACACCGATCATATCATATCTATCACATCTTTAAGCAAAGGTAAAATCACAAGTTCCCGAAATGCCAGAATTTTAGCATTTCGGCTTTTCGGCGAATATTAATCTAAGCTACTGCGAGGGTTATTACACACCTGTTATGGGTTGAAGTTAAAACGTTTCCAAAATCAATCACCTACGATAACCACCACCTATTACTCAAACTTAACTAATCCAATATCAATATATGTAAATCCTAAGCACATAGTCATACAGAACATAAGGGCATATTCGTCATTTTACCATACAGGGGTATTACGGTCACTTTACCCTACAGGGGCTTTACGGTCTTTTTACCTATTAGGGGTATTTTAGTCATTTCATCCTACAAGGGTGTTTTGGTAAATCTACAAACCAAGGGTATTTCAGTAATATTGTAAACCAATGGTATTTCTATAATTTTTAGAAAGTCAAGGGTATTTCTGTAATTTGGTAAATTAGGGGTATTTTGGTAATTTTACAAATTGAGGGTATTTCGATAATTTTACAAACCAGTGGTATTTCGATAATTTTACAAACTAGGGGTATTTTGGTAATTTTACAAACTAGGGGTATTTTGGTAATTCTATCCTACAAGGGTATTTCAGTAATTTCACAATCGAGGGTAAAACGATAATTCTATAAATCGAGGGTACTTAGGTAATTTTACAAGTTGAGGGCATTTCTGTAATTGGTAAACTAAAGTATTCTAAACAGGAATAACAATACGAATGGCCCTAAAGCCCATTCTCGGCCCAAATGGGCCCACATGCTCGTGTGGCCCTTTTAGCCCAAATCTAGCCACAAATATGAGATCACCTAGCCTAGTCCAATATTTACTACACAATCAAACAACTTATCCAATTGGGCTCGTAGGCCCTTGGGCCCACATGGCTCCTTTCGGCCCATCACGGTCGGAAGTAGCCATCCTACAACTAGAGTAGTGAGAAATACACACCTGATAGGAGACTAGAGTTAATCTACGCTCTGAGCACTCTTAGCCGACGCCCAACCCAAACGAGCATGCTATACAGCGAAAGGGATCAGCCAAGAAAAGTACCTTTACTCTCCTCATGGTTCTCTCTATTTAAAGCCAGCTTCGCATCCACTCTTATGTTAGCTTCCCGATGTGGGATTCTTCCAACATCAGAGTTTAAATTTAACACCAACTCTTGCCGCCCCCTGTTAGCAAAATAAATGCTCCTTTCTTGCCATGGGATTCGAACCCATGCCTCCCCTCAGATGCTCCACACGCTACTTGCCACTAAGCCACAAGGCTTTTTGTGTCATATTTTATCCCCAATTAATTATAAGGTCTAAAGGCCAAAGTCCAGGTTCCCCTAAAAAAATAGAATAAATTGCAAGAGCCAAGGCTTGAACCCAGGCTCCCATACAACCTTAATTACACCACTTCCACTAGACCACATTGCTCCTTGTGTCATTTATTTAACACAATAATTTAAAAGACCCTCATCCAAGCATCCAGGTTTTTTTTCACTTAATACCAAAATTTTTGTTAAAGCCTAAGTTTGAACCTAAGATTTCTCTAACACTTCTCAGGGCCATTAACCACCAAAGCAGACATTTAATTGTGTCATTTCATTGCACAATTAAATACCTATATACAACCTCCTTACGGACCTGCACTCAAGGCCCAATACTTCTAGGCCCAAATTCGGGGTGTTACAAATCATCCATAAATGTGCTAAGCATGGGATAAAAATATGTGTAAATTGCGGTTTATCAAATACCCTCACACTTAAGCGTTTGCTTGTCCTCAAGAAAAATCCTCAACTCACAATTAAGAATTCATTTTTCTTAACTTATAATTCCTATCAATAATATCTTAAAATAAACCATAAGTAATCATACATTGAGAATTCAACTGAAAGAACATCAAAGTTTCAAACATTCCAAGTTGAGCATTTTATCACGAAAACATAGGTGTCTCCCCTCATCTAAGTGATTACCTTTGATTCAAAATATCACAGAGTTTAACATCCTCACTAAAGATTCACTCAAATCACTTGAGGTGTTTAAGGACGATAAGTTAAGCACTCAATAGTTAATATAAATAGTTATTACCATAGGCTTGCATGAAAATCAAATCTTCACCACTATAAATTGAGATGAAACATCAATCAAAAGGTCTTTAGAGGGTTGTAACGTGGCTTTGGTTAGGGGTGTGGTCACAAGCTGAAAAACAAGGTTAGAATCGAGATTGAATTGAAAAAAAATTACCTATCTAGAAAAATAATTAATCATCAATTGAATACATGTAAGCTTCTTCTCAGAATATGGAATTAAACACTTAAGCTCAAAAATAAGGAATTACTACTAATATATATGTATGTATTATTATTTTTTTAAGAACAAGTCAAATAAAATAGGCTAAATATCAAAGATAAAACATAGCTAAGCAATTTATTCAAATCAAATCTCGACAAAAATAAGAATCAAATTAATTTAGGGGATTTCAACAATAATGGGTTGTTAAGCTCAAGGGGGTTCACTAAGGGTTAATTATGAATGTAGGATTTTATAGAGTAGTGGGTTAAACCTAAGTGCCTTTATCATCTTGACATATCAAATCAAAGGTGTGGTCTTGACATGTACAATCAAGCAAGTTCTAGAATAACAGATCAATATTGACGCACTCAAAGCAACAAAAAAAAGTAAGCATGAAAGAAATAATATATGCTCTAAAGGCTCAAGATCTCACAAAAATTATGGCTTTTTGATGTTAACCCTGTGAATTTCAACTCAAGATAACACCTAAACTTGGGGAAATAACCTAGAAATTTTTATAATTCTCAAAAATCAACTTATCATGCTTTGATTCTCTAATTCCTTAAAGTTTAAACCATCAATGCATAAATGCCTATGTTTTAATCCAAGACATATCAATAAAAACATAAATTAATCAAAATTCATTCGAATAATGATATGAGAAGATTATTTGAGAACAAGACAAAATTTAGGGATTTTTCTGATAATGAAATAAATAACCCCCAAACACTGAAGATGTACATTGCCCTCAATGAACAAAGATATATAATAGTGATATAAAGATAATATCAGAAGAGAGAGGGAGAGAAGTGAAACTTCATGAATGTTGAATAGAATCCTTGAATTGGAGGTATGGAGAATAATCGGCCAAGGCAATGATAAGATTGGAGGAGGATACTCTGGTGGTAGTAGAGGTTAGGTTCCACAACCATAGTGTCCAGTGAAAAGGTTATCGTGGTGGTCGGGCAGGACATGGCAGTCGTAAAGAACCTTTTCCAGTAGAGTTTTAAGTTCCTAAGTGATGGTGAGCTTTGGAGCTCTTTATAACTGTGATAAAATCAAGAACTCTTTAGGAAATATAAAGAGGCATAATTACTCGTAATGAAATAGCCGAAACTATAAATTGTTCAATAAAAAATTATAAAACCTAAAAATGAAATAGTATTAAAGGAAAATAAAATAAAAAGTACTTTAAGAAGATAAATAAAGATAAAAGTGAAAATAAAAACAATAAATAAAAATTCTTTAAACATCGTCATCGCCGGATGGTTCACGAGGTGGTGGTGGCGATGAGATGTGAAGGTGTTGAAAAATCTGATACAGAGTAGCATCAATGTGATCAAAAAGCGCTGAAAACACTGCTGCTCAAACACGGTGGGTCCTCATGACATGGAGGGACGTCATCAGTAATGTCCCTTGGGTCTTCTTCCTCGACGGACTGGACCAAGCTATACTGGGGAGGGTCAACTCCACTTTGTCGCTCGATCATCCTCATATGTAGCATACTCGAGATGCCTTGTGGGGACATTTGATCAATGAAGGTTGTAACACCCCAAACTCGGCCCAGACATTATGGCCGAATTTGACGTGCCACATTGAAGTTAAAAATCCATGTTTCGTTTTAGTGCTTTTAAAAAAAATGACTTTTGCGAGTTAACAATGTGTATGGAAGCTGGGCACCAGGTAGGTATCCGAGACAAAGGAGGTGAGCCATGAAGGCTGCTTAAATACCAAGCTCCTTGATTGGATCCAATCCTAGACATGCCCACAACCATAACCACACTTTGTTATATTGAGTTTAAATTTGTTTAAGCGAACGTCTTTGATAAATCGATTAATCGTGGCGCTGAGATATTTTGAAATCAAGTATCGTTTTGAAAACACGTCCTAAGTCTAGCCCATTTGAATAATTATCAACCAGGTTTAAAGTTATTAAAAATAAAATAATCCCGAAAAGAAATAAAAGGAAAGTTAAAATGGCCTTATTACAACCCAAAAATAAATAATAATTAAAGGAAATTTAATGAAAACCAACGCTTATTTAAAAGCCCAAAAGCGATCACCGTGGCTACTCTGAATCCCCTCCAGCCCAAGTCCCCACATCAAGGCTCACCTGCAAGGTTAAGGAAAGGGGGTGAGTTTGAAAACTCAGTGTGCAACAAGCCCCTTTCAGAGCCCAAAACAATAACAGCCTGTTGGGCCTAAGCCCAAATCCAATCTCAACATGTACTGGGCCGTAGCCCTTTTCATATTTCATATTTCATAACATTGGGCCGAAGCCTTTTCATATTTAATATTACTGGGCCGAAGCCTTTACTGTAAATGGTATGGCCTATAGGCCCATTTCAATATCACATGTAATGTCAATGAGAGAATGCAAGCCCATTTGGGGAGACTACTCAACCCACCATCCGCTACTCTCCACCCGTACCAACCAACACACCATGTGGGGATTAACTCGACCTACCCCGCCATAACTCTCCACTGGCAGCATAGCTGCTTTATCATATAACTGGAGGCCTAGCCTCTTTTAATAACTGGGGCAAAGCCCTTTTAATAACTGGGGCATAAGCCCTTTTAATAACTGGGGCATAAGCCCTTTATCATAACTGGGGCATAAGCCCTTTTACACTTCCTCCATCCATATAAAAACCCAACCCAATGCATTTACGAATACATCATGTGCATATCATACATATCATGTGCCTATCATACATGTCATATGCATATCATACATACCATGTTTATCAAAATCCCATGTATTAAATTCATATATAAACCCTAGGGGTATAATGGTCATTTTTACCTAGGGGCAAAACAGTCATTTTCATATTATAAGGGTAATTTTGTAATTTTACCGAAAATTAGGGTTTCCATGTTCATTAATGGTTACTAACAATTCATGTGTGCAAACAGTGAGTCTGGCCCATTTTTAGCGAAATTGAGTTATTGGGCCTAAAAACCTCTAATGGGCCCTACTTAGCCAATTTCGTCATCTAGGCCCATTTAGCCTATATTCCA
The DNA here is from genome assembly GCF_007990345.1 of Gossypium hirsutum. NCBI lineage: Eukaryota > Viridiplantae > Streptophyta > Magnoliopsida > Malvales > Malvaceae > Gossypium > Gossypium hirsutum. The sequence goes on along the minus strand of NC_053435.1, from coordinate 33,734,030 downwards.
TAACGGTTTTATCAGTCACGATGCGTAATTTAACAAGTTCTCCGTTTCTACCAATTTTACCCAAACGGGCCCGAAAGCCCAATGGGCCCCACTTTGGCCCCACTTCGGCCCAACTTACCGAGAGCGCCAAAAATCACATTCTTACCATTTCCATTGTTCCTGATCGTCACCTCATTGATTCTAACTAACTAGTGAGCATTCGCTTGCTCAGAAGTCCTTGAAATGCTAGAATTTCGGCATTTCGGCTTTTCGGCATTTATCGCTTTAAGCTATGAAAAAGGGTTCATTACACACCTGTTTGGCGATATTCCTGGACGAGATCTCCTACACGATTTCTCCTATATTCCACCGTTAATAAATTAGCTTCCATTAATTGACCCAAAATAAGAACCATTTTATATTAGTACTTACACATTCGACCACCATCCAAAATGGCCTTAAGAACCTTACCTTGCCGATATTGATTGACTAGATCTAGCCACTCCGGAGATCCAAGCTAATTCAATTTGACACTACGCCTTGCTGCTCCTCCACTATAGAAATCATAAAAATATTAAAAGAAGAACCCCAAAAACCTATACCCATATTCGGCCACTTCCCTAAATTATAGGATTTCAGCTTTTGCCATCAGTTATTCTAGGAGTCATTTCGAGTTTGAGCACTTACCACAATCTTTCTTCTCTTGAATCCATAAGCCTAAAAGGTAAAGGAATCGAACGCCAACAATTGAAAAGGAAAGAAAAGGTTGCTGGTCACAAAGAATCGGCACCCCCTATCTTCACTGATTTCGGCTTTTGCGGTATTTCAGTAGAAGTAGAGATAAAGGAAAGAAACAATGGTGAATGGAGGGAAATAGTGGGCTGGTTTGAAAGAAGGAGAAGGAAGAAAAGATGGAAAAAGAGACGGTAGATTCAGCTGCAAAAGAAAAAGAGAGAAAAAGACTAATCCTCCAGGGAGAAAACGGCACAAAAATACCTAAGTGCCGAAAATCCCTAACTAAACCTCTTTGCCGAAAATCCCCCCTCCAATCTCCCTTATTCGGCCAACTCTATCTTCATATCAAATCCCTAAAATCTCTCCCCTTATCCCTCCTTAATCCATGCATTTGACTGATTCAAATTCTCCTCTAAAGAGTTCCATTTAGCTACAACTCTTCTATGCACAGAGCATAAAAATTAGCATTATTTTTGCCATCACAGGGAATCGATCCCAAGTCTTCCCCTATGCTCCAAATGCCACCTTTTTAGGAGCTTAGTGGCGTCACCCTTGCCACTTTACTAACGCTCTTTTTGTGATACATTTTACCCACAACTTTATATAAGGGCACCTAGCCAGAACCCCTAACTCCTAAGTCCAAAATTTAAAAATTCTACCAGGTTTTGGCCAACTCATGGGCCTTCCATAAGCCCATTTACATACCCAAATTATGAATTCCATAATCACATACCAAATTTTAGAAACTTACTTAAAATATCAAGAATCGCGAAAAACCCGAAAATCAGGATGTTACAACTCTACCCTCCTTAAAGAAATTTCGGCCTCGAAATTTACCTGATCCAAACAGTTGAGGGTACTGCTGACGCATTGCCTCTTCGGTCTCCCAAGTAGCTTCTTCCTTGCCATGGTTCCTCTAAAGTACCTTCACTAATGGGACCGACCTCCTTCTTAACACCTTGACATCGTGATCAAGTATTTGCACAGGTTCCTCTTCAAAGGTCAAATCCGACCGTACCTCGATTTCTGCAACTGGCACGATATGAGTTGGGTCAGAATGACATCGCCTTAGCATGGACACATGGAAAACGTCGTGAATATGATCTAACTCTAGAGGTAACTCTAGCTGATAAGCCACTGGCCCTATCCGCTTAATGATTCGGTAAGGCCCAATAAACCGTGGGCTCAACTTACCCTTCTTACTAAATCTCAATATCTTCTTCCAAGGCGAAACTATTAAAAAGACCATGTCCCCTACCGCATATTCAATATCCTTACACTTCAGATCGGCATAAGACTTTTGTCGATCCGCCGCCTCCTTTAACCGATTCCTGATCACCTTAATCTTATCTTCAGTATCTACTACCAACTCTGGTCCAAGTATTTTCCTTTCCCTCAAGTTTGCCCAACAAGTAGGCGAACGACACCTTCGCCCATATAGTGCCTCATATGGAGCCATCTGAATACTTGCTTGGTAATTGTTGTTATACGCAAACTCCACCAATGGCAAATGGCCCTCCCAGCTGCCTCTAAACTCAATAGCACAACCCCTCAACATATCTTCTAAAATCTGAATAACCCTATCTGACTGCCCATCCAACTGAGGGTGAAAAGCCTACTGAAATCCAATCGCGTTCCCAATGCCTCATGCAACTTCTGCCAAAACCGAGATGTAAACCTTGGGTCTCGGTCCGAAATTATAGATGCTGGCACACCATGCAACCGTACTATTTCTGCCACATACAATTTGGCCAACTTCTAAAGTGAGTAATCGGTTCGGACAGGTATGAAATGAGCAGATTTCGTGACTCTATCCACAATCACCCAAACTGAATGCTTCTTAGAATGTGTCAACGGCAACCCACTTACAAAGTCCATAGTTACCCTTTCCCACTTCCAAAGTGGTATCTTTACCGGCTGTAACAATCCCGAAGGTAGTTGATGCTCGGCCTTCACTTGTTGACATGTCAAACATCTCCCTACAAATTCGGTCACTTCTCGCTTAAGCCCAGGCCACCAATATTGCTCTCGCAAGTCTCGATACAACTTACTCCCTCCTGGATGCATAGCACAAGGTCCATTATGTGCCTCTTTCAAAATCATCAATCTCAAGTCGGAGTCTTTCAGCATATAAATTCTTCCTCGAAAACAAAGAACTCCCTCACTATTTAACCCAAAGTCCGGATTCTCTCCCTTCTCAACTAGCTGAAACCGAGAAACCAACAACTCGTCCTCCAACTATTGCTTCTTAATCTGTTTTACCCAAGTCGGTCTTACTTGCAACTCCGCCAATAAACTTCCGTTGTCATACAAACTTAGACGAGCAAACATCGCCTTTAATTCCGCCACAGCCCTTCGACTTAGCGCATCAGCCACGACATTCGCCTTACCTAGATGGTACTCAATCGAACAGTCATAGTCCTTTAACAACTCTATCCACCTTTACTGCCTAAGATTCAGCTCCTTTTGAATCAGTAAGTACTTAAGACTCTTGTGATCCGTATAGATGATGCATTTCTCCCCATACAGGTAGTGCCTCCATATCTTAAGTGCAAAGATTACCGCTGCCAATTCCAAGTCATGCGTCGGGTAGTTCATCCTGTGCGGCTTAAGCTGTCATGAAGCATAAGCGACCACTTTACCCTCTTGCATCAACACGCAGCCCAAACCTACATGTGACGCATCGCTGTACACAGTGAAATCCTTACCAGACTCTGGCTGAATCAACACTGGCGCTTCCGTCAAAACCTTCTTCAACTTCTCAAAGCCTCTTGCTGCTTATTTGTCCAAACAAAAGGTGCTCCCTTCTTTATAAGTTTCGTTAACGGTGCTGCCAACATAGAAAATCCTTCCACGAATCTCCGATAATAACCTGCCAACCCCAGAAAACTTCGGATCTCTATTACCGACCTCGGTGGCTTCCATTCCAAAATTGCCTCAATCTTTCGAGGGTCCACCTTGATCCCCTCGGCAGACACAACATGCCCCAAGAAGGTAACTTCTTTCAGCCAAAACTCGCACTTACTAAACTTTGCATAAAGTTGCTTCTCCCTTAACACTTGCAGCACTACACGAAGATGCTCATCATGCTTCTCTTCCGTTTCTGAATACACCAAAATATCGTCAATAAAAACGACTACGAACCGATCCAAGTATGGCTAGAATACCCGATTCATCAAATCCATGAATGCTGCCGGTGCATTAGTCAACCCAAAAGGCATTACCAGAAACTCGTAATGACCGTATCGAGTCTGAACGTCGTCTTATAAATATCCACTTCTTTAACTCTTAATTGATGATATCCTGACCGAAGGTCGATCTTAGAAAACACCGAGGCTCCTTTTAATTGGTCGAACAGATCATCGATTCTTGGTAACGGATACTTATTCTTGATCGTCAGTTTATTCAACTGCCGATAGTCAATACAGATTCGCATAGTCCCATCTTTCTTCTTTACGAACAGTACCGATGCGCCCTACGGGGAAACACTTGGTCTTATAAACCCTTTATCCAACAGTTCCTGAATCTGAGCCTTCAATTCCACCAATTCCTTTGGTGCCATCCTATAAGGCGCAATGGACACAAGAGATGTTCCAGGTAATAAGTCGATTCCAAACTCGACTTCTCTGTTCGGGGGTAATCTAGGAAGTTCATCTGGGAATACATCTTGAAATTCCTTAATAGTCCTAACCGACTCTACCGTTATCTCCTCAAGTCCCGTTTGACTTACAAGGGCCAAGTACGCCTTACAACCTTTCCGAATCAACTTCTCGGCTCTTAAAGCCGAAACAACATTGGACAAATAATCCCTTCGTTCCCCTATGACCATTATCTCCTCATCTTCAGCCGTTCGTAGTACCATCCTCTTTGCAGCACAATCCAACGTCGCCTTGTGCTTAGCTAACCAGTCCATTCCCAAGATAAGATCAAAATCCCCAAATGGCAGCTCCATCAAATCTCCTTCAAAAATTTTATCTTGTGTCACTAACGGTACTGCCCTAAAAAGTTTATCTACCTTAACCGAATGCCCCAATGGGCTTATCACCGATACCCCACTCACAGTCTCCTCAGGAAGCACATCTCAAGCCCCAGATACATCACAAGCTACATACGAGTGAGTGGAACCCACATCAATCAAAGCAGTGTAAGGCATGCTATGAATGAAGAACGTACCAGTTATAACATCAGGAGCGTCACCCTCCTCACGACGTCATGCCGCATAAACCAACGTCGGCTGTCGGGCTTCGGCATGTCCAGCACCTCTGCCAGGTGCCCCACGTCCTCGTCCATTACCATTGCCACCTCTACCTTGCCCACGACCCCTCTGTGGTGGTGGTCCTCCTCGCCGTAGTTGGACATCCCTTTGCTCTGCAACTAGCTCCTGAGCTGTCCTCCGAGGACACTCTCTGAACTTATTCTCCTTAGACCCACATTGAAAACATGCTCCAGTTCGTTTCCAGCACTCCCCCATATGCACCTTACCACAGTCCCTGCAAGCCTGTGGTCTATAAGTATTTACTGGAACTACTCGAACCGATTCCTCCATCCTTGCTCTTTTAACATTTCGATTCGTGGCACTTGAGGGTCTAAAATCCCTCTTGAATCTGGGTCGATCCTTCTCACGATTCTGTCGCTCAGTCAGCTTCACCTCCTTGGCTATCTTAGCCTTTTCTACCAATACAGCAAAACCACGCTCCCTCTGTGGAGCTATCAATATCCTAAGCTCATCGCGGAGACCATCCTCAAATTGGACACTGCGCTCATATTCAGTTGCCACTATCCCACTAGCATATCGACTCAGCCTCAAAAATTCTGCCTCATACTCTGCTACAGTCTTATCACCCTGAGTCAGATTCAAGAATTCCTTCCGATGAGCACCCACATAGCTTGCTCCAACATACCTCCCTTTAAAAGCAGTTTTGAACAATTCCCAGGTTACTTGCTCAATTGGGGTACTCTCCTTTACGGTGATCCACCATCAGTATGCCTCGTCACGTAGCAGCGACACAGCTCCTTTCAGCTTTTGCTCCATTGAGCAGTCTAGATCGTCCATGATCCGTTCTGTTGCCTCTAGCCAATATTCTGCCACATTTGGGGCTACTCCAGATACACCCCTAAATACTTCTGCTCCGTTGGCCCGGAGTCACTCCGATATAGACCCCCTATTCATTGTCCCAGTACTAGCTCCAGCAACTCTTTCTAAAACCCTTAACATGGCTTGGGACAAAGCGTCATCCCCCACAGCCCGATCATAAGACCCAGTCTCCGTTGCTTGTGGCACAGATGGCTCCTCAGCTGGCCTATGCCCTGAGGATGAAGATTCAGCTTGCACCCTTCTGCGACTAGGTCCGCGGCCTCGTCCACGAACTCCTCTTGTACTCATATCGACTTATCTGATTTACGAATTTTATGAAATTAGTATAATGTTCCACTATTTATTAAGAAAATGTCTTATGGAAATATAGCAGTTCAAGAATTGTTTTCGTATCGTCGTAGTCTAGCTACAGTCTCATTTCTACCGTTTCACAGTTTTACCCTATCTACAGCATCATAGTAGAGTCTCAGCACTATTCATAATATCATATAATATATCGTAAAGAAAATATACTTACAGACTTGGTGCCGGGGATTCAGTGCGCCACTTCTTTCTCCAATCTATTTAAAACTTGAAAACCATGTTTTTGATCACCGAAAATAGAAATTTAAAAACTTTGATCTGAAAACACCCGTTTATTTTGAACTCTTGATTTAAAACAGAAAAACTTGGACCATTTTAACATATATACTCCGCAAAACATCTTCAAAATGAACTTTTCAGAAACCACTTCCAAAAATAACCTTCTTAGGCCTAAATTTTCAAAAAAATTTCGGACCCAATCCACAACTGAGTTGTTGCAACTTGGCTCTGATACCACTAAATGTAACACCCCAAACCCGGCCCAGACGTTATGGCCGAATCTGAAGTGCCACATTGAAGTTAAAAATCCATGTTTCGTTTTAGTGCTTTTAAAAAAACAGCTTTTGTGAGTTAACAAAGTGTATGGAAGCTGGGCACCAGGTAGGTATCCGAGACAGAGGAGGTGAGCCATGAAGGCTGCTTAAATACCAAGCTCTTTGACTGGATCCAATCCTAGACATGCCCACAACCATAACCACACTTTGTTATATCGAGTTTAAATTTGTTTAAGCGAAATCTTTGATAAATCGATTAATCGTGGCGTTGAGATATTTTGAAATCAAGTATTGTTTTGAAAACACGTCCTATGTCTAGCCCATTTGAATAATTATCAACCAGGTTTAAAGTTATTAAAAATAAAATAATCCTGAAAAGAAATAAAAGAAAAGTTAAAATGGCCTTATTACAACCCAAAAATAAATAATAATTAAAGGAAATTTAATAAAAACCAACGCTTATTTAAAAGTCCAAAAGCGATCACCGTGGCTACTCTGAATCCCCTCCAGCCCAAGTCCCCACATCAAGGCTCACCTGCAAGGTTAAGGAAAGGGGGTGAGTTTGGAAACTCAGTGTGTAACAAGCCCCTTTCAGAGCCCAAAACAATAACAGCTTGTTGGGCCTAAGCCCAAATCCAATCTCAACATGTACTGGGCTGTAGCCCTTTTCATATTTCATATTTCATAACACTGGGCCGAAGCCTTTTCATATTTCATATTACTGGGCCGAAGCTTTTACTGTAAACGGTATGGCCCATAGGCCCATTTCAATATCACATGTAATGTCAATGAGAGAATGCAAGCCCATTTGGGGAGACTACTCAACCCACCATCCGTTACTCTCCACCCGTTCCAACCAACACACCATGTGGAGATTAACTCGACCCACCCGACCATAACTCTCCACTGGTAGCATAGCTGCTTTATCATATAACTGGAGGCCTAGCCTCTTTTAATAATTGGGGTAAAGCCCTTTTAATAACTGGGGCATAAGCCCTTTTAATAACTGGGGCATAAGCCCTTTATCATAACTGGGGCATAAGCCCTTTTACACTTCCTCCATCCATATAAAAACCCAACCCAATGCATTTACGAATGCATCATGTGCATATCATACATACCATGTTTATCAAAATCCCATGTATTAAATTCATATATAAACCCTAGGGGTATAATGGTTATTTTTACCTAGAGGCAAAACGGTCATTTTCATATTATAAGGGTAATTCTGTAATTTTACCAAAAATTAGGGTTCCATGTTCATTAACGGTTACTAACAATTCATGTGTGCAAACAGTGAGTCTGGCCCATTTTTAGCGAAATTGAGTTATTGGGCCTAAAAACCTCTAATGGGCCCTACTTAGCCAATTTCGTCATCTAGGCCCATTTAGCCTATATTCCATAACGGTTTTATCAATCACGATGTGCAATTTAACAGGTTCTCCTTTTCTACCAATTTTACCCAAATGGGCCTCACTTCGGCCCCACTTCGGCCCAACTTACCGAGAACGCCAAAAATCACATTCTTACCATTTTCATTGTTCCCGATCATCATCTCATCAATTCTAACTAACTAGTGAGCGTTCGCTTGCTCACAAGTCCTCGAAATGCCAGAATTTTGTCATTTCGGGTTTTCGGCATTTATCGCTTTAAGCTATGAAAAAGGGTTTGTTGCACACCTGTTTGGCGATATTCCTGGACGAGATCTCCTACACAGTTTCTCCTATATTCCACCGTTAATAAATCAGCTTCCATTAATTGACCCAAAACAAGAACCATCTTATTTTAGTACTTACACATTCGGCCACCATCCAAAATGGCCTTAAGAACCTTACCTTGCCGATATTGATTGACTAGATCTAGCCACTCCGGAGATCCAAGCTGATTCAATTTGACACTACGCCTTGCTACTCCTCCACTATAGAAATCATAAAAATATTAAAAGAAGAACCCCAAAAACCTATACCCATATTCGGTCATCTCCCTAAATTATAGGGTTTCGGCTTTTGCCATCAGTTACTTTAGGAGTCATTTAGAGTTTGAGCACTTACCACAGTCTTTCTTCTCTTGAATCCGTATGCCTAAAAGGTAAAGGAATCGAATTCCAATAATTGAAAAGGAAAGAAAAGGTTACTGGTCACAAAGAATTGGTACCCCCTATCTTCACTAATTTCGGCTTTTGCGGTATTTCGGCAGAAGTAGAGATAAAGGAAAGAAACAATGGTGAATGGAGGGAAATAGTGGGCTGGTTTGAAAGAAGGAGATGGAAGAAGAGATGGTAGATTCAGCTGCAAAAGAAAAAGAGAGAAAAAGACTAATCCTCCAGGAAGAAAACGGCACAAAAATGCCTAACTGCCGAAAATCCCTAACTAAACCTCTCTTCCGAAAATCCCCCTTCCAATCTCCTTTATTCGGCCAACTCTATCTTCATATCAAATCCATAAAATCTCTCCCCTTATCCCTCCTTAATCCATGCATTTTACTGATTCAAATTCTCCTCTAAAGAGTTCCCTTCAGCTACAACTCTTGTATGCACAGAGCATAAAAATTAGCATTAGTTTTGCCATCACAGGGAATCGATCCCAGGTCTTCCCCTATGCTCCACACGCCACCTTTTTAGGAGCTGAGTGGCGTCACCCTTGCCACTTTACTAACGCTCTTTTTGTGATACATTTTACCCTCAACTTTATATAAGGGCACCTAGCCAGAACCCCTAACTCCTAAGTCCAAAATTTAAAAATTCTGCCGGGTTTTGGCCAACTCATGGGCCTTCCATAAGCCCATTTACATACCCAAATTATGAATTCCATAATCACATACCAAATTTTAGAAACTTACTTAAAATATCAAGAATCGTGAAAATCCCGAAAATTAGGATGTTACAAAGGTGAGGGAAGATGTTTGTGCCTCCATGTTGAGGAGGCCTAAATACCGTGTCAGGCGAGTCACATAAGGGCCGATGGATATGACTCTCTTCCTATGCCACTCCGTCTGATGGCGAATGGTGAGGGCAATGAAATAGGCAAGGTTGAAGACATGTCTGTTTACCATACTCCATAAAAAGTAGGCGTCGTAAGTGTTGACGACGCTGGTGCTCTCTCGCCTCCCTGTCAGAGTATGGGTCAAGATGGCATGTAAGTACCTCAGGGATGGGGCGAGGGCCAATGCCTTAGAGCGGCTGGGGTAATAGGTGGCCGAGTTAGGGACTAAAGCACTCCAACACTTCGAAGGAGAATAGTGGATATGGTGATGGAGGGTGTCGAGTTCGTTGTCATCCATGAACTCCTCCGTATACAACCCTAGTGCAATTTCGAACTCAGGTACTCTCAACTGGAGCACTAAACCACCGAGAAAGAATTGGACCGTTTCAGGATCATCGAACTGTGTCATGACGACTTGAAGGTGGAACGTCGAGCAGAGTTCGAGTGTGAGATCGAGGTACGTCGACTCGATGATATCGAAAAAGAGGCCCTATGGGTCAGTCGTCAAAAGGGCTCGGATCGCGTCAGCCAGTTGGATTTGTTCAAGTGCTACCCAATCAATGTAGCGGCCCACACTTAGGGGTCGAGCCTGTAGTATCTGAAAAAGTTCCTCCTGTGGTCCCGAGGGAAACTGGAAGAATGGATGCCTAATTTTCGCGGTAAGACCCGACAATGATGCTGCTCTTTTCCTCTTCTTCGAGGTGGGGATGATGATTTTCTCGCCACATGAATTTGACATGGTATCTACAATGGCAAGACGAAGTTATAGAAATACCCCCCAAAAATTTCATGGAAAGGTATGTAATCATGTTAAAATTAAAGAAGAATACTTCATGGGCATCATAGGCAAAAGGGAAGATGTACCCAAAAGTAACTAAATCCTAATGGAAAGATATATCAAGTCATTAGTAACAATAAGAACATGAGAATGGTGCTAAATGGAATACCTAGTGAATGAATGCATGTGTGATTGATAATATGTAATATGGTGTAGGTAAGCATGAAATCCATGGAAAGAAGAGAAAAATGGATGAATGTAGCATAATGTATCGACTAAAATGGAAAATTTATAACAAAGAGCATAAGCATTACTATCATTAGAACCATGAATATTAAGTGAAATAGTCAAATAACACAATAAAAAAATAATAAAATTAGTAAAATAATTGAAGAGAATAGAGAGAAAAGAGTGAAAAAATGCAATAGCTTGGTAGAGGGAGGAGCTTGGGTCATCGATGGTGGTGCTGTGGTCGGCGTACGGGTGTGGCAGGAAGGATGTGTGAAAGGATTCCGACGGCTAGGGTTTGATATTTGGGGAAGGGGAAGATATATAGTGGAGGGTTTATATAGATTTTAAGGCACACGGCCATGGGACACGCCCGTGCGTCCTAATTTTAGCCCGTGTGTATTGTGATTTTCAAATTTGGGCGCGTCTAAAATTCGGCCCACGCCCGTGTTCTTTGGGCATGTTGATGTATACGGCTGTGTCGTACAGCCGTGTTCTACTTAGTTCGCTTCTCTCACGCTAGTGTTATTTTGTCAGTCTTGACCACGAGTAGTGAGCACATGCGTGTCGCACGCCCGTGTTGTTTTATCAATTTCAACCATGGCCTCTAGACACGGGCATGTCGTACGCCCGTGTTGTTTTGACAGATTCACCCACGACCATATTGCACGGCCGTGGCAACTTATCGACTCCCGTGTTGGGGAAAAATTTTACCCTGTTTTCACACGGCCGTATCGCACGACCGTGTTGCCTTCCGTGGTATGGGCACGGCCTAAGGCACGCCCGTGTGCCTAGCCGTGTGGTTTTGGAAAACCTATGTTCAGTGACTCAGTTAGTGAATTAAATGTTAAAAACTAAAATTTAAAGAAGTTAACACCGTTAGTGCTCGGGTTGCCTCCCAAGAAATGCTTATTTATAGTCTAAGCTCGACTTACCTCTCTGTTGCGTTGTCATGGTGGTGTCAATTTTATCAAAATAAGGTTTTAGACGAGTACTATTTACCTTGAACGTACCGAATTTGGGATGAATTACCTCGACTGTGCCGTATGAGAAAATGTTAAGTACTATAAGAGGGATTTCTCCATTAGGTTCAGAGGTGGCAATTCGAGGGTCTGCTGCATCTAATAGTACTTTGTCTCCAACCTTAAGTTGATTTGGTGAAATATTAATCTCATCGTGGCATGGTTTTGGTTTATCATGTGATCTCGATTTCTGTGTCTGCCATTCATCTAGTTCCTCGACATGTAGCCTTTGTTCTTTATAGATGGGTCCCTTTTCGTTACTCGAACATGGCTCAGGTGTGTTCTTTGAACGTGTTTCCTACAAAGAAGGTTTCACCACATGATCAGTATTAATAGTACAATTTATACAATCACCCTCGACATTTGATGTGTTACTTGAATTACGAGCTTGAAGAGTGATTGTTTCCTCACCCACATGAAGTTTGAGTTCACCTCTACCAACATCAATTATAGTTCAAGCAGTTGCTAAAAAAGGCCTTCCTAAAATTAAAGGCACGTCACTATCCTTTTCTATGTCTAGAACGACAAAATCATCTGGGAATATGAATTTTTCAATTTCAACGAGTACATCTTCAATAATCTCCCTAGGAAATCTGATTGTTTTGTCTGCTAACTGAATGCTCATCCTAGTTTGTTTGGGTTTCCCAAGACCTAGTTGTTTAAATATTTTATAAGGCATGACATTGATACTAGCCCCTAAATTAGTCAAAGCATTATTAGCATCTAAACTACCAAATTAAACAAGGAATCATAAAACTCCCTGGATCTTTTAATTTGTTGGCCAGCTTATTCTGTAGTATGGCTGAGCAAACTGCATTTAACTCCACATGCGACGCCTCATCCAACTTCTACTTATTTGTTAAAAGCTTCTTTAAGAATTTGACTGCGTTTGACATCTGCGAAAAAGCTTCAATAAACGGTAAGTTAATATGTAATTTTTTTAATAATTTAAGGAATTTACCGAATTGTTCGTCTGTGCGATCTTTCCTTGTCGCATTGGGGTATGGCACACGAGGTTTGTACTCTTTACTTACCGGTGTTTGTTCACTGTGGTCTACCTTACCTTTGATTTTACTTATCACAATTCCTTGCCTCGGTTCTAGTTCAGGTTTGACTAACCCTTCCTCATCTTGAATGGTAATTGCATTGAGCTATTCCTTTGGGTTAGATTCAGTGTTCCTCGGCAGGCTACCTTATGGTCGTTCAGAAATCAATTTGGCGAGTTGGCCTATCTGCGTTTCGAGCCCTTGGATCGACGCTTGTTGATTCTTAAGTGCTGCTTCGGTATTTTGAAAGCGAGTTTCTGACACCGAGATAAACTTTGTTAGCATCTCCTCAAGGGTCGGCTTCTTTTCCTATTGGTAAGGTGGTTGTTGAGAACCCGGAGGGTGTTGTGGCCTTTGATTTCCTTGCCCGCCCCACGAGAAATTGGGATGGTTCCTCCAACCTGCATTATAAGTATTACTATATGGGTTATTTTGAGATCTAGAGTTATTGTTACCTATATATTGGACTTGTTCCTCCTCGATGCTAGGGTTGAAGGGTTGATATTCTGTGTATGCTTCTCCTTCATTTGAATCACACCTCATCACTAGATGTGCCTAAGTAGAACCACACAAACCGTCAATCTTTTTATGTAAGAGTTCTATCTAGTTAGATAGCATAGAAACTGCATCGAGGTTGAAAACACCGACTGCTTTCGTCGGCTTTGTCCTTATAACTTGCCACTGATAATTATTTAGTGACATCTTCTCTATAAATTCATAAGCCTCCTTAGGTGTCTTATTATTGATAGTCCCACCAGCAGTTACGTCAATCATCTGTCTAGTCGAAGGATTCAGGCCATTGTGAAATGTTTGAACCTACAACCATAAGGGCAGCCCATGGTGAGGGCACCTTCTCAAGAGGTCCTTGTATCTCTCCCATGCATCATAGAGTGTTTCTAGATCCATCTGTACAAAAGAAGAGATATCATTCCTTAATTTAGCAGTTTTAGCCGGCAGAAAATATTTAAGTAAACTTTTCGGTCATTTGTTCCCAAGTAGTGATTGACCCTCGTGGTAACGAGTACAACCACTGTTTAGCTTTGTTCCTCAATGAAAAGGGAAACAACCAAAGGCAAATGGCATCATCAGAAACGCCATTTATTTTAAAAGTGTCACAAAACTCCAGAAAATTCGCCAAGTGATTGTTTGGATCCTCATCCTGCAAACCATCAAACTGAACAAACTGTTGTATCATTTGAATTGTGTTCAGTTTCAGTTCAAAATTTTTTGCAGCAATAGCAGGTCTAACTATACTTGACTCATGTTCCTGTTAAATTAGGTTTAGCATAATCATACATAGTGCATGGAGCAGGATTCTGATTTACTGGATCAGTAGCAATCGTAGAAGGTAGCGAATTTTCCTGATTTTCAGCCATCTCCTCGGTTGTGGTGTAAAAGTCATCCTCTAGCTCTTCCTTTGTGTATCTTAGGCTTCACCTTATTTCTCTTTGGTTTCTGCGAGCTATGCGTTCAATCTCACTATCAAAAAGTAATGGTCCTAACGGGTTTCTTCTAGTCATAAACTATAAAAACCTGCTAGAAGGAAAAAGAAAATTTAGTAACAAAAATCAAAATAAAACTTAAAATGCAATAAAATAAATGGCTAAAGTTATAAAAATTAAGTGTTCCTAATATCTTAGTTCCCCGGCAACGGCGCCAAAAACTTAATTGTGTGATGTGATACGTGCAATAAGTTTTATAATTTATGAATGTTTTGAAAACTAACTATTATCACGACAAAGGCAAGCACACCTTATCAAATAGCAGTATAGCTTATGGCAAGATCGGGATGTCGAACCCAAAGGAACTAAAAGTACTAGTATTAACTTTCTTTTTTATTATCTAGCCTAAAAATAAAGGGGTTTGTTTTATCTAAACTAATTACTAAACTAAGAATGCACAAAAAGTAAATTAGGGAAATAACTTTTGGGAAAACTAAATGATTTGGACAATACCTAAGGGTAAAATCCACCTAGACTTCACTTGTTATTGACTTTGAATCAGACGATTTATTCACTTGACTTGATCCGTAGAAATCCCTAATTTATATTATTATCTCTCTCGAGACTAACTTGTCTAACCCTAGGTTGATTAATTGAAATCTCTTTCTAATTAACTCCCTAGTGTTACATTAACTCGATTTATGGATTCCCTTATTAGGTTTCACCTTAATCCGAAAAAATCTTGTCACCCTATCTCTAGGCGTGCAATCAACTCGATTCAATTATGCTAGATCTACTCTTAGACAGGGACTTTTGGTCCTCTGAATAAGCGCATCAATACTTGAATCAATATCCTGGAATATTACAGCAAGAATTAAGAACACATAATTAAGAACAAGTCAAATATTTATCATACAATTCAAAACATAATAACAAGATCCGTCTTAGGTTTCATTCCCCTTAGGTATTAGGGGGTTTAGTTCATATTTATGAAAGAAAACATCTCAAAAGAATAATGATAACAAAACATAAAGAAAACCCAAGAACTCTTGAAGGGAATTGAAGGGAATCTTCAGTCTTGAAGGTGAATCCGGCTTCTGAGATGGATCAATCGACTTTCTTCGAGTAATTCCTTGCCTCCTACTCCATGTGTCCCCTCTAATCCTCTTATCGTGTGTTTAAATAGGTTTTAGAATGTCTAAAAGCCCTCAAGAGTGGCCTTTTTCGAATAGGACTAAACTTGGGCTCGACAGGGACACGCCCCTGTGACACTCCCGTGTTCGATTTCTTCAATCCATGCTCAAGGCTGTTAAATAGACACGGGCGTATGGTCTACCCGTGTAAGGAAGTCCAAGCCGTGTTAGAGCCTGCTAGAACTACACGGGCGTGTGGCTTGCCCGTGTACGGAAATCCAGGCCATGTTGATTTCACATGTTGGTCCATTTTCTCAATTTTTGGCCCGTTTCTCGCTGTTTTTACTCTCATTTGCTCACCTAAATATAAAACATGAAATTAAAGGATTAGGAGCATCAAATTCACCAAATCAAAGGAGAAATCATCCATAAATGTGCTAAGCATGGGATAAAAATATGTATAAATTGTGGTTTATTAGTTGTTATTAGCCAATTTTTTGGAGTAGAAAGGGGGATTTTTTGGTTGTTGAGGTGTGATCGGTTGGAGGGATTTTAGGAGGAAATTTGGGAATTTGAGTTATGGGGAGAGTGGTGCTGAATTGGTGTGTGGTCACTTCTTTTCTCTCTATTTTTGGTTAGCTATCAGTTTTTCTTTTGGTTCTTTCCATTTCTCAAATTTGAAGCCGAATTGTGTTGCAGGTCTTTCGGGCTTTCTTTTTACTCGTTTTCCTTTTTATTACTTATTTCGATTTGCGCTGCACTTTCTTCTCTCTCAATCGGCTCTTATCAGACACCCCTTTTTCCTTTTTTACTTTGGCTAAATTTTTTTTCTCTCCCCTTCCATTTCAATCATTTTCTCTGATCGAATACCTCGTCTCTCTTCCTCTTTCTATTTTGTTTCGATTTTGACAATTGATCTTCGACCATTCGGTGGGTGCACGCGGTTCTTCTCTATTCCCCTCCTCTATCAATTTTTCCTTGGCCGAACATTGGTAAGTAAGTCTCTGCTTCACTTCTGCCCCTTTCAACTTCTCTCATTCCTGTGCACTATTTCTCTATCCTTCCTATCGTAACCCCCCTCTGTTTACTGTTTCAATTCAGTTCTCCTCTTCGGTCTTGGTTCATTGCATCACCAAGTCATACTCTGTACTGTCATTATTTGGTAAGGGTGGTACAACCAAGACTGTTTTGTGAACTAATATAAGTTTAATAAAGAGGTTATGACTTTCGTGTAGATGGAGCAAGTTGATTGGTACGCCACTTAGGAACCAAGGGTGTGATTTCGATTGGCCTTCAGTAAGGAGGAGTTTATTGTGATCGATTTGGAACTTTGTTAGATTCCATATGGTATAGGAGTTAGTACTAATTAAAGGGCTTGTTGGTTGTATCCAGGTATAAGAGTATTCAGAGCACGGTTAACTTCAAAGCTCGTCAGGTGTGTAATCACTGTCTTAACCGTAAATCGGCAAAACTCAGAAAATAGGATCGTTGATGCCACATGGGCGTGCAATCACTCGTGTGGTAACCCTAAACGCATAAAATGTGGGTACTGGATTACGAGAGGCCATCATGGCTGATCTCATGGGCTTAGGCCGTTTTGGGCCATGTTGGGACGAAATAATAACCGAAATACCCCTATAGGGTAAAATGACCGAAAGACCCCTATAGGGTAAAAAAACCAAAATACCCCCATAGGGTAAAATGATTGAAATACCCTCATAGGGTAACTTCAAAGCTCGTCAGGTGTGTAATCACTGTCTTAACCGTAAATCGGCAAAACTTATAAAATAGGATCGTTGATGCCACATGGGCGTGCAATCGCTCGTGTGGTAACCCTAAACGCATAAAACGTGGGTACTGGATTACGAGAGGCCATCATGGCTGATCTCATGGGCTTAGGCCGTTTTGGGCCATGTTGGGACGAAATAATGACCGAAATACCCCTATAGGGTAAAATGACCGAAAGACCCCTATAGGGTAAAATGACCAAAATACCCCCATAGGGTAAAATGATTGAATACCCTCATAGGGTAAAATGACCGAAATAACCCCATAGGGTAAAATGACTGTTATACCCCTGTAATGTAAAATGACTATTTTACCCTCATGAGGTAAAATGACTGTTTTGCCCTCATGAGGTAAAATGACTGTTTTGCCCTCATGAGGTAAAATGACTGTTTTGCCCTCATGAGGCAAAATGACTGTTTTGCCCTCATGAGGTAAAATGACCGTTTTGCCCTCATGAGGTAAAATGACTGTTTTGCCTTGATGTGGTAAAATGATTATTTTGCACTTATGTGGTACAATGACTATTTTGCCTTCATGAGGTAAAATGACTGTTGATGGTCGCTAAACTAACTAAAAATTCGACTAAGGCAAGCGCACCTATCGAACAGTAGTATAGTTGAGGTGAGACTAGAAATATCGTATCCACGAGGACTAAAAGTACTAGTAATTACTATCTTTTTATTATCTAGCCTAAGAATTAAAGGGATGTTTTCTAAACTAAACTTAATTATCTAATTAACTAAGAACGCGACAGAGATAAAAGTTGGAAAATATTCTTTGGAAAACCGATGGAGAAGACAATACCCAAGGAAGAATCCACCTAGACTTCACTTATCACTTCTAAATTAGACGATTTATTTACTTGACTTAATCTGTAGAAATCCCTGATTTATATTAATATCTCTCTCGAGACTAAGAACAACTGACTCTAGGTTGATTAATTGAAATCTCTTTCTAATTAAAAATCCTATTGTCTCATTAACTCGATCTATGGATTCCCTTATTAGATTTGACTCCAATCCGGTAGATTTATGTCGTCCTATCTCTAGGATTGCATGCAACTCCACTTAATTATGAATAATCTACTCTTAAACAGGGACTTTTGCTCCACTGAATAAGCACATCAAAACCTGAATTAATATCCTGGAATATTAAAGCAAGAATTAGAACTCACAATTAAGAATAAGAACAAGTATTTATCATATGATTCAAATAGTAATAAGATCTGTCCTAGGTTTCATCTCCCTTATGTATTTAGGGAGCTTAGTTCATAATAATGGAAAACATCTCAAGATTGGGAAAACAACAAAACATAAAGAAACCCAAAGAACTTCTAAGGAAATTGAATAGAGATCTTCAGTCTTAAAGTAGATGCTGCTTCCGATGGCCGTCCTTGAGTATTTTCTCCTTTCTACTCTGCGTCTCCCCTTTGATCCTATTCTAGGGTGTTTATATAGACTTTGGAATGCCCAAAATAGCCCAAAATTAGCTTTTTTTCAAATAGAATTAGACTTTGGCTCGACAGGGACACGGCCGTGTGCCACGCCCATATAAAGGTGCCAGGTCATGTGCAATTCTGACTTGGCTTAATGCCGACACGGCCATGACACACGGGCATGTGGCCTGCCCGTTTGTCACACACGGGCGTGTGGATTACCCGTGTGGAAGTGCCTAGGCCGTATGGAATACTAAGATAATCCCATTTTGTCCGTTTTGGCCCATTTCTTACTCTTTTCACCTTCCTATGCTCACCTAAGTATAAAACAAGAATTTAAAGGATTAGAAGCATCAAATTCTCTAAAACTTATGATAAATCATCCAAAAATATGCCAAGAATAGGATAAAAATATGTATATATTATGGTTTATCAACTGTTTTGCCCTTATATGGTAAGATGATTGTTTTGCCCTATGTGATGTATATATATGTGCATGTATGACCGTATTTTTGCATGTTATTTAAGCTGTAATGGATCATGTATGATTCTATGACATGACATGACATGACATGATCGTATGATGCATTGCATGGGGATGGGTTTATACTGATCGGAGGAAGTGTACTAAAAGGCTTCGAGCCTAAATTACTAGCAGCCCAGCTGCATATTACTGTTTAGTGCCGCAACTGGTGCTAATCTGGAGTGTAGGGATGGGTGGGTTGACTATATCCCCACATGGAGTGTAGGGTTGGACAGAGATGGAGTGAAAGGCTGGATGGGTAGGACTTGTATTCTATTACTGCACTGATTACTGTTATTGCATTGTTTATTGTTACTGTATTGGGCCAAGGCCCAAACACACGACTATTTCTGTATTGAGATGGGCTAAAGCCCAGACTGATATAGTCACTGTTACTAAAAAGGGCTTACGCCCAAACTGTGTCTATTTTCTGACTGTTTGCTTATATGGGATTACACACTGAGTTTTTGTAAACTTATCCATATGTTTATTTGTACAGGTAATCCCCAGGCTCAGGCAGATCGGTGCTGTGAGGGACTCAAAGGCGGCCACACAACCATGTTTACTATCATATTTACTTTATCTTTATAAGTAATTTTAATTTTAATATTTTTACTGTAATAAGGCCTCTATGGATTTTAACTTTAATTTGGGCTTTTATTTGCTTGGGTTTATAACTGCTAGCAGTAGGAAAAGACGTGTGCTTTCAAAAAGATAAATGTTTTTCAAAACACCACGTTTACCAACATATTTTAAAAGCTTTCGCAACAAACAATGTTTTAAAAAGTAATAAAAATTTTAATGTGATTAATATTTTGCCAAACGACTTGTGTTTTAAATTAAACGAACATCTTTAAAGATCATACAAAGAGGATAAATTGAGAATGGGTTTTTACAATATTGTACTTTACGAAAAACACTTCAATGTGATATCGCTAGATTCAACCATAACGTCCAGGCCGGGTTGGGATGTTACATGTATCCATATCATACTAAAACATAAACTAAGCATAATAGGCATTAAACCAAATTCAAACATAACTCAAAACAATGCTATCATATAAATTTCTCCACCATAAAAAACTTGGCAAGTTATCAAGATCACCATTAATTTATCAACAAATTGTTCATTGCCAAAACACCTTATATAATTGTATAGCTATCAAAACATCAAGGTTCCAAAATGCTATCAACTATGTTACTAACATTCCAACACAAGACTCCCTAGGTACATGCTAAGAACGAAAATAAGAACATCACCAAATGTTGAGTCTGAGATTATCTTTGGATGCTGAGTCGGCATACAAACTGAAAAGTACCTAACCTACGCACGGGAAAATAAACCGTACATTGAGTATAACTCAATGATATTTCTATAATTGAACAATAAAACATATTATGAAGGTTATAATGCATTTACATGTCAATATAAAAGTCTTATTACATCACCTAATTATTCAATCTATTTACATATCTTAAATCGAGCTTATAAACTAATATCCACTATCTACCCTTGATTTGATTTCATTATACTCAAATTCTCAGTTCTACAATATAATTTCATCAACGAATTATTAAATCACATATGTGACAACATAATTCATTACTAATTGAACTAAATTTCACAATTATATCAATATATCATATTTTCAAATCTATTCAAGTTAGTCCTTATGTGACTGCCCGTTTTTCAGTGGTGTCAGAAATAGTGGTTTTAGGGCCACCAAATTTGACGAGTAAGTTTGTAAATATTATTATTTAATATCTACGCGTCAAACTTGGTTTTAAAAATGTTTTTGATATAGAAATGTTTTTATATAAGTGATTTATTAAGTTCAAGTGGTAAGACCCTAAGGTCAAGTGATTTTAGAAAATGAGGTATTGGGACCTCATTTCTATAAACTGAGCCATAAATATTTATAAGTCATTAAGGTGGTTTTTAAAGTTTCGTTGAAAACTTTTTAACGTTTCGATGGTCAATTAATTAAAAAGGACTAAATTGTAAAAGATGTAAAATTTGATCACTAATTGATTTCAGTGATTAAATGGTTAATTGAATAAAGGAAAAGGGACTTAAATGGTAATTGAAACATGGTCAAAGTTTCCAAACGACGGTCTTATGATTGAATCCACTAGCTTTTGGATTAATTGTTCTTTTAGTCCTAATTAGTTTAGGATTAAATTGTAAATAAGTTTATTTAGTTAGAATTTAATTTAATTGAAGGACCAATTGTGAAATTAAACCTTCCTTTGATGGTAATTATGCCATATATTTATGTGATGGACAATTATGGCCATGAAATTGGTGTTTTATTTGTTTATTAACCAAGGTTAAAATGGTAATTTGATAAATTAAATTAAAATAAAATTAAAACTAAAGGTTAATTTGATATCATCTTTTTGGTTTCTTCTTCAATAACCAAAAACACCATGGATGTTGAGATGAAGCTTTCGTCCATGTTTCATTTAATGCATGTAAGTTCGTTTTAGCCCTGTTTCTAATAATTTTTATGTTTTTGAGATTGTTGCAAGTAGGTCCATCTAGCCTGTACCTTCGATTTTGAAAATGTTAAAGATTTTGAATGTTTCCATTCATTAACCTTGTGATTTTAGATGTTTGATGATGAATTTGAAATATTAGTTGTTATTTAAAAGTATTTTCTTAAGTGATTTTTGATGAATTTTCTGATTAGGGACTAAATTGTTAAAATAGTAAAAATGAAAGGATAAATGTGAAATTATTGCATGAATGGGCTGTTTTGGATACCATGAACATTCAGCTAAGCTCAATTTTGGGTAAAATTGGTTAATTTGCATGTTTTGGGCTCAGGGACTAAATTGAATAAAAGTAAAACTTTAAGGGCAATTTTGTAAAAATGTAAAAAGACCAAATTGCATTAAATGATTTTTTTTATTTTCTAAATTAATATATTGAATGAAATTATTAATTTAGATCAAGATCGGGTGGAAAATTGAGAAAAATAAAAAAATTACCAAAATGCCATTAAACTTTGGTGTTTCTACAATTTAGCTAGGTAAGTTCGTAGGAACTGTATTCTGAATAATTTTGATTAAATTGAATGTTAATATGTGATTAAAGTAATATATATATGTTATTATGCAATTTACCGTGTTTTGAAACGACGTACGGTGATTATTGAGCACTATTTGAACCTTAGGAATTTATAGGATACAAATGACATGTCATTAGGGTTTACATGATTCAGGTGCTGGTCTTAAATGTCCTACCGATGGCTAAGGTTCGGCATGTGTTGCGAATACTCCACAGCTCGTGTGACTAGTATCGTGTAGCTACATTCTGACCCATAGCTCGTGTGAGCATTCTGATTCACAGCTTGTGTGAGCATACATGTACAGGAATTGATGGATTACAGTTATATGAGTTAGCAACTATGTGTGAGCTATCTCGAGTAACCAACGACATTCTAAATGGTTCAACGAGCATTATTTGGATAAAAAAGGTAAAAGAATGATATGTTTTATGACATGTACATATATGAACATCATTGATAAAATGATACATGAAAATTATATAGTTTGAGATGAGTTATAAACTCATGAGATACATGTTGTGGCTAAATGGCTATTTATGTTAATGTGCCTACGATTTATATCTTGTATGCTAACATGTTTGGTGTAAATGCTTAGGCTTTGGCCAAGTTGTGGTTGGATTATGCAATGTTAAACTTATAAGTTATGCATTGATATGGTAAGTGCCTATATGGAAATATGCTGGTGATCATGAAAGAGTGGTAAGGTTTAAATTATGTAATTTTTATTGAAATGGTTATCATGTGGTTAAACCCAAAAGAACTATGTTTAAATACACTAGCTTGTAGCTATGGTTGAATGATATGCTTACGTCTTGTGTGATATGCATATGAAACGGGTGTGGAAAGGTAATGAAATAATAAATTCATACTTGAAGTGTAAAATGATGAAAAAGGGAATGATGAGTTGAATTGATGTTGTTATTTAAGTTAAAGAAAGTAAATGAAATGGAAAGTAATGAAAGACAAATGAAAATAAGAAAATTTGAAAGGGTTTAAAGTTTTATAAGTCCTACTATGCTAGGGATGATATGTATATGTGATGATGTGAATTTACTCAGTTTATGAGTTGTTGAATATGACTTCATGAATCTTGCGGTATTGATATAGAATTATTTTTTATAAGTATAAATTTCATATTTGAAATGGATTGATATGACTAAATTTTATACGAGCTTACTATGTATTCATTGCTTACGTAGTTATCTTTGTAACACCCCTCGCCCGCATCCGATGCCGGGATAGGGTTCGAGGTGCTACCTGACTTTTACTAACACTTTCATACTAAACAGGGCCATGAAATCTCAAATAATTAAAAACTTTTCTTTTCACATGCAATCTGTCCCTTATGCGAGCTTACGAGGCCCAATACATGCATTCGGGGCGGTTCAGGACCCAATCGAGAACTCATGAAAAACTTAGAAAAATCTCTTGCGTTAAGGCTTCACACGCCCATGTGCTCAGGCCGTGTGGCCAGAAATAGGCTAATTATCAAGCCTTTTGTCACTCTCACACCACATGCATAGATACATACTTATCCAATAACATACAACGTGGCATAAATGAGCTCTTAAACATCTACAAACATGTTATGCTCAAGTTATTTTCTTATGTAATAAATATTATAGAATTTGCCTATATCATTACCACATACTAGACATAACTATCATTACATCACAAACCATTCATGAAGTATTATTAACTATTTACCAATCACTTAATCCTGCATTAGTTACTAGCTCATCAATGAATCTCAATTCAATCTCTAGGCATACATGTTGTAAGCCACATCACAAGAGATAATAACATACATGCATAAGAATAATCATATGGGCCCATAACGTCATTAGCCGACATAGGCCAATTTACATGACTAATACTACCTTAATAACAAGCCAATGCATTTAGCTAAATCATAATATTACATACTCACATTAAAACCCTATACATGCCATAGACTCGAATCACTTGAGTTTACTTACTCCGATAACGTTAACTCGATAGGGTGATAATATCTCTAACGGCCTCCAACCCGAGCTAACCTGGAAACTCTAGAAAACACGGGAAAGAAGGGGGGTAAGCTTTCGCTTAGTAAGTTCATATGAAAACAATAAGCAACTCATTAACTTGTTTTATCAATGTTTACAACATATTCTCAAGTTCACTACAAGCTGTCTTCCTGAGCAACAGCCACTAAATTATTTATATCTAGAGCTATGAAACTCCAAATTAATTTCTGTTAATTTTACCTGAAACTAGACTCATTATCTTTCTTTCATAAAATTTCCAGAATTTTTTACTTAGCCAATTAGTACAGTTTATTCCTCAAGTTTGCTCCTGATTCACTGTTTGACAGTTTCAACCCTTCTGCACTAAAGTTCAATTATCTCATAGTACAGGATTCGAATAATGTTCTCGTCTATTTCTCTTGAAACTAGACTCATATTTATACTAACTAATTTTTTTCTAGATTTTTTAGTCAAGCCATTTAGTACATTTTATTAGTTAAAGTTTCCCCTGTTTCAGGGCATGACTACTCTAAAACCTGTTCACTACGAATCGAATTTCTCCATGTACAGAATTCCAATGACCATGCCGTTTGTTTCCCTTAAAAATAGACTCAATACGAAATCTATTCAGGTAAGGTATGACTCTTAATAATTTTTTTACAATTTACAGTGAATTTATAAAATCAGAACAGGGGATCTCAAATTCATTCAGACCCTGTTTCACAAGAATTTAAATATCATACAATATAGAATTCTTTTTCTTCCTCTATTTCTTTCATATGAAAATAGACTCATTAAGCTTTAATCTCATATTTTATTCTGTCTCTAACTCATTTTCCATTATTTTTAGTGTATTTTCAAAGTTACAGTACTGCAGTAACTCAAATCTGTCAAGGCTAAGTTACTCATTCATGGTCATTGTTCATAATATTAATACAACACCATTTTATTCATCATGGTAAGAACACATATTATGCATCATAGATCATCACATATCAAGGCATTCTCATAGGATTAGTATACATACTTGCACAACTCGTAACATAACTCAAGTGCATACTCACCAATGACTTACCTCATTGGGACCATCATCAACTCTTTCCTTGGATTGCCCGTTGAACACTTGGAATACTAATTGGATACTCGAAAAAGCCTTTGCACATAAGTGCCTCAATTGTAGCTAAAACTACCTCATATCTCATGACATTTCAATGCTCACTCTCGAGCTAGTCATCTAGACTCATAATTCCTAGTGACATGTCACTCGTATCCTATTCTATTCCTAAGGTTCAAACGGGATTTTTCCTCGTCTATTAAGGCTTTGTCTTATCATATTTCTATTAATCACATACACATTAATATCTGTACAATTCATGTAATGATAACATTTAAATACATGTATAGCATGATATTGTTTACATACGAACTTACCTCGATACCACAAAGGTGAAAAGGACATACTCGTCCACAAATCGATTTCTTTCCGTTCTAGGTCCAAGTCTCAATTTTCATCATCTATAACATCACATTTAGCCTACCAATCAGTCACAATATTCATATGGGTCTAAAAATCATATTTTTACAAATTTTCATTTTGACCCCTAAACTTTTGCATATTTGCACTTTTTCCCCAATGCTCGTAAATTAATTTTTATCACATTTCTTTACTCCTTGAGTCTAGATGAACCATTTTCATAACTATAGCAACTCATAATTTCAACTATTTTACACATTTATAACTCATTTTACAACTTAGCAATTTAGCCCTTTTTAAGGTATTTTTATGCAATTTCTTTCACAAAAGTTGTTTATTAGACAACTAGGACTCATAATCTTCCATAAAAACAGAGCAAACAACACATTTACTCTCATGGTAAAACCCTAGACTCTTCATCATTTTGCAAAATAATCCCCTCTTATGAAAGCTTATGCTTTAGGGGTTCCAAAAATACAAAAATCATCAAGCAAAGACATTAAAATCACTTACAAGCAAGGGAAATATGTTGCTGAAATTTTCCAGCTTCAAAACCCTTTCTTTGCTGCATATTTCGGTGAAGGGGAAGAGAAAAATGATAGCTTTTTCTTTTTTTATTTGTTAATAATAAAACTATTTTGTCTAATTTTGACTTTTCAACTATTTTGTCTCCCATGGCTGGCCATCACACTTTCAATGGCCTAATTTCACTTTAAAGACCCCCAATTTAAGATACAAGGCAATTTAACACCTTTAGGTATTAAAACACAACTTTTACTTTTTACGCGATTTAGTCCTTTTTCGAAATTGGACTAGAAATCGCTAAAATTAATATACCAAAATTAACATGCACTTATAAAATCATATTATAACACATAAAATAATACTAAAATAATTTTCTCTGGCCTCGGAATAGTGGTCCCAAAACCACTGTTCCGACTAGGCCCAAAATCGGACTATTACAATCTTTCTCTTACTTTACATATTATCAGAAGCTTGATTGGGTTGGAAGCTCGTTAGAGATCTATCACACTATCCAGCGATTATATCAGTAGGTTTTGATGTCTTGGTTAAGTTTATAATGGCATGTATAGGTAGACTATGTCTAATGTTTAATTGATGAATTTGGTTTATATATGTCATTTTGGTTGATGATTATGGCATGAAATGTTACCTTGGATTTGAGGTACTTAAGGTACTATTGATAGCTTGTTGGTTGTGGTTAACATGGTCAAATTGGTGTATGTTTTGAAATGACCAGATTTGGTATGGTTGTTATGTATCAATTATGTCATGTTTTAGCATGAAAACAAGTTAACTGATAAGTGGTTAAATATGCACATGTATAGGTGTTTTGGTTCATGTTTTAGCCATTATGTTTTGGCTTGTAGATTTTATACTTTGAATGGTTGATATGTTGATATATGTATGTGGTTTTATGATGGAAGTTATATTGGTATGAAAAATGTAGTTGTCATATATGAATATTATGCTAATTGTTAAATGGTAAATTTGGTACATTTGGATGTGGATTTGATATGTGAACAAAATGGTAAGTTTTGGCTAAACTATGCATATGGTTATACATGTTTAATTATTGTGACTGAGGTGCCTTTTGGGCATATTGGTTGTATGAACATATACTTTATTTGGATAGCTTTTTGTTGTACGGTTTGGTGCACTTTGGGATGCTTGATTATATGTGGAAATTAGTTGTAGGTGTATGCATGATTGGGTGAGAAAATTGGCTTGGAAATGACCTATTTTTTGTCCACACGGCCAAAGACATAGACGTGTTTCTTAGCCGTGTGTCACACACAGCTATTGACATGGCCGTGTGTCCCCCGTAGGTTTTTTGAATGTTGCATTTTGAGAGTTACACGGGTTGGCACATGGGCGTGTGGCTTGGCTGTGTGACCCAAGTCAGAGAGTTACACGGGCACGGACACAGGTTGGAACACGGCAGTGTGTCCCTATTTCGAATCCCCACATGACCTGAGACGCGGGCGTGTGTCTCAACAGTGTGAGTCACACGGCCTGGCCACATGGCAGTGTGACCCCTACAGTTTGAAGATTTTCATCTTTTCCTGAAAAATTCTAAATGTTTTCGATTTAGTCCCGATTTGTTTTAATGTGTTTTTAGGGCTCGAGGGCTTGTATAAAGGACAATATGTATGTTATTGATGGAATTTTCTATGATTGAAGTTGTGAAGTAAATGATTTATATTTTTGATAGTTTTGAAATGTAAACTCTAGGAATGCTCCATAACCTTATTCTGGCGACGGATACAGGCTAAGGGTGTTACACCTTATCACAAACAACTAATTCGAATCAATCCAATTCAACTCGTCTTATCATTTTTAGCTAACCTTATGTTATTACCATGCATTATAGTTTGTGAATGCAAAAATTGAAAGGGTTTGGGTTATAGAAATACAAATCGTAAACTCCGAGCTATTTGTCGATGACCTTGACTTTTCCTTTCTTTCTCGAGGATTTTGGGTCGACGTTAGCTATGTATTAAAACAAATATAATAAATTAACACCACACATCCCAATTTGAATTCAATTGTTAAATTATACAACTTTTGCATATTATTCAATTTAGTCCCCAAAATAGGGACTATAAAAATTTTCACATTTAATCCCTAAAACTTAATGCCGAATTTTCTATGGTCCCTATAGGACTTCCTATTTCCCAATTACAATCCCAATTTTGAATTTTGCACAATTTAGTCCTTATTGTACAAAATCATTAATTGACTTTAGAAATTAGTCCCATTTCACATCTAACCTTAAAAATCTATCAAATAGTCCCTAAAACTTCAACTACTCGACAATAGTAACATCTTCCATATTAAGTAGTATTGCGAAATAGGACATGGGTCAACTAGCTCTAGTTACCGAGATTCTAGAAACATAAAAATTATAAGAAAATGAACTAAATTGACTAACCAATTAAAGCTTGAAATGCTTAAAATCCTCAAGCCAATTATTTCTTTTTCTCCCTTAAGTTTCGGCTTGCATGAAGAAAGAATGAAATTGTTTTCATTCACTTTCCACTCACTCTATTTTATTATTAATATTATTTATAAATTATAATCTATTTATTATTTAATTAATTTTTTAACATTAAAACATTATGAACCCCCACCACCATCCACTATATTTATAAATTGATATAATTATTACTATATTCCCCTTAATTAACTTCAAATTATAATACTTTAGTAAATCACACTTTTACCACTTCTACGATTTAGTCCATGCACTTAATTAAACTTATCAAATTTCTTAACTGAAATCCAATTCACCTACAAAATAACTTTGTAAATAGTTAATAAAAATAATAAGAGTCTGTTCTACAGAAACAAGATCTTGAAACCACACTTTCCGTTACCTCTGACTTTTAGGGCATTACAATTTAGCTATCAACTCGGCTAAAATAGAACCGTCACATTTCAGAGTCAAATAAGTATTCATTGTTTTCAGAGAAAATAGAGAATTCTGACTCAGGGCTTCAACTATGTCGTTAGCTTTACCCAGATGATAGTCCATAATCAGGTTGTAATCTTTCAACAATTCAAGCCACATGCGGTCCTTTAGATTCAACTTTTACTGTGTTAGTAGATACTTTAGACTTTTGTGACTGGTGAAAATATGAAATTTCTCCCATATAAATAATGTCGCCAAATCTTCAAAGAAAATATGACATCATTTAATTCCAGATTGTGCATGGGATAATTATTCTCATGTGGCTTAAGCTGCTGAGAAGCATAGGTAATTTACTTTTACCTATTGCATCAATACCTAACCAGACCATTAAGTGAAGCATCACTGAAAACAACAAATTCTTTCTTGGATTCAATTTGAGTAAATGATCGCCACCAAATGTGCGAACATTTGGATTGGAAATACCACAACAAAAAGATATATATAATAAAGCAGCAGTGTCTGCAAGTATACTAGTCAAATTGTAATATATTTTTGTACAATGGGGTACAAGAAGTACTTGGAGGATCGTACCCAAGGGAGGATGAATTAAATCTAAAATAATTTCTACAATGATAAGTCTAAAAAATAATTACTAAAAATCATATCATGATAAATAATAATAAGGAAGATTAATATTATGAAGGAAAATAAAATTACTAGAAAGAAATTAATCAACAAAGAATTCTCGATTAACAGATAGAAGATTAACTTGTTTCATGGTTGTAATTAACTTCAAAATTCAAGTTTTAGTGAATTAGCTAATAACTAACCAATTATTACCTTTTAGCCTCTAACTGATGAATTAATTGATAAATACTTGCTTATCTTTTGATCTCGCTTTCTAAACTAGATAAATTACAATTTACTAAGCAAACTTACCTTTCAACCTCATCTGCCTAAATGACTTCCTAGGGTCATCAATCTTAGGGTTTAAGCATTGATCTATCACAATTTATTGTGACAAACTAGAGTATTTTTTACACTTAACGAACTTGTTTACTAGTTGTTTTATGTTTATATATTACATTTTCAATTTTATTAACTTAGATTCATTTTTTTTTTGCAAAATAAGCATTTTTACGCACTTTTTAGTATTTTGATGACCCATTAGGCCAACTCGAGCCTTAGGAACGACTAATAGGCTATTTGAGTGTGTAGGATATCATTTAAGGTCAAGGAGCACAAGAGACGATGGTCATGTCACGACACAGGGAGGTCCATGTCGCAACACAGAACTACGAAGTTGCCAAGGTTGAAAACCACCCTAGTTGTGACAATGGATTTTCCCCATGTCACGATGACATAAGGAACTTGGAAAGAGTATCTTCACGACTACGTTGCGATGAGGAGTTTCCCGACATCATGACGACATGACCAAACTTGGGAATATTCAGTCAAATTTGGACAATCACTTAGGATTATTTTCCCTAATCGAACCCTAATCACTCCAAGGTAATTTTAGGCACCTAGTATACTAATGTATGCCTATATAAATAGGTTTATAACCTCATTATAGGGATGCTTTTAGACTTAGACAAGCAATTTTATTTACTTTGTTTTTGTTCAGTTTTATTTTTATGTTCCTATAGTCAAAATATTTTTTATTTCGATAAAAAGATAATTGCGAGCGGAGATTGTTCCAAAATCATGCTTCAATTATTTATGTATAAGCATTCTCTTTTCCTTTATTCTTTTATTTTGTTATTTATCTTTCATTAACTTATCAACTAATGTTTGTATGAATATTGGGATAAAATCTTGTGCGTATTTTATATCTTACATGTTTCAATTATGGAATTGATTTAATAATTAAGTAATTATTTATCTAAAATTGGGTGTTTATTCAAGATTACCTAGTATACTAGAAAGTGACAACCTTAGTAGAATATCTAAACAGGTGAGACCGAGAGGGTATCCTGTCGAGTATAACTTGTACCAAGCGGTGAGACCGAAAGGGTATCCATATGCTTGGGAAGAGATGAAAAGTGTGACGTAGGTGGTAATCCTTGGTGAATATGAGACCGAGAAGGTATTCTTAGCTAAGGGTGGTAAATAACTCAATCGAGAGTAGTTGGCTACTTATTTTATAATTAGAGATTTAATCATTCATAGGCTGGGAACTCACATCATGGGCACTAGGAATATGAAATTCCATTAGTATATCTTAGGTTAATTAAATTCCATTAGGTTATTTTAGGTTAATTAATTTAATTAGTTTAATTAATGTTTTAGTTCTGCATCAAGACTACTAATACGTGACTCAATTAGGTTGGTAATCATTTTTGATAATTAATTTAATAATAAATTTCTCCAATCCTCAATCACTTGGGTATAATCTTTGGAATACATCCCAAGTGTTCCGTTGTAAACAAACTATATTACAATTTGACCCATATACTTGCGGACACCACTGCTTAATAATTTTCTTTTGCTGCAGTATTTACTATCCAAATGTTCTCACGTCTGGCTACGGTCAAGTTGTTGGTGGCGTTGCCAGGGATTACAATAATGAAAATTGTTATTAATTTAATTACTTGTAAAACAATACTATTTGAAAGACATATGAGTTAGATAGTGTGTCAATTTTTCTAATTATTTTTATTTTTATTTCCATTTTTTTAGATACCTTGTCGACTATTTAATTTAATCATGGATGCATTTGATGATGAATTTGACGATGATAGTAGTTGAGACGAGGAATGTGAGATGTTTGCATAGTATGATGATGAAAGGTATTGTAACAAAGGATCAATTTGGGCAACTGAAACTTCGACAAACCACTAAGGTTTTGATAAAGATAACAATGTGACCTAATTTTCAATCGAACATCATGGTAAGTTCTATGGGATATCTTTGAGGCACAATGTATGTTAACGAAGGATCAAGTTGGGAAAATGAAGCTTCGACGAGTTATGACAAAGAATACGACATTCTCAAACATCCAACCCAATAAGAATTAAACTTAATCATGGACAATAAGTGTGACAACCCAAATTAGACCCTGGTCGGAATGTGGTTTCGAGACCACATTACCGAGCCAAAAATTTATTTTTATGTTTTAATTACATAAATTTTTGTGTGACAGCGAATATATGAGAAATTAAATGCTTAATATTAGCTTTAGGATTGTGAATTAATTCGAAAAGGACCTAGTTGACGAAGTTAGAAAAGATGATAGATGAATTATAAGGAGTAATTAATAATAGGGAGAGGAAGCATGGCTTTGCATGTCAAATTGCCCATAAAATACATGGTGGCCGGCCAAGGAGTGATGATGCTCCACTCATTCTAATTTAATATGTTTTTTTGGTTAACAAATGATGGGAATAATAATAGGAAAGTGAACAAAAAAATGGGTGTTCATACTTGCCATCTCCTAGCCGAAAAACCAAGAAAAAGAAAGGGAGAAAAATTTTGAAGAAGTTTGGCCATTGCTTGTATCTAGGAGGAGTGTTTGATGTTGTGGCATGAAAATGAGGGAGTTTGAATGCTTAATAAGGAGGGAAGAAGGAGTGTTCATGTTTTCTTTCTTTTGCAATTGTCGTAACTAGAGGAAGAAGAGGAAGCAAGATTCGGCCAAGGTGGTCCTTTAGATCAAGGTATGTTCAATGATATTTTTGGAAGTTTACACAACCTTTGGGTGATGAGTCTAAATTCTATCTATCCCATGGTTGGATTTGGGGTTGTTGGAGAGTTAGGATTCGGCTAAGGAGCTTTAAAATTTTAGTTGATACCTTGATGCTATTAGCATGCTAGTTATATGGATGTGTTAAGTTGCTTGTTATGTTAGCATGAAAGTTGAAATTGTTAAGCTATTTTGTTGGAGGTGCCGAATTTAGGACTAAGAAGAGAATGAGTATTCGGCTAACATAGTGGAAAGGTGGGTGTTGCCGATTGCTAGATTTAGACTATGGGAGTGGCTATAATGGGCATTAAGATGTGGAACTTAAGAAATGTAGTTATATGTGGATTTACATGATGTTACAAATAGATGTGAAAATATGCTAGATTAGGAAAATTCGATCAAGTGTTCATGAGATGAAATTAGGTGTTTAAATGATGTTATAGTTGACATTGTACATATATACATACATTCGGCCATCTAATTGAGTATGAAGGTGGTGTTAAATCTAATTGTGATGCCCATTCCGAAGTATATATACATATATATATACATAAGTATGCCCATTCGTGATGTTACCTTTAATTATGTGTATAATCGACTAAATGGGTAATTAGTGAGGATGGTTGCCGAATATACAAACATACATATGCATGTGTAATTGAATTATGAATGTTTAGCAAGATGGTTAAACTAGTTGATTTATTGATTAAGCTCAAGGAGTTAAAGGAGGAGAATCAAGCAAAGGCAAAGAAAAGATCATCGAGTAGCCGAGTTGGAACCGTCTTACCCAACACAAAGTAAGTCATTAAGCATATAGTTTGTATTAATTTAAATGGTCATAACATCTATGTAATGATGCTGAATGGAATGATAAATATATATATACATGTATGCATGTGGTGATGAAAGTGTTGAATGAAAAGAAAAGAGGTGAGATATATTGAGTCGTTGATCTCGGCACTAAGTGTGCGGGTATAAACATTTAGGATCATGAGATTGGCACTAAGTGTGCGGGTTTAAATTGTACAGCACTAAGTGTGCGAGTTTGATTATATAGCACTAAGTGTGCGAGTTTGATTATATAGCACTAAGTGTGCGAGTTTGATTATGTAGCACTAAGTGTGCGAGTTGATTATTCTTGGTATGTAAGGGATGCCCTCTAATAATCCGAGAATCCTGTTTTCCGGCCGATTTGATGCTTTTACCGTTTGACGAATTTGATGTTATTCTTGGTATGGATTGGTTGACCGTACATGATGCAGTGGTGAACTGCAAAAGAAAAACCATCGATTTGAGGTGCGCAAATAACGAGATAATCCGAGTTGAGTCTACGGACTTAAGGGGGTTGCCAGCTGTAATATCAGCAATGTTGGCCCAGAAATATGTAAGAAAAGGGTGCGAAGCATACCTTGCGTATGTACTTGATGACAAAGAATTAGAAAAGAAACCCGAATCTGTACCGGTGGTTTGTGAATACCCGGATGTTTTTCCTGAAGAATTACCAGGTTTACCACCTGTTCGGGAGGTAGAGTTTGGTATTGAGCTTGTACCTGGAACTACGCCAATTTCGATAGCTCCGTATCGTATGGCACCAACCGAGTTAAAGGAATTGAAAGCTCAATTGCAAGAGTTGACGGATAGAGGTTTCGCTCGACCAAGTTTCTCACCTTGGGGTGCACCAGTATTGTTCGTGAAAAAGAAGGACGGAACCATGAGGTTGTGCATTGACTATCGTCAACTGAATAAAGTGACGATAAAGAATAAATATCCATTACCGCGTATTGATGATTTGTTTGATCAACTAAAGGGAGCCTCAGTGTTTTCAAAGATAGATTTGAGATCGGGTTATTATCAGTTGCGGATTCGAGATTCGGACGTACCCAAAACTGCTTTCAGAACGAGGTACGGTCACTACGAGTTCTTAGTGATGCCGTTCGGGCTCACTAATGCCCCTGCGGTATTTATGGATTTGATGAATCGGATCTTCAGACAGTATTTGGACCGGTTCGTAGTTGTGTTCATTGATGACATCTTAGTCTATTCAGGAGATGAGACCGAACATGCTGAGCACCTGAGATTAGTGTTGCAAATTTTGCGGGATAAGAAGTTATATGCTAAGTTCAGTAAGTGTGAGTTCTGGTTAAGAGAGGTTAGCTTCTTGGGTCATGTGGTATCCGCATCGGGTATTCGAGTTGACCCGAGCAAAATTTCAGCCATACTTAACTGGAAGCCTCCAAGAAATATTACCGAAGTTCGGAGCTTCCTGGGGCTCGGCGGTTATTACCGATGATTTGTAAAAGGTTTTTCGATGATAGCTGCACCGTTGACGAAACTACTCCAAAAAGATGTTGAGTTTGAGTGGACAGAGAACTGTCAGAAGAGTTTTGATCGACTAAAGACCTGTTTAACCGAAGCTCCAGTGCTAGTACAACCGGAGTCCGGCAAAGAGTTTGTCATTTACAGTGATGCATCCTTACTCGGGCTAGGTTGTATGTTGATGCAAGAAGGTCGAGTTGTGGCTTACGCGTCGAGACAATTAAAGCCGCACGAAAGAAACTATCCGACCCATGATCTTGAATTGGCGGCCATAGTGTTCGCCCTGAAAATATGGCGGCATTACTTGTTTGGGGAAAAGTGCCATGTATTTTCGGATCACAAAAGTCTCAAATATTTGATGACTCAAAGAGACTTAAATCTGCGACAAAGACGTTGGCTTGAGTTGTTGAAAGATTATGAGCTTATCATTGATTACCACCCGGGAAAGGCTAATGTGGTTGCGGACGCCTTAAGCCGAAAATCACTGTTTGCTTTACGAGCGATGAATGTGCACTTGTCTGTTCTACCCGACAATGTGTTAGTAGCTGAATTAAAGGCCAAACCATTATTGATTCGTCAAATTCGTGAAGCTCAGAAAGTCGACGATGAATTGGTTGCAAAACAGGCTGAATGTATTCCGAATATGGAATCCGAATTTCAAATTGATGATGACGATTGTTTGAGGTTCAGAAGTCGGTTGTGTGTTCCAAGAAATTCAGAACTCATTTCGATGATTTTGAACGAAGCCCATTGTAGCCGAATGTCAATTCACCCGGGGAGTACGAAAATGTACAACGATTTGAAACGTCGGTTTTGGTGGCATGGTATGAAACGAGACATCTCCGACTTTGTTTCGAGATGTTTAATATGTCAACAAGTGAAAGCGAAACATCAAGTGCCTTCAGGATTACTTCAGCCGATCATGATACCCGAGTGGAAATGGGATCGAGTCACAATGGACTTTGTGTCCGGACTGCCATTGTCAGCAAGTAAGAAGGATGCGATTTGGGTTGTTGTTGATAGACTGACTAAGTCGGCTCACTTTATCCCCGTGCGTACGGATTTTTCATTGGATAAACTAGCCGAATTGTATGTTTCTCAGATTGTGAGATTACACGGGGTACCTATTTCTATCGTGTCGGATAGAGATCCGAGATTCACCTCGCGATTTTGGAAGAAATTGCAAGAAGCTTTGGGTACCAAGCTGCATTTTAGCACCGCTTTTCATCCACAAACCGATGGCCAATCTGAGCGGATAATTCAAATACTCGAGGATATGTTGAGATGTTGTGTTTTAGAGTTTTGTGGTTCATGGGAAAGATATCTGCCTTTGATCGAATTCGCTTACAACAATAGTTTTCAGTCAAGCATTAAGATGGCACCTTACGAGGCTTTATACGGTCGTAAATGCCGTACCCCATTATTTTGGACTGAACTTAGTGAAAGTAAGATCCTTGGGGTTGATTTGATTAAGGATGCCGAGCAGAAAGTTCGAGTAATTCGCGAAAGTTTGAGAACCGCTTCGGATCGTCAAAAGTCGTATGCGGATTTGAAAAGAAAAGACATTGAATATCAGGTTGGAGACAAAGTATTTCTCAAAGTTTCACCCTGGAAGAAGGTGCTTAGATTTGGTCGTAAGGGCAAATTGAGTCCGAGGTTCATCGGTCCGTACGAAGTATCCGAATGAGTTGGACCCGTTGCATACCGATTAATTTTGCCCCCTGAGCTCGAAAAGATTCACAACATTTTTCATGTCTCGATGCTTCGACGATATAGGTCCGATCCATCGCACGTAATTCCTCCATCGGAGATCGAGATTCAATCTAATTTGAGTTACGAAGAAGAACCAGTTCGTATTTTAGCACGTGAAGTAAAAGAACTACGAAACAGGAAAATCTCATTAGTGAAGGTACTGTGGCATAAACACGGAATTGAAGAAGCCACTTGGGAACTTGAGGACTCTATGAAGGATCGATATCCAAAATTATTTACCGGTAAGATTTTCGGGGACGAAAATTTCTTATGTGGGGGAGAGTTGTGACAACCCAAATTAGACCCTGGTCGGAATGTGGTTTCGAGACCACATTACCGAGCCAAAAATTTATTTTTGTGTTTTAATTACATAAATTTTTGTGTGACAGCGAATATATGAGAAATTAAATGCTTAATATTAGCTTTAGGATTGTGAATTAATTCGAAAAGGACCTAGTTGACGAAGTTAGAAAAGATGATAGATGAATTATAAGGAGTAATTAATAATAGGGAGAGGAAGCATGGCTTTGCATGTCAAATTGCCCATAAAATACATGGTGGCAGGCCAAGGAGTGATGATGCTCCACTCATTCTAATTTAATATGTTTTTTTTGGTTAACAAATGATGGGAATAATAATAGGAAAGTGAACAAAAAAAATGGGTGTTCATACTTGCCATCTCCTAGCCGAAAAACCAAGAAAAAGAAAGGGAGAAAAATTTTGAAGAAGTTTGGCCATTGCTTGTATCTAGGAGGAGTGTTTGATGTTGTGGCATGAAAATGAGGGAGTTTGAATGCTTAATAAGGAGGGAAGAAGGAGTGTTCATGTTTTCTTTCTTTTGCAATTGTCGTAACTAGAGGAAGAAGAGGAAGCAAGATTCGGCCAAGGTGGTCCTTTAGATCAAGGTATGTTCAATGATATTTTTGGAAGTTTACACAACCTTTGGGTGATGAGTCTAAATTCTATCTATCCCATGGTTGGATTTGGGGTTGTTGGAGAGTTAGGATTCGGCTAAGGAGCTTAAAAATTTTAGTTGATACCTTGATGCTATTAGCATGCTAGTTATATGGATGTGTTAAGTTGCTTGTTATGTTAGCATGAAAGTTGAAATTGTTAAGCTATTTTGTTGGAGGTGCCGAATTTAGGACTAAGAAGAGAATGAGTATTCGGCTAACATAGTGGAAAGGTGGGTGTTGCCGATTGCTAGATTTAGACTATGGGAGTGGCTATAATGGGCATTAAGATGTGGAACTTAAGAAATGTAGTTATATGTGGATTTACATGATGTTACAAATAGATGTGAAAATATGCTAGATTAGGAAAATTCGATCAAGTGTTCATGAGATGAAATTAGGTGTTTAAATGATGTTATAGTTGACATTGTACATATATACATACATTCGGCCATCTAATTGAGTATGAAGGTGGTGTTAAATCTAATTGTGATGCCCATTCCGAAGTATATATACATATATATATACATAAGTATGCCCATTCGTGATGTTACCTTTAATTATGTGTATAATCGACTAAATGGGTAATTAGTGAGGATGGTTGCCGAATATACAAACATACATATGCATGTGTAATTGAATTATGAATGTTTAGCAAGATGGTTAAACTAGTTGATTTATTGATTAAGCTCAAGGAGTTAAAGGAGGAGAATCAAGCAAAGGCAAAGAAAAGATCATCGAGTAGCCGAGTTGGAACCGTCTTACCCAACACAAAGTAAGTCATTAAGCATATAGTTTGTATTAATTTAAATGGTCATAACGTCTATGTAATGATGCTGAATGGAATGATAAATATATATATACATGTATGCATGTGGTGATGAAAGTGTTGAATGAAAAGAAAAGAGGTGAGATATATTGAGTCGTTGATCTCGGCACTAAGTGTGCGGGTATAAACATTTATGATCATGAGATTGGCACTAAGTGTGCGGGTTTAAATTGTACAGCACTAAGTGTGCGAGTTTGATTATATAGCACTAAGTGTGCGAGTTTGATTATATAGCACTAAGTGTGCGAGTTTGATTATATAGCACTAAGTGTGCGAGTTTGATTATGTAGCACTAAGTGTGCGAGTTGATTATATAGCACTGAGTGTGCGGACTTAATATATACTTTTGAATCACTATGGACACTAAGTGTGCGACATTATTAAGTTGATCACGGACAGCGGATCGGGTAAGTACCTTGAGTTCATGGCTAATAGGCGCTATGTTTATATTTGGAGTTGAGCTTGGTAAGTTTGAACCTATGTGACAATTATAACTGAAGTCACGTACATAAGATTTATCGTGGAATAGGTGAAAGGTCGTTTAGTTGTATGATTGTAACGAAAATACAATGATGTATGAAAATGCCTCAAATATCCTATTGATTAGTATATGGAATGTGAATGCATGACTTGGTATGAGATTGAACCGATAGGTCTAAGGAACTATGGTATGGTTCGGTATGGATGGAGTAACTAGCCTCGTTCCATGTTGTTTCCTCTTGTGATAATGTTATTAATGGATGGTAGTGCATTGCTTATGACTTACTGAGTTATATACTCACTCGGTGTTTCCTTGTCACCTATTTTAGGTTTCTTGGACTCATCTCTTTTTGCGTGATCGGGCCGTCATCGAAGTCATCACACCGGCTAGCAACTTTTGGTATCTTCTTTTTAGTCGGTCTAGGAGAACATTTCGGCATGTATAGGCTAATATGTTTTGTTGAAATTTGGTATGCAAACTTTTAGCCATGCGAAAATGGCATAAATGTTCTGATGGGTTTGGTTCTATAATGTTAGGTCGTAAGTCTTGGAAATTCGATTATTATGCCATATGTCATGGTTGATTATTTTTGGTGTCAAAATTCATGATATGGCAATAGTGTAGTAGGGAGATGTTTGACAATGATTAGCCCTTCGCATGGCTAGTCATGATCATGATTTGTGATATGTATGATGAATTACTAGTTAGATCAAGGAGAAATCACGAAATAGGCATAGTTGCTTTAGTAACAGATGCTGGCAGCAGCAGTGACGTGAGATTGGAAAATCACTAAAAATAGTAGGAGTGGAATTAATTAATGAATAAATTATGTAATCGAAGTTCGATGAGTCTATTTTCATATAGAAGAAACGAAACGACTATATGAGCTGTATGTTAGGAGATAATTAAACTCTTGTGAAACAGGGCCAGAGCGATTTCTGGATTCCCTGTTCCGACTTTAGAAATTCATTATAAATTAACCAGAGATAATTAGAAGTCATGCCATATGTGCATGGATTCCCCTTCTAGTCTAGTTTCTATAGAAACAAACGACATTAGTAATGAATCCCTGTACAGGGAGATATCCAAGTCGTAATGCGCAAAGGTCAGTGTAGTCGATCCCTGTAACATGGGAGACTTTGACTAATAAACTGTACTAATTGGCCCAACCAAAAATTCTATAAAAAAAATTATGTAGATGGGCATATGAGCCTAGTTTCAGGGAAAATTTACGGAACTGGATTTCGAGTTTCAGAACTCAAGATATGATTTTTAAAGTGACTAGTACGCAGATTGGCAGGTTGTCTGGGAAATATTTTTTAAGTGGTTTGAAGTCTGTTAGCACCTCGTGTTCGACTCCGGCGACGGCCTCGGGTTCGGGGTGTTACAATAAGGTATACAAGAATTTGTATGAGCAACATAGGAACAATCAAAGATCATGATACAACTATGGCGCCATTCATGTAGACTTGGAGGTGTCTGGCTTGGCCTCTCCATGTTCCTTGAACCATTCCTTAATTCTACATTCAGAACAGTACGAAAGCAAGTCTAGATGAACTTAATGAGGCTCTATATCACAGTACTAATAGAAAACTCTTAATTTGATGAGTAAATAAGAATTAATGAATAGAGATAAAATTCCCTAAATGATTTAAGAGAGTTCGCGGGGTTGACATGTCGTTGCTGATGCCTTTGCATGTTCTGAATTGCTCATCAATGGACATGTTAACTAGAGTAGTCGTAATCATACTATCCTAGACACCCATTTTTATGGGACCTGACCCCGTTTAACTTCAGTTCAAACTTCCATGTTTTCCTTCTTGATTTGACTCATCATAGAATAACCATATGTGTGAATCCCTATAATGACGACTGTTATTTATAGATTATTAGATGATTCACCATAACTGCTGGTCTCTTACATCGATCCTTTCATTCCACACTAAACTCAGTTTGAATCTATTGGTTTATTCCCAACAATGAATTTCTTATGCCATATATTATGCATGAATCCGTCATTAAAGGAAAACCCATTTACTGATGCCCTTATTGGCGGCCTTGGATATGAAACATGGGAGGTAGATAGACACCCCTCTTTCTTGACAGACTTATACCTACCAGATATTCCCATAGGACTTCCCTATTTCATTCCATTCTACATAGATGCTCCCAAAATCAGATAGTCTCCCCCTAAAACTATCTCATCCTTAAATTGTCCTTGACAGACTTCTACCTCTATTAGTCCCATGTTGACTATCCCATGCCAGAATACTCCTAACATGTATCCATCACCAGAACAAGGTTATGGAGCATTACTAGAGTTTACAGTTCAATTACAATTAATTTATGTCATTTACTATTCATTTTCGAAAATCAATCACAATCAATCATAATGCCCCTTATATGGGTTCTCAAGGCCTAAAATACATATTAGCATCGAGTCAAGACTAAACCCGGATCACATAAAATTTTTTCAAAATCTCAAAATTTTTATTAGGTGCAGGGGACACACGACCGTGTGGCCAAGCCATGTGGCTCACACAGCCAATGGTATGTCTGTGACCCAGGCCGTGTGGGAATTCGATGTGAAGCACACAGCTGTGTTCCAAACTGTGTCCTTATCCTTGTAACTCTATGACTTGGGTCACACGGCCAGCCACACACCCGTGTGCTAGACCGTGTGGACAAATTAATTTTTGAAAATTAGGTGGAGGGGTTACACGGCCAAGACACACCGCCATGTGCTAGGCCGTGTGTCTCACACAGATGAGACACACACCTGTGTCTCTAAACGTGTGCTTAATTCTGAGCATTATGCTTCTTTATTTTTAAGATACAGGGGACACACGGGCAAACACACGCCTGTACGCATGGCAGTGTGTCACACACGGTTGAGATACATGCCCGTGTGGACAAAATAAGGTCATTTTCCAAGCCTTATTTTTCACCCTCTTTACCTTGCACCTACATGAACACTTTAATATATTCAACAACCAATTCAAGGCATATAAATCAAACTAATATTTAAGTTTTATCCATGACATGTTGCTCACACTTTCAAGTATTCATCTTACCCTTTTCTAATCATATATTTACCCAAGTGTGATTATATCTAAGTTACTAATCCAAGCATACTCACATACCAAACATGATTTAACTTCATGCATAAATATATTAAATATTTTATCACTAGCTATTCCAATGGCTATTTACAACCAAAACATTTACATGCTTTTACTTATCACCATTAGCCTATACATGCCATTATACCAAAGTAAGTTTCATATTTTTACCAAAACGAGCTGGAGGGTAGTGTGATGATGCTCCGACTGCTCTATAACCTTTACAAGCTTCCGAGTACTACAAAACAGAGAAAAGAAAACTGACTAAGCATTTCAAATGCTTAGTAAGTTCGTATAGCAAAGATTTAACTTATGATACATTTTCATTTAAGATAAGCACACAAAAATGCATCCAAGCAAATTTTGGCTAATAGCCTAAAACATAACTTCATCAATCATGTTAGTCAAGTAATTCACATAATACCAAGAACCTGGATGAGCTCATCATTTAATGATTTTCATATACATATGCTTTCCATATCATTATTCCATATTACATGTGCATTTTAACGACAAATCATTTCAAATTCTTTTTAACCATGTCAGAACTTTACCCTTTAAATTTATTTGAAATATCGATGGATACGCTCATGTAGTACACTTAAAGTGTAAAAAACTGTAATCTGTCAATTCATATCCAAGGGTACCCAATTAGGGAACCTAATCAGGGAGCACACTCTCAAGCCATATATCAGGATGCTCAGATAAGCCATGTAACATGATGCTTTTCTAGGCTAAACAGGAAACTCCTAAGAGTTTAGAATAGAAAGCTCGTTGAGCTTAACAGGTAACTCCGAAGAGTTATTAACAGAGAGCTCCGGATAGCATAACAGGGACTTCAAGTGAGCCATGTCAGGAAGTTCATAAGAGCCTTTATCAGGACACTCATGAAGAACTGCATTTGTGTCTGCACTAAATGTTGGATCACAACCGATCAAATCATGTAACAGGACACTCACAAAGAGTTGCGGTAGTGTGCAACACATGTAAGATCACTACTGATTAGGATGCTCGCAGGAACTATATAACAGGACACTCAAGAGGGCTTATAATAGGATTGCTCATCCAAGCTATCGCTTGTTTGCAACAGATGCAGGACTTTAATCAATATGGGAAAATACTGTATCCATCGAATTTCATTACTCATACGGGACTTAACATTTATCTAGCTTTATCGATCATGTATTCAATTTCACATCAATAGTATTTTCACAATTCATACATACAACATTCAATTTAAGCATATAAATAAACATGGTTTAGTTACACGAACTTACCTCATTACTTGTTCATATGCAGAAATCTACTAATCTGACACTTTTTTTTCTTCAATCTAACTTTGTATTTGAGTTTTCCGGATCTAAATAAATGAATTTAACATCAATTTAATCCATTTGAACTCAATTCACTTCCTAGGCAAAATTATTATTTTGTCCCTATACTTTTCATAAATGATAATTTTGTCCCTAAGCTCGGAAAATAAAATTCATGCAATTTAATCCTTATTTCAAGCCTAACCAAATTTTACATGTTACAATAAAAACCCATGAATTTCAAAAAAATTAGAATTTTTCCATAGGTTTTACCACTTTTCAATTTAGTCCCTAAATCATAATTTCATCAAAATTCTCTTTGTAAAAGTTGTTTATCTATCAACAACCTTTCATTTTCTACCATAAATTTTAATTTTTCAGCATACTCATCCAGGAAAATTTCAATACTTTGATAACTTTACAAATTGATCACCAAAATAGCTAGATTAAGTTATTCTGATCTCAAAAATGTAAAAATTACTAAAAACGGGACAAGATTACTTACACAATTAGACTTGCATGATTTTTTTTCTCTTTCTTATGATTTCCATAGAATTTGGGGATGAAGATGATATAAAATGATGATATTAAACATTTAGGGTCAGTTTGTTTACATGTAAAAGATTTTACGGAAAATGTTT
Organism: Gossypium hirsutum; assembly: GCF_007990345.1. Lineage (NCBI taxonomy): Eukaryota > Viridiplantae > Streptophyta > Magnoliopsida > Malvales > Malvaceae > Gossypium > Gossypium hirsutum. The sequence continues at coordinate 33,689,906 of NC_053435.1, read as the reverse complement.
TCTGCATTTTCTTGTGTTTGTTTCACAGAAAATAGTTTGGTCAACGGAGAATGACTTACAGGTCAAGGCTTTTCCTGTAAAATGACTTACCCTTTTGAAAAGTGTAAGTCATTTTCTGGAAAAGCGCTCATCTATAGATAATTTTATTTTTATATTTAAAAATATTTAAAATATGATATTTTTCAATATTATTAAACATACATATTTAATTATTTATATTTAGTCATATAATAAATTATTAATATAATAAATATAATTTATTATTTTAATAAATTATTTAATATTTCAAATTTATTTTAATAATAAATTTTAAAAATAATAATTTAAATAATATTATTCACATATTATTGAAAATATTCAATATTAATATTTTAATAATAAATATTTATTACAATTATAAATATATTAATAATAAATGTTTTGTAGTATAAAGCTTAAAATATGTCATAAGTCTATGTACACTTCACAGATTTGTAATTTAGTCTTTGTACTTTTATTTTCAAGATTTGAGTCCCTTTGCTTTTCAAATTTGAAAATCAAGTCCAATTGTTGACATCGTTAATTTTTTTGTCAATTTTGTTGATGTCATATTTTTAAATAAAAAATACTCACTAGTAGCATGTAATTAAAAACTTACGTAATGAATCTGAATTTAGCATAATATTTTTAATATAAGAAAAAACAATGTAAACTATAAAATTATATATAAAAATAAATTCAATTAACCAATGAAAAAAATAAGAAAATCTCAAATGTATGTTTGTTTAATTGAAAACAACTTTTATGAAATATTTTTGAGAAATCTATCAAATAATAGAAAATATTTTACACAAATTCATCCAAACACTAGAAAATATTAGCTTTCCAAGAAAAGTAAATCATTTTCCAGAAATCATTTTCCAAAAGTCATTTTCTGTGAAACAAACGAAGCCTTATTTAATTTATCATCTTTTATTTATTCCTATTTTCAATTTAGTCCTTTTTCCTTTTCTAATTTTCCATGGATGAATCGTCAGAAATATCTACTAACTTTTCTTAATGGTCTAATTACCATATAAGGACCTCAAATTTTGAACCATAGCTATTTGATACTTATAGCTTCTAGAACTCAACTTTTTCATTTTATGCAATTTGGTCCTTTCCACAATTAAACATGAAATCGGTAAATTTTTCTTAATGAAATTTTCATGTGTCATTTCTATCATAATGAAATTCATGTAATTATATTAAAATAGATTTTCTTTCTAACTTGGATTTGTGGTCTCGAAATCACCGTTTCGATTGCACTGAAAATGGGCTGTTACAAGAATGTCTTGACAAACATCTTTTGTAACACCCGAAACCCGACATAGACGTTATGACCGAATCTGGCGTGTTGCATCAAAGCATCGTTCAAGAATCGAGTTGCCATTAAAAGTTTATTTCTAAAATTAAAACATTTTGTACGGGGTTAGCAAATCATCTCATCACAAACGTTTGCCAAAATATTTGTCTCTGGAATATTAATTCAACTTAAATCGCGGAAGCATTTTGAAAACCATGAATATTTTGAAAACTCGAGTTTTCCTAGACTAGCAGTTTAATATAAGAAATCAAAAGCCCACTTAAAACTTAAACCCACTATGGCCTTATTACATAATCCAAAACCCAATATGAAATTTAAAATAAATAAAGTCAAGTTGCAGATCCACTCCAATCGTGTGGCCATCTCCGCTCCCTTACGGCTCCAAATCGTTTAAGTCTAGGTATTACCTACACAGTTAGATAGAAAGGGTGAGTATGCGGAAACTTAGTGTGTAATCCCTAAAAAAATAAACAGTCAGATATAAGGTATGCAGAAACATTCTTGGCCTGAGCCCATCATAGAAACAGTATCAGTTGGACCTTAGCCCAATAACAAAATCAAGTGGGCCTAAGCCCAATACAGAATCAGTATTAGATGTAGATATGCAGACAGATTCCCAGCCCAGTCCAACCAACACACCACACGTACCAACCAACACACTATGCGGGGATAAAATCAACCCAACCAGCTAACACACCAAGCTTAGCACCGGTTGCAGCACTAAGTCAACAGAACGGCTCAATGTCGTAGACAGAACGGCTAAAGGCCGTAAATATTGTAGCAACGCTGCCAGTTAACAGAACGACTATAAGCCATAAGTATCGCAGAAAGGCTAAAAGTCTTGTACAGAACGGCTACAGGCCGTAAATTTCCTTCATCCATAATAACCCAACCCCATGCAATATGTCATGTCATAAATATTACGTGCATGCAAAGTCATACTCAGTACAATCATATATGTAAATCATAGGCACATCAGTCATACGAAACATAAGGGCATAATCGTCATTCTACCATATAGGGTATTACGGTTATTTTACACTACAAGGGTTTTCGGTGATTTTACAAACCGGGGTCTTAACGACCCAATAGAAGGTCCACCATTGCCTCGAGCCACTTAAGTAACCTAAACAGTCATAACGATGCAAATGGGCCTAAGGCCCATTACTCGGCCCAAGTGGGCCCACACCCTCGTATGGCCCATTTAGCCCAAATTTAGATACAGCTATGTGACCTACATAGCCCAGTCCAATAATTTTCACAAATTGTAGATTTAATTTGTGTGAGGCCCATGAGCTCATTCGGCCCAACGGCCCATCTAGGCCCAACGTGGCCCAGAACTACCTAAGTCGTGTGCGCGACATGACAAGTCTATCTACGTCCCACTTAACAGTGAAGTTTACCCACGCGGGCTCACGAGCCCATTCTGACCCAGGCCCATGGGATCGCTCATGGTGGCCTTCCTCGACGTACGCCTACGTTTCGTGGGCTCAGTTTACCCCACAAGCGATCGCACACTCGTGAGGCCTCAAATGTCAATGTTTTAGCTTTTCAGCTTTTGCTGACTTCCAACAAAGAAGGGCGTGAATATACACCTGTTTATTAGAATGCGTCGAAGTCCACAATCACCAACCTTGGTTAAGTAGGTATGAAATAATCCATCCTAAAACTAGTAATCACCAACTCATCTTGTTCACTCTATTTAAAGCCAGCTTCTCGCCAATTCTCATGTTAGCTTCCTGATGTGGGATCACTTTCAACCATTAGGAAAATTCCTTATTTTTTTATGACCACTTCAACCACAAAGTTCCAGTCCAACTCCACCTCCTACACAGCTCAAACAGCAAAATAAATACTCCATTACACATCCCAATACTTGAACCTTAGACCTCACAGTTACACAACACGCCACCTTGCCACTACATCACAAGGCTCTTTGTGTCACCATTTTAGCCTCAATTAATTATAAGGTCTATAGGCCAAAGTCCAGGTTCCTTTAAAAGAAAAACCAAAATAAATTGCAAGAGCCAAGACTTAAACCCTGGCTCCCTTGCTACCCTAATGACACCATAGCCACTAGACCACATGCTTCATTATGACATTTATTTAGCATAATAATTTAAAAGGCCTTCATCCAAGCACCCAAGGTTTTATTCACTTAAAACCAAAATTTTTGCTAAAGCCTAGGTTTGAACCCAAGACTTTTGCAACTCCTCTCAGGACCCTTAACCACTTGAGTAGACATTTAATTGTGTCATTTCCTTGCACAATTAAATACTTATATACAACCTCCTTATGACCCATACTCAAGGCCCAATACTTCTATGCCCAAATTCGGGGTGTTTCATCTTTTTTCCTTGTAAATTTGTAATGAACCTTAGCAATCATTCAGATTTAGGTGAACATTTCCTTCCACGTGGTTCTTTGGTGGAATACCATCTTTTTGGCTTCCTCTTTATCGATCACCAATTAGGATTTCAAGTATGATAATTCTATAACATTTCATTTTTTAGTGGTGTCATAAACATTGGTTTTGAGACCACAATTCTGACAAGTGAGTTAGTAAATATTATTTATTTAATATTTACAAGTATTTTTTAGTGTCATATAAAAATTTAGTTAAGAAATTTTAATGTTTAGTTAATTAATTAAGTAAAAAGGATTAAATTGTAAATATTAAAAAAGTTAGCTTCTATTAATTAAAGGTGTTAAATAACATTAGAAATTTGACTTGTGGGCTTTATATAACATCTCATTTTTAGTGGTGTCGAGAATAATGGTTTTGGGACCACAATTTTGACTAGTAAGTTAGTGTTTTATTATTTATTTAATATTTATTGAGTTTCTATAATGTCGTATTAAAATTTGGTTAAGAAATTTTAACACTTAGATAGTTAATTAAGTAAAAAGGATTAAATCGTAAAAGTTGAAAACATGATTTCTATTAGTAAAATGGGTTCAATAGCTTTAGAACTTGATTTTTGTGGCCTTAAATTGTAATTAGCCCATCACTAATTATAATGGACGGTTCTGGGTTAGTAATTGTTAAAGTTTGATGTTAATAAAAGGGTAAAAAAGTAAAAAAAGTAAAAAAGTAAAAAAAATGTTAAATTAAATAAAACAAGATGGAAAAATCCATTTTCTTCTTCTTTCTTTCACCTTTATAAATAGAAAATACCATTGATTAGTTAAGGACACTTTTGGCCAAGCTTAGTTGTTTGTGTATGGTATGTATTTGACTCCTATTTTTGGTGATTTTTATGTTTTTGAGATCATATTAGCTTAAAATAGCTAACTCGACGTTAAATTGTGAAATTTGTAAATATTTTTTATTATGCCATTGATGAGTTTGAAGTGTTTGTAAAGTTTGATGATAAATTATTTAGCTTAGCTATTAAATATGACTATTTTGTAAAGTGATTTTTAGTAATTTTTATGTTTAAGGATTTAATTGTTAAAGTTGTAAAATCTCATGAAAATATTACGAAATAGAGAAATATATGGGCTGTTCATGAATAGTAGGAAAATCGGTCAGCTTGGTTTAAGCTTAATTCTAATCAATTTGATAGTTGAGATTTTGGGACTAAATTGTAAAAAGGTTATAGTTTAGGGGTAAATTTATAAATATGATTAAAAAGACTTAAATGCAAAAATTGGTTGTTTATTTTGTTTGAATTGATTTAATTAAAATAAACTATACTTAGGAAAAGGGAAAATTGTCTGTTAGTCCTTGATAATTGAATCACTTAACATGTAAGTTCATACTACCTTCCATGGTTACCATTTGTTATTAAATGTTGTTAGTTAATTATATAAATATACTTTACTGAAATGGAAATCAAACTTTAAAGTAATAAACGGAATTTTTGAAATACTTCCTATGGGATAAGTGAAAGTATCATATACAAAGTTTTTGAATGATTCTCGTTCTGGACCAAGCTCCAGCATTTGTTGCGGACTCGGATATACATGTGACACAAATTTAGCCTGGATTGGTAATCTGTTGTCATTTTAAAGGTTTAGCTTGGACTGGTAACCTTACATGTATAGCCCTGGCCAGGCTATATTTTTCTGTGTTGTCATTGGTTTAGCTTGGACAGGCAACCTGACACATATATCTCTGTATCAAATTAGCTCATACGAGTTTTATCTATTTTCTCGACTTGTATATTGAATTCTTTTATAAAGTTCCATCAGAAAAATACTGGATGTACAGTGTTAAATAACTTTATAAAAGTGAACATAATCTGAAATTTTGAGTATTTGTATATGTTTTGGTTACTGACTTGGAGTTGTTGATTCATGTTATGATAAGGTTAATACTTGAATGGCTATACGCAATTAACTATTAAATGTGTATGGTAAGTTAGTGAATTGAAATATATAAACCTATTAAGTATTTCTTATAATTATTTCTATTATTATTTTCTGTAGCTTTTGAATGCGTGAAGTCTGTCGATCGGATTAGCAGAGCTCACACTTATCATCATCTAACATCGGTAGATTTTGAAGTCTTGAAATGTGGTTATTTGTGGCATGTATATAGGATGTTCACTTTGCAAGTCCTGGGCATGTTTTGACACTTTTGTTGTAAATGCATTTATGTGCAAAGTTGGTAAATATATAGGGCATATTTGGCATCTTAGTAATGTATAGTTATAAGATATGTTTTAATGGTATTTGTGGATGACAATATGGTAACAAGTTTGGCATGTTTATTGATAGTTTAGATGGTTTGAATGGATAAATTGAATTGGTTGATGAATGTTGTTTATATGTGATGCTAATGAGGGCATATTGGTTAGGCACTTAGGTTGGATGTTTTGGCAAGTTTTAGGCTTGTTTATATGTGTTTTGAAGGCATATTAATGGTTGATTTTGTTTGCGCTTGTCACACAAGGAATTGGTATTGTTTTTCCTTGTTTTGGAAGTTATTTTAGGTGCTCACAGCCTAGGACATGGGCTGTCACGCGACCATGTACTATACACGATCACTGTAACACCCTTAATTTGTATCCATCACCGAACTAGGGTTAAGAGGCATTACCGAACATATCAGAACATTTCGCAATCATTTCACAATAAAAAATCATGCATCGTCATATCATGTCAAACATCAACATTAAGTCCCTTTCTTAGGTCAATGAGACCATAAACATGCATTGGAAATAGGTCGGGACTAAACCGAACACACACAAATTTTTTTTGAAACTTAAAAATTTTTCTAAGTTACAAAGGTCACATGCCCGTGTGAGTAGACCGTATGCCTCACACGGCATTAGATACGCCCGTGTGTCAGCCCGTAGTCGAAACTAACTTGGCCACACAGCCTGACACACGCTCGTGTATGCGTGACCATGTGGTCTGTCTGGGCTCATTTTGAAATGGCCCTCGAGCAACACAGTAAAGACACACGCCCGTGTCCCTGCCAGTGTGGGCAAAAATAGGCTATTTACAAGGGCAATATGCTACCTATTTTGGGTCCTCCCTACAAATCTAAAGTCAAGAATCATATGCAATATTTTTAGCCAAATTCAACGCCAAACATGTATCAAATCAATTTATAATATCATCAACTAATTTCATGCTCATTCTCTATATCAAAGCATATTAAAATCACAAGCTAAACATTACCAATTTCCCAACTATGAACCTACCATAATGACAATTTTCACTTGGCCATATACATATATATATCTCTAAAAATATCACATTATTTGCCTTTTCAAACCTTATTAAAATGATTAATGCATCATCAATGTTATACTCATCATTTTATATATAGGAATATGAACCATGAGTCGAAAATACATCCAATATTTCACCTCAATGCTCAAGCCAAATCATATAACAAATTACACTATACATAACCTATGAATCATACTTCAAAAAAAATGAGCTCAATACATAACCAAATATACACAATATTAGCATCATAATTAAGCCATTTTCACATGGCTATATATATAAACTCAAATCAAAATGAATCATCTCAAAACTAGCCTATACATGCCGCATTACCAAAACTCAAAGCTTTTATTTACCGAAGTGATAACTGGATAGTGTGATGATGTCTCCAACAACTTCCAACCCGAGCAAGTCTCTGAAACTTTATAGACATAGGAAAAACACATAGAGTGACCTTTGAAAGCTTAGTAAGCCATAAGCAAATAAATCACTTCAATAATATTTATAAACCAATATCACTAAACTGAATTTATCAAATCTCAATCACATATACATTTATTGTACTCGTAAATTCATATAACCACATTAAATAACTCCACTTATCTAATTTATCAATGAACATATAACCATGCTTTCAAATTCGAATAACAACCGTTACCTCAATCATATAAGTCAAGCTTACACATATTCATTACCTCACCAATCAAACTATGTTCATTTATTACAAATCATAAATAAAGTTATATCAACTTTTTTATAAACACTTCCAAACTCGAACATCCATAATTCCCTTATTCACATAAACCAAATTTGCATACATGAATCATATAGCCAACTCAGCCATTTTAAGTTCACTATCGGTTCAAGTTTTTGAACCAAGCAATCATACATCAAAGCCATGTTTCATGTTTCATAAATCTCATGTCCGAAACATAGGACCACAATTTCATATAACGAGCGTATATAACACATCATTCAATTCTAATCTTTGACCATTTATCATGTATATACAAATTCATCAAGCTTCATACACATAGTATCAACTACCACATAGGTATCATACATACCTGAAGTTTCCTATATTTATTCATTCCTTTCTCACCTCTTTGTTCAATACAATAATTCATTTGGGAGCCTTTCAATTCTCTAAAAATTCACACACTTAGTGCATCAATGATTAGCCAAAGCCAAATCGATCTTGCACACTTAGTGCCATCTCAATAAACTGAAGCTATTTCGATATCGCACACTTAGTGCCTCATATAGCCGAATCTATTTCAATTTTCACACTTAGTGCTATTTATAGCCGAAGCTATTTTGAAACGCACACTTAGTGCCAAACATAGTCGATTTATCAACGTACTTAAACCATAGTTATATATATTTCTTTACAACTCAATTCAGCATATATAATGCACATACATTTCAATTTAACAACATTTATTTACTTATGAACTTACCTCGTACTAACACGAACGGACTAGAACGACTATTCGATAATTTTCGACTTTTCCCAATCCAAATCCAATTTTCTCATTTCTTGATCTAATTCAATACAAATTCAACTTATTTAATTCTATATTCAATCAAATTCATCTAAAAACACATAAATAGGCTAATTACACTTTTTCCCCTAACATTTCACATTTTTCGCAATTTACTCCCTATTTCACAAAACACAAAAATATTCAAAATTTGACCACACCCATGCTTGGCAAGGTCCCTAGCAATCCATTTCTTTCATTTATTTCACATTTTGACCCCTTAATTTACAAATTTCTCAATTTAGTCCTTAATACACTTTTTTTATTATAAAAAATCACTTAATTAAACATAATAATCTATCAACAAGGATTTATTTTTCATCATCAAACAACAAATTCATCAGATTATCAACAATGACAAATCTCAAATTCATCATCAATTCCGAAAATTAAAGCATGGGCTAGCTAATTTGAGAAGCAACGATCTCAAAAACGTAACAATTACTAAAAATCAGGCCAAAATGGACTTACAATTGCTCCGCTAAAGTGCCGAACTATTTTGAGCATTCAAACCCTATTTTTCATTATGATATTCAGTCATTTAATGAAGAAGATGAACCAAAAATTGATTTTGGTTTTATTTATTAAGCATTAATTAAATAATTACTAAAATAACCTTAATAAAATAACACCAAAATCATCCATTTAATGGCCATTACCGTCCATCAACCATAATAGTGGCATATTTCCATTTTAAGGACTCAGCAATTAATAAACCATAGCAATTTAGTGCTTTACAATTAGACTGCCACTTTTGCATTTCACGCGATTAAGTCCATTTTTTGCAAATTGAGCACACAAACGATAAAATTTTCATACGAAACTTTAACACATATCAATTCACATACTTTAAGCATAGAATATAATATTAAAATATTTTTTTGACTCAGATTCGTGGTCCCGAACCACTGTTCTGACTAAGGTCTAAACCGGGCTATTACAACTCTCCCCCTTTAGGGATTTTTGTCCCCGAAAATCTTACCAGAAAGTAGATTAAGGATTTGCTACCACATAGTACATTTTAAATTCACACATGGCATTTTAAATTCACACATGGCTTCCAATTCATATCTATTAAATCTTACAACTAAGATTCTGATCTATCTTCTGCTATACATCACATCAAGCTGAAACTGTTTATAACTGTACTGAATTAATTTCATTTTCTGCTCAATTTCATTGATGAATTACAACCCTGAATCCTTTTGCTTACAAAGCTCTATCTTGAAACAACAGAGTTTGGTAATTGCAACCTCGTACTCACAGTTTACTGTAGTTTCTCTCAGAATTACCATATAAATTTTAGATTTTAATATGAAACAATAATAACTAACACCATGTGCAAACTAACAGTCTTTGTACAAACAACTCAGTTGATTTATCAAAAGAGAAATCCATGTATACGGAAAGACTTATTCACACAGTTAACAATAATTTAGATAACATCTATTTTTTTCAATGGTAAGAGATAATCCCAATACAAAATTCATCAAAATTCTATTTCATCATTATTCAGATATCAAACATGCTGAAATAGTCCTGAAGACGCTTAATAATTAACTTTAACCTGTTGATAGCTCAAACATTTAAACGTGAGGTCATAAATATTACGTTTTATACCCATTTATCAATACCACTTCCTCAGATTATCATGCATCTTGTTACTTCTGAATGAACAGTCTAACTAACACTGTGAGCCTCTTACAATAATGGTTATATAATCTCAGAGCTTCTTGGTATACACACTCTATTTCAAAACAACAAGCAATCATCAATTCCACATCTGAAGTTCTGAATCAGAAATCAATTTATGCTGAACCCCTTTTTAACTTATAATTTGATAACACATTTCTAAGTTTCACGAATTCACTTAGTAAGCATCAATTTAAATTTTAATCCAGCTAACATATAATCACCCTCTAATAAGATCAATCATGTATTAATCACTCGTAAAGCACACAAATGTTTCTTATTCAGATCATTCAAAACTATAATTATTTCCTTCAGATAATAATATTTACTTATAGAATCAAAAGTTTTTCGACGATTCAAGCTAGCTTTGTTGTGCCAAGTTCGGATCTCGCTCTGTAACATCAAACATTTTAAACTCTTGCAATCATCAAATATGTCACATAACTCTTTTCATGCAGCTTTAACCGTATGGAATCACATAATATCTTTGTACACTCTATTATTAAAACACACTTCAAATTGTTCATTGATGCATGACTAAGATCATAAGCTTTTTCTTCAAATTAGATTGAACCAGTACTGATGTTTCGGTTGACAATATCTCCGTGCAAAAAAGAAAATTTCAATAATCAAACTAACTTTAATTTGCCACAACATTCTTCAGATAAATTCGGTCCGACAGATATAATTTTGTATCAAGTCTTCAAGAATAAGTATTCTTCCTCCAAACTATCATTCAATTTACACATGTGCATTCAAAGTTTATTTCCAATCCAATAGATAGATTCAAACACATATAACCCAATTAACTTTTCAATCGAATAATTTCAAATCAAATTAAACTACTGAATCGGTCTTTTCGAAGAAATCTTTTCCTCTCGTTAAAAAGGATAACCTAGACATATCTTTATATAGATGCCATAATAATCAAATAGAAATCATAATGTCATAATAAGACCGAAGTCTTACCCATAATAATAGATAATATCTCGACTGTTAATAAAGCATTTGAAACCAGAAGAAAATCAAATATGATTTGAACCACAACCAATGTAAAAGCACAACTTTTATAACTCTGATAACGGTACTGCAGTACTTCCCAAAATTCAGAATAGAAATTATGATTATAATAAAGATAACCATTTCCGTCAAATAGATATCTCTTATAGATACTCACATAGAATCATAAGAAACCAGAATAGCGAAATTTTCAACATCTAAAACTACACAGAATATTGGAAAATTACAACCCATATAGAATGCTATCAACCCCAATTATATCTGAGAAAATATCTAGAAAGAATAATGTCACTCATAAATATTGGAATCCACAGTAATAGAAGTAATATAATCTTCACGTATTTTCAACAGAACAATAGCCAATAGAAATAGAGTGTTAGCATCATACAGATTTTACCGTCGAGTTTCATATCCATACAAGAGAATAAATACCAGAGAAAGACATAGCAATGTCGAATATAACCCAAACGCACCAATGATACTTTCATCTATTAATACGTTTAGCTAATGTTCTCATACGATAAGAATTCTTTCTGAAATTAAACAATCATATATGCTTTTGAGGATAAATGTATACATAAAATGTCCGAAAGAAGTAATAGTAACTGTCTGACTATAACCACTGCAGTCAGCCATCAATATAATTCAAACATTATTCAACTGTCTAATTCTGTCATCATTAAGTCCATATTATCCCATCAATAATAGAAATCAATTCAAAAGAACTTTCAGTTAATACCTTTCTTTAGATATCATAACTGAATACTTTTATTTCATTTCAAAAATGTTTTACAGAGTATACATGTTAAAATGGTTTAAATTTTTCTGGGTTTCTGAAATTTGGTAACCGAAGAAGTGGCACACTGAATCTCCGGCACCAAGTCTGTAAGTATTTCTGTTCCTCATATTACACTGTATTAAGATATTACTGTAGATAGAACTGAGACCATATCATGACATTATAACTAGGGCAACCCTAAAAACTCTAGAATACCGAGACTGTAGCTAGGCTATGATTCTGTGAAAATAGAAACTTTAAAATACCATCTCTGCATAAGACATGTGAATAAATAGTAAAATTTTTGAGATCTTTGTAGTTAATTGATATGTGTACTGGTAATGTAGAGTATTGATATGGATTCTGAGGGTAAGCAAAGTCTACCAACTTCGGGTAGCGGTAACTCGGAGCTTGGTACTGAGGCACTGGCCGAGTTAGTAAGGAAAGTGGTAGAGGAAGTATTGGATACCAAAATTAAGGAAATTAGGGAAACGCTTCAAGCAGGGTGCTTGGAGTGTAAGAAAAGGAAGGATTCTAGTTCTCAGAAAACCAAGCCTCGTTCTGTGAAACATGTTAAGGCACGACCAAACTATCCAATCTGCAAAGACTGCAACGGACGTCATCCGGGTGAATGCCATAGGAAGACAAGAGCATGTCTTAGATGTGGGTCCAAGGAGCATCGAGCTCGGGATCGCCAAGTTTATTTTATTTAAATATGTGTTACGAATTGTATGCGTGCTTGATAGATGTTTCTTTACTTTGGTAATTAGATGTTCTGGGTCGTACTAAGAATTATTTTTAATTAGAGTGCGTAGCGGAAGCATAGAGGTTTGACTTGAGTAATACGGTTAGTTGATAGTTGGAAATTTCGAGGACGAAATTTCTTTAAGGGGAGTAGAATTGTAACACCCCGAATTTGGGCCTAAAAGTATTGGGCCTTGAGTGTGGGTTTGTAAGGAGGTATTTAATTGTGTAATGAAATGACACAATTAAATGTCCGCTTTGGTGGTTAATGGCCCTGAGAAGTGTTAGAGAAATCTTGGGTTCAAACTTGGGCTTTAGCAAAAATTTTGGTATTAAGTGAAAAAAAAACCTGGATGCTTGGATGAGGGTTTTTAAATTATTGTGTTAAATAAATGACACAAGGAAGCTTGTAGTCTAGTGGTTGTGGCGTCATTAAGGTTGTATGGGAGCCTGGGTTCAAGCCTTGGCTCTTGCAATTTATTTTGGGTTTTTAAAGGGAACCTGGACTTTGGCCTTTAGACCTTATAATTAATTGGGGATAAAATATGACACAAAAAGCCTTGTGGCTTAGTGGCAAGTAGCGTGTGGAGCATTTAAGGGGAGGCATAGGTTCGAATCCCATGGCAAGCAAGGAGCATTTATTTTGCTAACAGGGGGCGACAAGAGTTGGTGTTGAATTTAAACTCTAATGTTGGAGGGATCCCACATCGGGAAGCTAACATAAGAGTGGATGAGAAGGTGGCTTTAAATAGAGAGAACCATGAGGAGAGTAGAGGTACCTGTCTTGGCTGATCCCTTTCGCTGTATGGAGTGCTCGTTTGGGTTGGGCGTCGGCTAAGAGTGCTCGGAGTGTGGATTAACTCTAGTCTCCTATTATGTGTGTATTTATCACTACTCTTGTTGTTGGATGGCTACTTCGGGCCGCGATGGGCCGAAAGGGGCCATGTGGGCCCAATGGGCCTACAGGCCTAATTGGATAAGTTGTTTGATTATGTAGTAAATATTGGGCTAGGCTAGGTGAATCTAATATTTGTGGCTAGATTTGGGCTAAAAGGGCCACACGAGCGTGTAGGCCCATTTGGGTCGAGAATGGGCTTTAGAGCCATTAGTATTGTTATCCATGTTTAGAATACTTTAGTTTACCAATTACTGAAATGCCCTCGACTTGTAAAATTACAAAAGTACTCCCGATTTACTGAAATCCCTTTCGCTGTATGGAGTGCTCGTTTGGGTTGGGCGTCGGCTAAGAGTGCTCGGAGTGTGGATTAACTCTAGTCTCCTATCAGGTGTGTATTTATCACTACTCTTGTTGTTGGATGGCTACTTCGGGCCGCGATGGGCCGAAAGGGGCCATGTGGGCCCAATGGGCCTACAGGCCTAATTGGATAAGTTGTTTGATTATGTAGTAAATATTGGGCTAGGCTAGGTGAATCTAATATTTGTGGCTAGATTTGGGCTAAAAGGGCCACACGAGCGTGTAGGCCCATTTGGGTCGAGAATGGGCTTTAGAGCCATTAGTATTGTTATCCATGTTTAGAATACTTTAGTTTACCAATTACTGAAATGCCCTCGACTTGTAAAATTACAAAAGTACTCCCGATTTACTGAAATCCCTTTCGCTGTATGGAGTGCTCGTTTGGGTTGGGCGTCGGCTAAGAGTGCTCGGAGTGTGGATTAACTCTAGTCTCCTATCAGGTGTGTATTTATCACTACTCTTGTTGTTGGATGGCTACTTCGGGCCGCGATGGGCCGAAAGGGGCCATGTGGGCCCAATGGGCCTACAGGCCTAATTGGATAAGTTGTTTGATTATGTAGTAAATATTGGGCTAGGCTAGGTGAATCTAATATTTGTGGCTAGATTTGGGCTAAAAGGGCCACACGAGCGTGTAGGCCCATTTGGGTCGAGAATGGGCTTTAGAGCCATTAGTATTGTTATCCATGTTTAGAATACTTTAGTTTACCAATTACTGAAATGCCCTCGACTTGTAAAATTACAAAAGTACTCCCGATTTACTGAAATCCCTTTCGCTGTATGGAGTGCTCGTTTGGGTTGGGCGTCGGCTAAGAGTGCTCGGAGTGTGGATTAACTCTAGTCTCCTATCAGGTGTGTATTTATCACTACTCTTGTTGTTGGATGGCTACTTCGGGCCGCGATGGGCCGAAAGGGGCCATGTGGGCCCAATGGGCCTACAGGCCTAATTGGATAAGTTGTTTGATTATGTAGTAAATATTGGGCTAGGCTAGGTGAATCTAATATTTGTGGCTAGATTTGGGCTAAAAGGGCCACACGAGCGTGTAGGCCCATTTGGGTCGAGAATGGGCTTTAGAGCCATTAGTATTGTTATCCATGTTTAGAATACTTTAGTTTACCAATTACTGAAATGCCCTCGACTTGTAAAATTACAAAAGTACTCCCGATTTACAGAATTACCGTTTTACCATCGATTTATAGAATTACCGTTTTACCCTCAATTTTTAAAATTATTGTTTTACCCCCGATTTACATAATTACCGTTTTACCCCTAATTTACATAATTATCGTTTTACCCTCGACTTATAGAATTACCGTTTTACCCTCGATTTACAGAATTACAGTTTTACCCTTGATTTATAGAATTACTATTTTACCCTTGATTTACAGAATTACTGTTTTACCCTCGATTTACAAAATTACTAAAATACCCTTAGTTTGTAAAATTACCAAAATACCCTTAGTTTGTAAAATTATCAAAATACCCTTGGTTTGTGAAATTACCGAAATACCCTCAATTTGTAAAATTACCAAAATACCCCTGATTTACAAAGTTATAGAAATACCCTTGACTTTCTAAAAATTATAGAAATACCATTGGTTTACAAAATTACTGAAATACCCTTAGTTTGTAGATTTACCAAAACACCCTTGTAAGATGAAATGACTAAAATACCCCTATTAGGTAAAAAGACCGTAAAGCCCCTGTAGGGTAAAGTGACCGTAATACCCCTGTATGGTAAAATGACGAATATGCCATTATGTTCCGTATGACTGATGTGCTTAGGATTTACATATATTGATATTGGAATAGTTGAGTTTGAGTGACAGGTGGTGGTTATCGTAGGTGATTGATTATGGAAACGTTTCAACTTCAACCCGTAACAGGTGTGTACTAACCCTCGTAATAGCTTAGATTAATATTTGCTGAAAAGCCGAAAGCTTCATATTTTAGTGATTCGGGAATTAATATTTAGATTT
Source organism: Gossypium hirsutum (assembly GCF_007990345.1). Lineage (NCBI taxonomy): Eukaryota > Viridiplantae > Streptophyta > Magnoliopsida > Malvales > Malvaceae > Gossypium > Gossypium hirsutum. The sequence goes on along the minus strand of NC_053435.1, from coordinate 33,673,863 downwards.
ATTTTCTACGCACGTTTAAGTTGGATTCACAATGGATATGGGGTAGGAAGGTATTTAGAACGTTCTTCAACGAGTAGATCTCTTGGTAAGTATTCGAACCTTCTTTCCATTTGGATCTTATGGTTTAAGAAAAGCTGAAAACCCCTCTGTCGACTAAGGCTAAAAGGGTTTTTGGTGTTATTTGGTTTGTTGGTGCTAGTGAGGATTAAAGGCTACCGATCGAGGAGTGTGTGAAAAGCTTGGATCATCGGAGTGACTAAATCTAGTCATCAACTTCGGCAAAGGTATGAACCCAAGGGCCATTGTGGATGGTGGCCGAATGTGTAAGTGATGATAATAGGTAGTTTTCGATTTGGTTTAATAATAACATGGTCTAATCTATAAGTGGTTGATTATAGGAGAAATTGCATAGGAGATCTCGTCAAGGAATATCGCAAATCAGGTGTGTAACGAACCCTTTTTCATAGCTTAAAGTGATAAATGCCGAAATGTCGAAATTCTGGCATTTCGAGGACTTGTGAGCAAGCGAACGCTCACTAGTTAGTTAGAATCGATGAGATGATGATCGGGAACAATGGAAACGGTAAGGACGTATTTTTGGCGTTCACGGTAAGTTGTGTGACAGCCCAAAGTTGACCCTAGTCGGGAAGTGGTTTCGGGACCGCTAAACCGAGTCACCGAAATGTTTGAATGTGATACTTATTGTCTAGAATATGTAATTATGAATGTGTGAAAATTTCAAGCTTCAATTTGGTTGATTTCATGTGAATTTAGTCAATAGGACTTATGTGAGAAAATTCTAAAATGTGATAGGTCAATGTGTGAGGACCTATTAGTGCATGTGGACAAAGGGGGGACTTGCATGTCAAATTCCCCCCCTACTAGTAGTGGCCGGCCATGACAAGCATGGTAGACCAAGTTTGATGGCCAAGACATGTCATAGACATGTTTTGTTGGTGCATCATGGGTGGAAAAAAATAAAATAATAGGCATGGAAATTAAATAATGAAAAGGAGTATGATGAATTCACAAAAAAAAAAAGTGTGTAGTTGATTCTTTCCCCCCCATTGCCGTGAGCTAAAGAAAAGAGAGGAGAAGATCTTTGTTCATCCTTTTCTCACCTTCATTTAGCCTAAATTAGAAAGAAAAACAAAGAAAAAATTTTCTCATCCTTTGGTTCATCCTTGGCCAAAAATTTTAAGGAGGAAAGAAGAAGAAAGGTGAAGAGATTCGGCCATGCATGTAGCTAGGCTAAGGTATGTTTGATGATGTTCCATGAGATGCATGCATGTTTTAGTTGTTAGCTTGAGTTCTACCTAGCCCATGGTCTAAATCTTGCTATGTGATGGAATTGGCACTTGACCATGGATGCATCATTCTTGGTTGGTGTTTGATGTTGTGGTGATGAGGCATGAGGATGAGTTAAGATTCGGCCTAGGTGGAGGTTGTGTTAATGCCATTGCATGCAAAATATGAAGCTTGTTAATGATGCATGTGATGATGGCTTGATGATTCTTGAACCTCCTTTTTAGCATTTTTGTGTGAGCACATATGTGCATTGGTTGCTAAATGGAGAAGAATCGGCTAGCAAGATGTGTGCTAAGGCCGAATGTAACTTTGCATGTTAATGAGCAATGCATGTGTTAAATTGATGAAAAGGGGGAGGATGCTTTACTAGTGTGTATATGTGTGTATTAAGTGTTGAAATCGACCCCAAAAATAGACATGCATATTCGGCCAAGGGGAAAGAAATTAGCTAATATGTTGTGTTGATGCATGATTTTTGCATGTATGAGACTTTAATGTCTAATGTATAAATATGGGCTAAGTGCCTTGTGTTCATCTTTTTGATGCCTAAATGATGAAATCAATTTATTTGTTTAATTAAGCTCAAGAGCAAAGGGGAAATAAATTCGATAAAGGGAAGGAAAAAGTGGTCGAATAGTTAGCGGAATCGTTCGACAACACCCGAGGTAAGTTCTTGAATAAGAGAGCTTAAATTACGATGTGATTAAATCATGCTCTATGTGAGGCTATTGAGTCGAATGTGCAAGGACGATATGTGCCTTGTGTTTGAGTTTCGCAAATGAAAATGAAATATGAATGTGCCATGAATTATTGTTAGATGTGCATGATTAATTGAATGCTGTCCGGGCTAAGTCCCGAAGGCTTTGTGCTAAGTGAATATATCCGGACTAAGATCTGAAGGCATTTGTGCGAGATACAAATTCCGGGTTAAGCCCCGAAGGCCTTTGTGCGAGATACTAAATCCGGGTTAAGTCCCGAAGGCATTCGTGCGAGTTATTAAATCCGGGTTATGTCCCGAAGGCATTGTGTGAGTTACTAAAACCGGGCTATGTCCCGAAGGCATTTGAACGAGGAGCTATATCCGGTTAAATCCCGAAGGTACGTGATTTGGTAATGAATGAGCTTGCTGTAAAATTCCAGCGAATACTCGAAAAACATCCCAATATGGGGATATGTTACGTATGTGTTGAATTTAATCGAGCCCTTACAAATAAATGTTCGCTCAGTTGATAAACGAGCTACCGGCCTTCGGCTAAGTTAGTCTATTGTGTATGTACATAAGGGTTGTTAATGTTGTGAAGCAAGTTTGATATCGGTAAATTGCGTATTGTGAAATATTCCGTTTAGCTAAATGTGTGTTATTCTTTGTTTATGCTGGAATTCCTTGCTCAAAACTTACTAAGCATAAATTGCTTACTCGTTACACTGCTCCTCTGTTTTATAGATTTTTGGTTCTCCAGCTATCGGACTCGGGATCTTGAAGTCGAAGTCACCCACACTATCAAAGGCTCTTTTGGGTACTATTTTGGTTGAATTTTGATATGGCATGTATAGGACTACCCATTGTTGTTTTCGAGTACTTTATGAAATGTATAAGTGTACAGCCATGCGAAAATGGCTTGTAGAAGTGGAGTATGGCATTAGACCATTCGTGTTTATGAATGTATAGATGGTTTCATGATGTAACTATAGTTGGAATGGAAGTGTTGAGCAAATGATCAGCCATTGGAATGGCTAAGTATGATCATATGTGGGCATATGTATGACAAGGCCCTAGTTGGTCCATGAAACCCCGAAAATAGGTAAGGTTTACTTTGAAAATAGAGGCTGACAGCAGCAGTGGTGTGGATTGGAAAAATCACAAGAATTCGTAGGAGTGGAATTAAATAGTGAATAAATTATGTAATCGAACCTTGATGAATCTACTTTCATATGAAAGTAACGAAACAATCATATGAACAGTACAGTAAGAGATATTCAGGTTCTTGTGGAACAGGGCCAGAACAGTTTCTGGATTCCCTGTTCCGACTTTGGAAATTTACTATAAATTTACCAGAGATAATTAGGGGTCATACCATATATGTACGGATTCCTCTCTGAGTCTAGTTTCCATAGAAACAAACGGCATCAGTATTCAAGCTCTGTGCAGAGAGATATCCAAGTCGTAATGGGAAAAGGTCAGTGTAGTCGACCCCTGTAACATGGGAGACTTTGACTAATAAACTGTACTAATTGGCCCGACCAAAAATTCTAGAAAAAAATACATAGGTGGGGACATGAGTCTAGTTTCAGGGGAAAATCACAAAACTGATTTTCGAGTTGTGAAACTCAAGATATGATTTTTGAAGCGACTAGTACTCAGACTGGGCAGTGTCTGGAAAAAATTTTCAAAGTTTGTTAACATCTCGTGTCCGACTCCGGTGTCGGTCTCGGGTTCGGGGTGTTACATTAAATTGGTATCAGAGCTACGGTTTAGTCGATTCTAGGACTACCGTAATGTGTTGGGTCTAGCTATACATGCCATTTTATGTGATTACTTGATAGTGTGGTGATTTCTGACAATTGTAAATGTGTTTATAGTAATGGATCCCGATCGTGACCGAGAGGTAGCTGATGATCTTGAGAGTGTAGCGCCTGCTCCCGCACAAGGGACAGTGCCGGCAGACTCTCAACCTAATGCTAGTAATCCGAATGATGAAGCTAGACAAGCATTCTATAGCATGATGAATGGTTGGTTCAACCAATACATTCGAACTAATATGGCTGTTCCACAACCTCCATCCCCGACAAATACTACCCCCGCACCTACAATACCACCGGTAACGGACCAAATAAGGTCAAATAAGCCCCCAGTTGACAGAATCCGAAAACATGGGGCTACTGAATTTAAGGCTATGGATAGCGATGATGCCGAGCAAGCTGAATTTTGGCTGGACAACACTATCCGGGTACTCGATGAGCTATCTTGTACACCCGATGAATGCTAAAGTGTGCTATCTCCTTGCTACGTGATTCTGCCTACTATTGGTGGAGTACTCTGACTTCTGTTGTGCCCCGAGAGCAAGTAACTTGGGAGTTTTTCCAAACTGAGTTTCAGAAAAAGTATATCAGTCAGAGATTTGTTGATCAAAAACGGAAGGAATTTCTTGAGCTTAAGCAAGGCTCCATGTCGGTTACTGATTACGAGCGAAAATTTGTTAGACTTAGCAAATACGCTCGGGAATGTGTTTCGTCTGAAGCTATTATGTGTAAACGCTTCGAGGATGGGCTGAATGAAGATATAAAAATGTTCGTTGGCGTTCTTGAAATACGAGAGTTCGTGGTACTTGTTGAACGAGCTTGTAAAGCCGAAGAGCTTAGAAAAGAAAAGCAAAGAGTTGATGAGGGAACTGGAGAGTTTCGTAAAAGATCCTCGGGAAGGTCTCTTCAACAGACATCGAAGAGATTTCGAGATGATGCGGGCCAGTTTAGAGGCACTTCGGGCCTTTTTAGACGAGATCGTGATCGACCCCCTATGGGTACACGAGGCACTTCGGTCGCCAGTGTTGGGAATGAACGTCGAGATAGAACGAAATGTCGATATTGCGGTAAATGGCATTCGGGGAGTTGTAGATTCCCTGACCGCTCCTGTTACAAGTGCGGATCAGTTGACCACTTCATTAAAGATTGCCCGAGGTTGTTTGAACAGAATGAAAATCAGAGTGGGAAACCGGGTGCTACCACTGCTCGAGGTAGACCATCTGGAAATACGGGCAATGCTAGTGGTGGTCAGAGAGGATCTAGAGATGATATAACCAGATCCGAAGCTCGTGCGCCTGCTAGAGCTTATGCTATACGTGCCCGCGAGGATGCTTCTTCGCCTGATGTTATTACCGGTACATTCACTCTCTTTGATACTAATGTAATTTCTTTGATTGACCCCGGTTCTACTCATTCTTACATATGTGAAACCTTAGCATCCAGTAAGACTTTACCTATTGAGTCTACTGAGTTCGTAATTCGGGTGTCAAATCCCTTGGGTCATTACGTGCTTGTCGACAAAGTGTGTAAGAAATGTCCCCTGGAAATTCGAGGTTCCTGTTTTCCGGCGGACTTGATGCTTTTGCCGTTTGATGAATTTGATGTTATCCTTGGTTTGGATTGGTTGACCGCGCATGATGCGATTGTAAATTGCAAGAGCAAGACTATTGATTTGAGGTGCGCAAATAACGAAGTAGTCCGAATTGAGTCTGCGGACTTGGAGGGGATGCCAGCTGTAATATCAGCAATGTTGGCACAGAAATATGTAAGAAAAGGGTGCGAAGCATACCTTGCGTATGTACTTGATGACATTTTTGGTCTATTCAAGAGATGAGACCGAACATGCTGAGCATCTGAGGCTAGTGCTGCAAATTTTGCGGGATAAGCAGTTATATGCTAAGTTCAGTAAGTGTGAGTTCTGGTTAAGAGAGGTTAGCTTCTTGGGTCATGTGGTATCCGCATCGGCTATTCGAGTTGACCCGAACAAAATTTCAGCCATACTTGACTGGAAACCTCCGAGAAATATTACTGAAGTTCGGAGCTTTTTGGGGCTCGCCGGTTATTACCGACGATTTGTGAAAGGTTTCTCGATGATAGCCACACCAATGACGAAGCTACTTCAAAAGGATGTTAAGTTCGAGTGGACGGAGAAATGTCAGAAAAGTTTCGACCAACTGAAAACTCATTTGACTGAAGCTCCAATTTTGGTGCAACCCGAATCAGGTAAAGAGTTTGTCATTTATAGTGACGCATCCCTACTTGGGTTGGGTTGCGTATTGATGCAAGAAGGTCGAGTCGTGGCCTATGCGTCGAGACAATTGAAGCCACACGAGAGGAATTATCCGACCCATGATCTCGAACTAGCTGCCATCGTGTTTGCTTTAAAAATATGGCGACATTATCTGTTTGGTGAGAAGTGCCATGTATTTTCGGATCACAAAAGTCTCAAATATTTGATGACTCAACGAGACTTGAATCTGCGACAAAGACGTTGGCTTGAGTTGTTGAAAGATTACGAGCTTGTCATTGATTACCACCCGGGAAAGGCTAACGTGGTTGCGGACGCCTTAAGCCAGAAGTCATTGTTTGCTTTACGAGCGATGAACGTGCATTTGTCTGTTCTACCAGACAATGTGTTAGTAGCTGAATTAAAAGCTAAACCATTATTGACTCACCAAATTCGTGAAGCTCAGAAAGTCGATGATGAATAGGTTGCAAAACGGGCTAAGTGTTTTTCGAACGAGGAATCGGAGTTTCAAATTGATGATGATGATTGTTTGAGGTTCAGAAATCGTTTGTGTGTTCCAAGGAATTCAGAACTCATTTCGATGATTCTGAACGAAGCCCATTGTAGCCGAATGTCAATTCACCCGGGGAGTACGAAAATGTACAACGATTTGAAACGTCAATTTTAGTGGCATGGTATGAAACGGGACATCTCTGACTTTGTTTCGAGATGTTTAATATGTCAACAAGTGAAAGCGGAACATCAAGTGCCTTCAGGATTACTCCAGTCGATCATGATACCCGAGTGGAAATGGGATCGAGTCACAATGGACTTTGTGTCCGGACTGCCCTTGTCAGCAAGTAAGAAGGATGCGATGTGGGTTGTTGTTGATAGACTGACTAAGTCGGCTCATTTCATCCCCGTACGTACGGATTTTTCATTGGATAAACTAGCTGAATTGTACGTTTATCAAATTGTGAGATTACACGGGGTACCTGTTTCTATCGTGTCGGATAGAGATCCGAGATTCACCTCACGATTTTGGAAGAAATTGCAAGAAGCTCTGGGTACCAAGCTGCATTTTAGCACTGCTTTTCACCCCCAAACCGATGGTCAATCCGAGCGGATAATTCAGATACTTGAGGATATGTTGAGATGTTGCATCCTCGAGTTCAGTAGTTCATGGGAACGGTATTTACCTTTGATTGAATTCGCTTACAACAATAGTTTTCAATCAAGTATTAATATGGCACCTTACGAGGCTTTGTACGGTCGTAAATGCCGTACACCATTATTTTGGACCGAGCTCGGTGAAAGTAAAATTTTCGGAGTTGATTTGATTAAAGATGCTGAACAGAAAGTAAAGGTAATCCGTGAAAGTCTGAAGGTAGCCACGGATCGTCAGAAGTCGTACGCAGATTTGAAACGAAAAGACATCGAGTATCAGGTGGGAGACAAAGTGTTCCTTAAGGTTTCACCTTGGAAAAAGATACTCAGGTTCGGCCGTAAGGGCAAGTTGAGCCCAAGATTCATTGGGCCGTACGAAATCTCCGAATGAGTTGGTCCGGTTGCGTATAGATTGATTTTGCCCCCAGAGCTTGAAAAGATTCATGACGTCTTTCATGTTTCGATGCTTTGACGCTATCGATCTGATCCATCGCATATAATTAGCCCATCAGAGGTTGAAATTCAAGTCGACATGAGCTATGAAGAAGAACCGATGCGTATCCTAGCTCGTGAAGTGAAGGAGCTGCGAAACAAAAGAGTTCCGCTAGTAAAGGTGTTATGGCTCAAACACGGGATCGAAGAAGCTACTTGGGAGACCGAGAGCTCGATGAAAGAACGATACCCAAACCTATTTACCGGTAAGATTTTCGGGGACGAAAATTTCTTAAGTGGGGGAGAGTTGTGACAGCCCAAAGTTGACCCTAGTCGGGAAGTGGTTTCGGGACCGCTAAACTGAGTCACCGAAATGTTTGAATGTGATACTTATTGTCTAGAATATGTAATTATTAATGTGTGAAAATTTCAAGCTTCAATTTGGTTGATTTCATGTGAATTTAGTCAATAGGACTTATGTGAGAAAATTCTAAAATGTGATAGGTCAATGTGTGAGGACCTATTAGTGCATGTGGACAAAGGGGGGACTTGCATGTCAAATTCCCCCCTACTAGTAGTGGCCGGCCATGACAAGCATGGTAGACCAAGTTTTATGGCCAAGACATGTCATAGACATGTTTTGTTGGTGCATCATGGGTGGAAAAAAATAAAATAATAGGCATGGAAATTAAATAATGAAAAGGAGTATGATGAATTCACAAAAAAAAAAGTGTGTAGTTGATTCTTTCCCCCCCATTGCCGTGAGCTAAAGAAAAGAGAGGAGAAGATCTTTGTTCATCCTTTTCTCACCTTCATTTAGCCTAAATTAGAAAGAAAAACAAAGAAAAAATTTTCTCATCCTTTGGTTCATCCTTGGCCAAAAATTTTAAGGAGGAAAGAAGAAGAAAGGTGAAGAGATTCGGCCATGCATGTAGCTAGGCTAAGGTATGTTTGATGATGTTCCATGAGATGCATGCATGTTTTAGTTGTTAGCTTGAGTTCTACCTAGCCCATGGTCTAAATCTTGCTATGTGATGGAATTGGCACTTGACCATGGATGCATCATTCTTGGTTGGTGTTTGATGTTGTGGTGATGAGGCATGAGGATGAGTTAAGATTCGGCCTAGGTGGAGGTTGTGTTAATGCCATTGCATGCAAAATATGAAGCTTGTTAATGATGCATGTGATGATGGCTTGATGATTCTTGAACCTCCTTTTTAGCATTTTTGTGTGAGCACATATGTGCATTGGTTGCTAAATGGAGAAGAATCGGCTAGCAAGATGTGTGCTAAGGCCGAATGTAACTTTGCATGTTAATGAGCAATGCATGTGTTAAATTGATGAAAAGGGGGAGGATGCTTTACTAGTGTGTATATGTGTGTATTAAGTGTTGAAATCGACCCCAAAAATAGACATGCATATTCGGCCAAGGGGAAAGAAATTAGCTAATATGTTGTGTTGATGCATGATTTTTGCATGTATGAGACTTTAATGTCTAATGTATAAATATGGGCTAAGTGCCTTGTGTTCATCTTTTTGATGCCTAAATGATGAAATCAATTTATTTGTTTAATTAAGCTCAAGAGCAAAGGGGAAATAAATTCGATAAAGGGAAGGAAAAAGTGGTCGAATAGTTAGCGGAATCGTTCGACAACACCCGAGGTAAGTTCTTGAGTAAGAGAGCTTAAATTACGATGTGATTAAATCATGCTCTATGTGAGGCTATTGAGCCGAATGTGCAAGGACGATATGTGCCTTGTGTTTGAGTTTCGCAAATGAAAATGAAATATGAATGTGCCATGAATTATTGTTAGATGTGCATGATTAATTGAATGCTGTCCGGGCTAAGTCCCGAAGGCTTTGTGCTAAGTGAATATATCCGGACTAAGATCCGAAGGCATTTGTGCGAGATACAAATTCCGGGTTAAGCCCCGAAGGCCTTTGTGCGAGATACTAAATACGGGTTAAGTCCCGAAGGCATTCGTGCGAGTTATTAAATCCGGGTTATGTCCCGAAGGCATTGTGTGAGTTACTAAAACCGGGCTATGTCCCGAAGGCATTTGAACGAGGAGCTATATCCGGTTAAATCCCGAAGGTATGTGATTTGGTAATGAATGAGCTTGCTGTAAAATTCCAGCGAATACTCGAAAAACATCCCAATATGGGGATATGTTACGTATGTGTTGAATTTAATCGAGCCCTTACAAATAAATGTTCGCTCAGTTGATAAACGAGCTACCGGCCTTCGGCTAAGTTAGTCTATTGTGTATGTACATAAGGGTTGTTAATGTTGTGAAGCAAGTTTGATATCGGTAAATTGCGTATTGTGAAATATTCCGTTTAGCTAAATGTGTGTTATTCTTTGTTTATGCTGGAATTCCTTGCTCAAAACTTACTAAGCATAAATTGCTTACTCGTTACACTGCTCCTCTGTTTCATAGATTTTTGGTTCTCCAGCTATCGGACTCGGGATCTTGAAGTCGAAGTCGCCCACACTATCAAAGGCTCTTTTGGGTACTATTTTGGTTGAATTTTGATATGGCATGTATAGGACTACCCATTGTTGTTTTCGAGTACTTTATGAAATGTATAAGTGTACAGCCATGCGAAAATGGCTTGTAGAAGTGGAGTATGGCATTAGACCATTCGTGTTTATGAATGTATAGATGGTTTCATGATGTAACTATAGTTGGAATGGAAGTGTTGAGCAAATGATCAGCCATTGGAATGGCTAAGTATGATCATATGTGGGCATATGTATGACAAGGCCCTAGTTGGTCCATGAAACCCCGAAAATAGGTAAGGTTTACTTTGAAAACAGAGGCTGACAGCAGCAGTGGTGTGGATTGGAAAAATCACAAGAATTCGTAGGAGTGGAATTAAATAGTGAATAAATTATGTAATCGAACCTTGATGAATCTACTTTCATATGAAAGTAACGAAACAATCATATGAACAGTAAAATAAGAGATATTCAGGTTCTTGTGGAACAGGGCCAGAACAGTTTCTGGATTCCCTGTTCCGACTTTGGAAATTCACTATAAATTGACCAGAGATAATTAGGGGTCATACCATATATGTATGGATTCCTCTATGAGTCTAGTTTCCATAGAAACAAACGGAATCAATATTGAAGCTCTGTGCAGAGAGATATCCAAGTCGTAATGGGAAAAGGTCAGTGTAGTCGACCCCTGTAACATGGGAAACTTTGACTAATAAACTGTACTAATTGGCCCAACCAAAAATTCTAGAAAAAAATACATAGGTGGGGACATGAGTCTAGTTTCAGGGAAAAATCACAAAACTGATTTTCGAGTTGTGAAACTCAAGATATGATTTTTGAAGCAACTAGTACTCAGACTAGGCAGTGTCTGGAAAAATTTTTCAAAGTTTGTTAACATCTCGTGTCCGACTCCGGTGTCGGTCTCGGGTTCGGGGTGTTACAAGTTGGGCCTCAAGGGGTTGAAATAGGGCCCAATAGGCTTTCGAGCCCATTTGGGTAAAATTGGTAGAAAACGGAAATCTGTTAAATTGCCTGTTAAAACTATTAATACTATTATGGATATAGGCTAAATGGGCCTAGATGACAAAATCGGCTAAGTATGGCCCATTAAGGGTTTTAGGCCCAATAACTCGGTTTCGTTAAAAGTGGGCTAGAAACGCGGTTAAACAAATGAATAGTTAGTAACTGATGATGAACATGGAAAAATCCCTAATTTTCGGTAAAATTACAGAATTACCCTTATAATATGAAAATGACGGTTCTGCCCCTAGGTAAAAATGACCATTATACCCCTAGGGTTTATATATGAACTTAATGGATGGGATTTTGATAAACATGATATGTATGATATGCACATGACATGTATGATATGCACATGATATGTATGATATGCACATGAGATGTTCATAAATGCATTGGGTTGGGTTTTTATATGGATGGAGGAAGTGCAAAAGGGCTTATGCCCCAGTTATTAAAGGGCTTATGCCCCAGTTATGATGAAGGGCTTATGCCCCAGTTATGATAAAGGGCTTATGCCCCAGTTATAAAAAGGGCTTTTGCCCCAGTTACTAAAAGAGGCTAGGCCTCCAGTTATATGATAAAGCAGCTATGCTGCCAGTGGAGAGTTATGGCGGGGTGGGTCGAGTTAATCCCCACATGGTGTGTTGGTTGGTACGGGTGGAGAGTAGCGGATGGTGGGTTGAGTAGTCTCCCCAATTGGGCTTGCATTCTTTCATTGACATTATATGTGATATTGAAATGGGCCTATGGGCCATACCGTTTACAGTAAAGGCTTCGGCCCAGTAATATGAAATTTGAAAAGGCTTCGGCCCAGTGTTATGAAATATGAAATATGAAAAGGGCTATGGCCCAGTACATGTTTGAGATTGGATTTGGGCTTAGACCCAATAGGCTGTCATTGTTTTGGGCTCTAAAAGGGGCTTGTTGCACACTGAGTTTCCAAACTCACCCCCTTTCCTTAACCTTGCAGGTGAGCCTTGATGTGGGGACTTGGAGCCGGAGGGGATTCAGAGTAGCCACGGTGATCGTCTTTTGGCTTTTAAACAAGCGTTGGTTTTTATTAAATTCCTTTTAATTATTATTTATTTTTGGGTTGTAATAAGGCCATTTTAACTTTTCTTTTATTTCTTCTCGGGATTATTTTATTTTTAATAACTTCAAACCTGGTTGATAATTGTTCAAATGGGCTAGACTTAGGACGTGTTTTCAAAGCGATACTTGTTTTCAAAATATCTCAACACTATGATTAATCGATTTATCAAAGACGTCCACTTAAACAAATTTAAACTCGATATAACAAAGTGTGGCTATGGTTGTGGGCATGTCTAGGATTGGATCCAATCAAAGAGCTTGGTACTTAAGCAGCCCTCATGGCTTACCTCCTCTGTCTCGGATACCTACCTGGTGCCCAGCTTCCATACACTTTGTTAACTCAACAAAATATATGGTTTTAAAACACTAAAATGGAACGTGGGTTTTCAACTCCAATGTGGCACGTCAGATTCGGCCATAACGTCTGGACCAGGTTTGGGGTGTTACACAACTTCTTTGTTAATAGTGACTTTGCATAATTTGAATAGTCTTTAGAACTTTTCAGTATCTTCTTTAGTACTATCTTCATTTGCTGGTTCATTCACTTCTCTGACCACATTATTAATCTTTCGAACACGGACTTCTAAAATTTCACACTCAGAGGTTTATTCAACCCAAATTTTACAGATTTCATTGTAACATTTTTACGGATAAGGAGGGTGAGGGTAGTAAAGCCTCAAATTTAACTCTCTCATACATGCACTTAACACATACTATCTCGAATAGTAAGTTCATTTCTAATTTCACATTCTTAAAATATTTAATAGACATTTGCTTTTAATCACTTTTGTTCTTAACACATAGTTCATATGCCAACTCAAATCAATAATTCACGATCAAAGCATTTCATATAATAATCAAAATCCAATTATCATAACCCATATGCTCATATAATTATAACATTTATCATTAACAATATTTCATACTCTTTGATCCATACCTTTATGAGTTTTAACTCATAATCAACACATTTCCATTCAAAAATTTTAGTACACATTTCGTACTATCAGAATTAGCTCGTTTGGAAAAACTTATTTGTCTCATCAAAATAATTTTCGTCAGAGTCGGGAGATATCACACTATCGCAGGTTAAATGTGGCATGTATGGCTAAACTCACATTAGCTATGTTAGTCCTAGAATCAACTAAACCATTGCTCAAATACCAACCAAATGTAACACCCCTAACCCGTATCCATCATCGAACTAGGGTTAAGAGGCATTATCAAACATATCGAAACATTTCGCAATCATTTCACAATAAAAAATCATGCATCGTCATATTATAGTCAAACATCAACATTAAGTCCCTTTCTTAGGTCAATGAGACCATAAACATGCATTAGGAATAGGTCAGGACTAAACCAACCACAAACAAAATTTTTCTGAAACTTAACAATTTTTCTAAGTTACAAAGATCACATGCCCGTGTGAGCAGAACGTGCGCCTCACATGGCAATAGACACATCCATGTGTCTAGCCCATGGTCGAAACTGACTTGGCCACACAGCCTGATACATGCCCGTGTGTGCGTGACCGTGTGGTCTACCCAGGCTCATTTTGAAATGGCCCTTGACCAACATGACAAAGACACACGCCTGTGTCCTTGCCCGTGTGGACAAAAAGAGGCCATTTACAAGGCCAATATGCTACCTATTTTGGGTCCTCCCTACAAATCCAAAGTCAAGCATCAAATGCAACATTTTCAGCCAAATTCAACTCCAAACATGTATCAAATCAATTTATAATATCATCAACCAATTTCATGCTCATTCTCTATATCAAAGCATATTAAAATCACAAGCTAAACATTACCAATTTCCTAACTATGAACATACCAAAATGACCATTTCACTTGGCCATATACATATATATATCTCTAAACATATCACATTATTTGCCTTTTCAAACTTTATTCAAATAATTAATGCATCATCAATGTTATACTCATCATTTTACATATAGGAATATGAACCATGAGTCGAAAATACATCCAATATTTCACCTTAATGCTCAAGCCAAATCATATAAAAAATTACACTATACATAACCCATGAATCATACTTCAAAAAAAAATGAGCTCAATACATAACCAAATTTACACAATATTAGCATCATAATTAAGCCATTTTCGCATGGCTATATATATAAACTCAAATCAAAATGAACCATCTCAAAACTAGCCTATACATGCCAAATTACCAAAACTCAAAGCTTTTATTTACCGAAGTGATAACCGGATAGTGTGATGACATCTCCAACAACTTCCAACCCGAACAAGTCTCTAAAACTTTATAGACATAGGAAAAACACACAGAGTGAGCTTTGAAAGCAAGCCATAAGCAAATAAATCATTTCAATAATATCTATAAACTAATATCACTAAACCGAATTTATCAAATCTCAATCACATATACATTTATTGTACTCGTAAATTCATATAACCACATTAAATAACTCCACTTATCTAATTTATCAATGAACGTATAACCATGCTTTCAAATTCGAATAATAACTGTTACCTCAATCATATAAGTCAAGCTCGCACATATTCATTATATCGCCAATCAAACTATGTTCATTTATTACAAATCATAAATAAAGTTATATCAACTTCTTTATAAACACTTCCAAACTCGAACATCCATAATTCCCTTATTCAGATAAGCCAAATTTGCATACATGAATCATATAGCCAACTCAGCCATTTTAGGTTCATTATTAGTTCAAGTTTTTGAACCAAGCAATCATACATCAAAGCCATGTTTCATGTTTCATAAATCTCATGTCCGGAACATAGGACCACAATTTCATATAACGAGCGTATATAACACATCATTCAATTCTAATCTTTGATCATTTATCATGTATATACAAATTCATCAAGCTTCATACACATAGTATCAACGAACACATAGGTATCGTACATACCTGAACTTTCCTATATTTATTCATTTCTTTCTCACCTATTTGTTCAATACAATAATTCGTTCGAGAGCCTTTCAATTCTCTAAAAATTCACACACTTAGTGCATCAATGATTAGCCAAAGCCAAATCAATCTCGCACACTTAGTGTCATCTCAATAAACCAAAGCTATCTCGGTATCACACACTTAGTGCCTCATATAGCCGAAGCTATTTCAATTTTCACACTTAGTGCTATTTATAGCCGAAGCTATTTTGAAACACACACTTAGTGCCAAACATAGTCAATTTATCATCGTACTTAAACCATAGTTACATATATATTTCTTTACAACTCAATTCAACATATATAATGCACATACATTTCAATTTAACAACATTTATTTACTTATGAACTTACCTCGTACTAACACGAACGGACCGAAACGACTATTCGATAATTTTTTACTTTCCCCGATCCAAATCGTATTTTCTCATTTCTTGATCTAATTCAATACAAATTCAACTTATTTAATCATATATTCAATCAAATTCATCTAAAAACACATAAATGGACTAATTACACTTTTGCCCCTAACATTTCACATTTTTCACAATTTAGTCCCTATTTCACAAAACACAAAAATATTCAAAATTTGACCACACCCATGCTTGGTCGAATTCCACTAAGGTCCCTAGAAATCCATTTCATTCATTTATTTCACATTTTGACCACTCAATTTACAAATTTCTCAATTTAGTCCTTAATACACTTTTTTTATCAAAAATCACTTAATTAAACATAATAATCTATCAACAAAGATTTATTTTTCATCATCAAACAACAAATTCGTCACATTTTCAACAATGGCAAATCTAAAATTCATCATCAATTCCAAAAATTAAAGCATGGGCTGGCTAATTTGCGAAGCAACGATCTCAAAAACGTAAAAATTACTAAAAACCGGGTCAAAATGGACTTACAATTGCTCCCCCAAAGTGTCAAACTATTTTGAGCATTCAAACCCTATTTTTTATTGTGATATTCGGTCATTTAATGAAGAAGATGAACCAAAAATTGATTTTGGTTTTATTTATTAAGCATTAATTAAATAATTACTAAAATAACCTTAATAAAATAACACCAAAATCATCCATTTAATGGCCATTACCGTCCATCAACCATAATAGTGGCATATTTCCATTTTATGGACTTAGCAATTAATAAACCATAGCAATTTAGTGCTTTAACAATTAGATTGCCACTTTTGCATTTCACGCAACTAAGTCCTTTTTGCAAATTGAGCACACAATCGATAAAATTTTCATACGAAACTTTCACACATATCAATTCACATACTTTAAGCATAGAATATAATATTAAAATAATTTTCTGACTCGAATTCGTGGTCCCTAACCACTGTTTCAACTAGGGTCTTAACCGAGCTAATATAGTCACACCACACTGCCATATGGACTATTTAATTTGGGTATAGGTTTATCCTAAACAATCATAGGTTAATACTGGAAACATGAAAATATACAGACTTTTTCATGCTCTTTTTAACTCAAATTCATGCAATTTCGGTAAAATTCATATCGAAAAATAAATAATATTTATAGAATAATTAAATTGCACCCAAATTATGAACATGTTGAATTTTAATTAATTTTATATCAAATTTTTATTATTTTCGATATATTTGCAAAAGGGCGAAAAACGGCTCCGCATACATTGCTAGAAGTACAAAATCGAGAAACAATTTTTAAGCATAAAGGAAAATTAGTTTTTTCAGCCTAAGACAATCCAAATTATGTGTATTAATTCATAATATAATTAATTTTAATTTTAATCCAATTTAATTTGGGTTAAATAAATTATTGTTAATTAATTATGAAAATGGGGCCCAGATGAGCTGAACCGAGAAAGCCGATCCAACCGAGCACTGGGCAGCCCAAAACCATCCCACATGCTAACCCAATTAGCTTGCTTGGCTGATTATTTGGCTTGCAAAATGACCCTTGAAGACTTGTTCAAATTGCATTCAAACCCTTCCACTATTTATGCCTTTCTAGATTTAGCCCTACCTTAAAATAGCATTTTTGAAATCTTCAAACATGCCACATGTGTGGCCGACCATGGGGGTAGTCTTTGGCTGCTTATTTTGGCTATTTTTAGCAGCCTTCTCAACCTATAAATACCCTCTTGGCTACTCACTTCAAACACATCTCAACCATTCTCATCTCTTCACTTCTCTCTCACTTTTCTCTCTTAATTGTTCTTCATTTTCTTCCTCATCCCCTTGCCGATTTCACCTCCTGGAAAATAGTCAATCAACCACCATTTGGTGTAGCATTCAAGTGTTTGTAGAAGCCTTAGTTCAACAAGAACAAGCAGAGAAAGAGGAGTGGAGCAAACAAGTCAAGCCACAAAGAAAACACCGGATTGGATTCTTGTTACCTATCCTTTTGATTTTTTTGTTGTTATGATGAACATGTCTATGAATATTTGTGATGTTAATATGTTTGATTTAATTAATATGACTTAAATTTAATTCGTGTTAGGTTGATTGCATTTCATCTACTTAATTTATTAAAATTGTGTTTGTGTTGTTATAGGTCTCGATAAGTTGTTTGATTAAGTAAAACCATGACTAAGTTATTCTTGAATTATAATTGTAAGGTAACTAAAGAATTAATTATTTAAACGGATTGAAATTGTAATTAATTGAAATGATACTTAATCAGTGCATGTTTAATCATCTAAGGTAGTTGAGGGTTAAATTAGCAATGGTATCTAGCTATACATTAGCCTTGCATAACTTACAAGTAATGTGATTAAACTGTTTCAATGTAGAAATACATTGTTACCTCACGTAATCTTTTATGCACTTATGAGATTGAATTAATTGTTTGAATTTGCATAGAGATATTTAAAAGAGATTATTTTAATTTCATAAGTATGTATGTGCATTAACACATTTGCTTATTAGAATTTGTTTAATCGACATAGAGATATAGTTAAGAGATAAATGGATTTTGGTAGATAAGTATGTTCATAAGTTAACAAATTACCGAGTTGCCATGAATTTATTCGTAACAACACGAACATGAGTTTAATAATTCTAAGTTAAGAAATGCAATTAATCTAACATAATTATGCCATCTTGATTAAAATCAACTTTTGAAATCATGCATTGGAACTTTTATTTTGTTTTTATTTATTTTACTTTGCTAAAATCCTAGTTTTTAATCATTTCTTCAAATTAAAATATTTTTCTTCATCAAAGTGTTTTTAAAATTGCATTCATAAATAATTCTTTTCATAGTCCCTGTGGGTATGATAACTCGACATTTACTTGTCACTTTATTACTTGTTGCGATTGTGTACACTTGCACATTTCCGTTGTTCCAATTACACGACCGTGTGACCTTACATTGAATCTCACACGATTTGGCACATGGTTTACAAAACAGTTGTGTGATTTTATTTTGATTTGTACACGGGCATGCACATGGGCTGTGACACGACCGTGTGACCCTATTTTTGAGTTGTACATGGTTTGGCCACATAGCTATGTCCTTAGGCCACACGACTTGGGCTATGTCACATGGCTGTGAGACCCATGTTCTCAATTTTTTTTATTTTACTATTTTGCTTAAAATGAGTCTCTAATTATTATTGAATTGATTTTTAGGTTTTGTAGGCTCGATATAAGGTCCGTAATTGTATTTATACTATGAATAATGATTAGTTTTCAATATTTGGTATTTACTTAAATAATTGAATGGTTTATGCTATCAATTTTTTTATATGCATTGTAATACTCTGTAACCCCAATCTGGCGACCGAGACGGGTTAGGGGTGTTACATTTAATGGTATCAAAGCTATGGTTTAGTCTATTCTAGGACTAAACATAGTATGTATTGAGTCTAAAAATGCATGCCTCAATAACTTGTAAGTTGCTGACGCTAATGATTTGATCTGACAATGTTTTCTTTTATAGATTTACAATGGCAGACGAATTTAATCATGATGTTAATGATAAAGTTCAAAGTCATACTCCGACTTCCGATAAGGAAGCAATCTAGGATATGTTTGGATCTCAATTACCAAGAAGTGGGGATCGTAATAATTTCTTCCAATTGATGATTGATTGGTTTGCACAATTTGTACAGAATAATCTAATGGCTTCACAACCTCCACCCCCTCACGTGCCTTCCTCGACACTCGTTCGTCCTTAAAATTTAACTCAAGTACTATCGACCTCCTATTGATTAAATTCGTAAACACAAAGCTGAAGATTTTTGTGGATTGTATAATGAAGACAAGTTGAAAATGTTCTATTTCATTGTTAAAAGAATATGCTTACCAGTGGCAGGTTACCTTAACATTGGTGGTTCCGAAAGATCGAGTAACATGGGAATTTTTCCAGTCTAAGTTTAGAAAGAAATATATTAGTCAAATTTATCTAGAAGACAAGAAACATGATTTCTTGGATCTAAGATGGGGAAATATGTCAGCCGTTGAATATGAACGTAAATTTGTGAATATCAGTAAGTACACTCGGGAACAAATAGCTTTAGAAGCTTAAATGTGTGCTAGATTTGAAAGAGGATTGAACGAAAATATTTGAGTTATGGTGGGAATGCTTGAAATTAAAAAAATTGTGGTATTGTTTGAGCGAGCTTAGAAAATAGAGGCAGTCTGGAAGGTTAAGTAAAAGGCAAAAGCTAAGAAGGAAAACTTGAGCAAGCAAAGTGAATTTCGAAACTCATCTGCATCTTTGTCCAAGAAGGTAAGAGATTTTAGAAGCCAATCTGTTCCTGTTGCTAGGAAAACAGGAAAAAGTAAATTTAGGCAAAATCCTCAGAGACTCAATCTACTTTTGTGGCAAGTTTTGGTAGTGTTCATAATATAAACAAGTTCACCTATAATCTCTTTGGCAAAACTCATTTGGGTGAATGTAGACTTAAAATAGGAGCATGTTTTCACTATGGTTCACATGAACACTTGCTTAGAGACTGTCTGAATAGGGCTAAATTCGATTCAGAATAAGTTGTTAGATCGGTGTCTGAATAGAGCTGAATTTGATTCAGAACAAGTTTTTAGATCAGTAACTGTATGTTAGAGGGGTTTGAAACCTAGGCTTGGAAACACTTCTGAAGTTTGTCGCAATGAAACGTATCATACGACTGTTAACTATGAGGCATGAGCATTAGCCCGAGCTATGCAATTTATGCTAGAGAGTAGGCTATGGCACCTGACGTTATTTCTGGTACTTTCACTCTTTTTGATGTTACTGTTATTGCATTAATTGTTCCTGATCCACACATTCTTATATATGCACAACATTAGCTACAGAAAATAAATTACCAATAGAGTTTACTAAATTTGATATTAGAGTGTCAAATTTGGTAACTAAAAGTGTGATAGTTAATAAATCTTGTAAAAATTGTCAACTAAAAATTCAGGGTTATAAATTTCCTGCCGATTTGATGTTGTTGCCTTTTGATGAATTTGATGCTATTTTGGGAATAGATTGGTTAACAGTTCAGGATGCAGTTGTTTCTGCAAGCATAAGCGAATTGTTTTAAAATGTTTGAACTAATATTTGGTTAGAATTGAAACAAATTGATTAGATTGTGTAACTAATATGATTTCATCTGTAACAGCCCATTTTTTAGTGAAGTCAGAATAGTGGTTTCGGGACCACAAATTCGATCCAAAAATAAAGTTTATTTTTTTATTATAATGGCCCATATTACGATAGATATGTTGTGTGAAATTTTTGATGTGAAAATTTTATCGATTAAGTGTTTAATTACGAGAAGGACTAAATCGCATAAAATGAAAAAGTTGAATACTAGTAGCTATAAGAATTAAATAGCTATGGAATTCAAAACTAGAGGTCCTTATATGGTAATTAGATTATTAAAGAAAAGTATGTAGATTTTTGGGTGACTCATCCATGGAAAAATTAGAAAAGAGTAGGGACTAAATTGGAAATCACAAAAATTAACAGATGATAATTAATTAAAAAGAAATTATCATCTTATTTTGATGTCTTCTTCCCCAAAATTTCTATGGAAACCCTAGGAGAGAGGAAGAAAACTTTCCAAGCTTAAAAAGGTATGAAATCAAGTCCCATTTTTAGTAATTTTTATATTTTTGGAATCGGGATAGTCTAATCTATCTATTTGGAGGATTAGTATGAAAAGTTATCAAGGTATGAAATTTTGGGTCATGGATGAATATGCTGAAAATTAGAAATTTATGGTATAAAATGAAAGGTTATTGATAGATAAACAACTTTTACAAAGTGATTTTTGATGAAAACATGATTTAGGGACTAAAATGTAAAGTTATGAAATTTGATGAAAAATTTTGAATTTTTGTGAATACATGTGTTGTAAATTTTGTAATAGGATTTTGGTTAGGCTTGGAAGAGGGAATAAATTGCACAAGTTTCATTTTCCGAGCCTAGAGATGAAATTGGAATTTATGGAAAAGTTAGGGGCAAAATGGTATTTTTCCCTAGGATATAAATTGAGTCCAAATGAGTATGAAATATGAGAAATTAATGATTAAAGCTATTTATATAGATCTAGACAACTTACATTCGAGGTTAGATCGAGGAAAAGAAAAGGTTTCAGATTAGTAGATTACTTATGCGAACAGGTGTCGAGGTAAGTTCGTGTAACTTAATTGAGCATGTAAATATGTTTAATTGAATGTTGTGTTTGTATGGAATGTGACTTATATTGATGTACATTATTTGAATGCTATAATGAAATTTTAATACATGCTTGAAATGGTGAAAAAGGGTTAAGTCCCGATTGAATATATGTGCTTTCCCGAAACGGATGAGGTCCTGCATTTGCTGCTGACAGGATTTAGCTCGGACGAGTAATCCTTTTGACCTCATTATAGAAAGGATTTAGCCTGGACTAGTAATCCTAATTGAGCTCTTTTGAGCATACGTTATATAAAGGATTTAGCCTGGACTGGTAATCCTGTTATATGATATGTGGCTCGAGAGTGTGTTCTCTGATTAAGTGCCCTAATGGATACTCTTGAATAAAATTGACGGGTTATTGAATCGTACAACTCGAGTGTACCATTCGAACATCAATTGGGATTTCAATGATTCAACGGACATAAAACTCTTGACATGGTATGAAAATTTTGAGATGGAATGATAATGTCTTGAAAGAATATTGCATGATGAGCTCATCTATGTTTACTTGATTGATATGAAGATTTTGGTGACTAACATGTTTGATTGAATGCATGTGTTTAGGCAATTTTCCTAATTGATGGAAAACATGATATTGTATGCCTAGATTTAATAAATGGGATTGGTAAGTTTAGTTTTTGTTATACGAACTTACTAAGCATGTAATGTTTACTCTGTGTTATTTTCCCTGTTTTATAGTGCTCGAAAGCTCACGAAGGTTGGAGATCATTAGAGCATCGTCACACTATCTACTAGCTATTTTGGGTATTTATAGTAGCATCATTTTGGTATAATGGCATGTATAGGACAACTTGGCCTTTAGTGGCTTGATAATGATGTTTGTAATCTAGCCATTGGAATGGCTAGTAATAGTTGTTTTGATATACTTGTAATGTCATGGCATGGTAGCTATATATATATGTTAAGTAGTTGATCAAATCATGTTTAACACATAGATTGAACCAAGGTAAGATTGTAAACATGTATGCATGCAATGATATGCCATGTTGAATGATGAAAATTTCTTAATTTGAATGCTTGAATTGGTTGGAATGTGTTTGTATGTTTTAATGCTGGAAAATGGTAAATTTGGGTAACAAATGAGGCTAGGAAATGTCTTTATTTTGTCTACATGGGTAGACACACGGGCGTGTAGTTAGGTTGTGTGTCCCTTGCACCTTAATTTTGAGAAACAGAATGCTCAGAATTGAGTACACAGGCAGAGACACGGGTGTGCATCTCAACCGTGTGTGCTACACGGCCTAGAACACGGGCATGTGTCTTGGCCATGTGAAACCTGCACCTAATTTTGAATTGAATTAATTAAACACGGCCTAGCATATGGGCGTGTGGCATGGTCGTGTCACAAGTCAGAGAGTTACACGGGGTCGAAAACAGCCTGTAGCACGAGTGTGTCCCAATGTCACACGGGCGTGTGAGCCCTGCACCTTGGAAAATTTTGGAATTTCACGAAAAATTTCCTGAGTTCTTGATTTAGTCCCGATTCGATTCTAATGCTCGTATTGGGCCTCGAAGGTCCAATTAAGGGACATTTTGAGTGATCTCGGTTAATGTATAGTAATTTACATAAATTATTTGTAAAATGTTCTAAAAGTTTTGGTAATGCTCCGAAGCCCTGTTTCGACGAAGGATACGAGTTAGGGGTGTTACACCATCCTTGACTGCTGAGAAGTTGATTGATTTGTCATAATTCAATGTAGCAAATTAAACTGGTTTTCACATTTAATGAGCTAGCATACAAACATTTTCGTTATGCTTTGGTTAAGTTTTATTTACATTTAATAAAATGAGCAAATTGAGTCTTTTATTGACCTTAAGGGCCGAATGAGGCCCTAGGGCGAGCTAACATACTTTGTAAGTGTGCAGGAGACTGTTAGAAGGCGTATTAAATGAATACTGGTCACTATGTTGCAACAGGAATGACTTGATGTCATAACATAGGGAACATAATGGAGAAAGCTCAAGTTTGCCTTTGACATCGAGACACAGATTGAGGGTGTCACAACATACCCCTAAAGACATCTCAAGGAGAAGTATATTGTCACCTCTGTCACACCACAAGTCCTGGTGTGTCGTGACAATGACTTTGTGACATAAATTAAATACGAAGTAGGGGCATTTTGGTCTGTACAAAATCAAACCTAAAGCTCGAGGACGTCAAATAACCTAGGGTTAAGGATGACGACCACCTAAAAGCTATAAATAGGCTCCTTTGGCACATGTTATAAACATCAATCCCTTAGCCTAGATTCTCTTTGTAAAATTTTGTTAAGTTTTCTTTCTTTCTTAGGTTTTAGATTTCTTTGTTCTTGTTGATTCCAAGAGATCTAAATTGTGAAGCATTCAAACTTTGTCCATTGGTGCTTTATTTTAATACAACCAGACTCTTTCATTTACTTTATCTTGTCAATTTAATTAGCATGCTTTCTCTTTATATTGGTTTCATATTATCTATTAAAGCCATGAGGAACTAATCCCTTCGTAGGGGATTAGTGAGTGTAGGTATGATCTATTAATTGTTTTAAAGGGTTACACAATGAATCAGCTATTTGGAAATAATGAACGTGAACCAAACCCTGGGCCTGACAACCCTAGGAAGGCTTCAAGGTGGGAATTAACCCAAAATTGGTATTGTCCATTCGTGAACACCTTCACCTCGTTATGTTTAAAGATCAGAAGATCCTGCTAGGGTAGCGACTAGTTGATTGACGAAAAGCAATAATTTATGGGGATTATCGAAGCGAGCTAATCTCTCATAATCGAGATTTGATTTACTATACTCTTCTATCTCCTGAATTTTATTTATTTTATGTTATTTTATGTTATTATTACAAAAACTTTAAACACATTTCTTTTATGTTCTTGTACTATAATATGTTTAAAGTACGAATTAGATATTTTAGTGTTTAGGTTAGAATTGATCTAGCACTCACCTCCCTTAGGTACGATCATCGGAGTACTCACCTAGTTTCTTGTAAAAATATATTACAACTCAACCCTTATACTTGTAGATACCGCCTTGTCATTCTATATTTTATTGTAGTATTCACACACTGGATGTTAGTACATCCGGAGGCAGTCAAGTTGTTGGTGCTGTTTCCGGAGAGGCAATGTCACTAGATTGATTTTAATTTTTGCACTTTAAAGGGATAATTAGGAAATTTGTAGGTTATAGTTACAACTTTCAATTTATTTTGTTAATTAACATTTCTAACATTTGTTTATTTTTTTGTGAATATTAGGCACCATCAAACAAATAATCATTCAGCACAAAGTCATGGATGACTTTTATTATATTTGGTGTGATGAAGACTTCAATTATGATGAATATATTTATGAATGAGTCTATAAATATTGGGAGATCCAGGAGAATCAATAATTACTAATGCTTGAATGAATTCAACTCCAATGAGAAACCCCAGTTCTTCCTCAAAATGATAATGACCATGATGATATGCCATCAGAAAGGTACCAAGAGGTGCTAAGTCCAAAACTGAGCACAAAAGAGAATGTCATTGTTGATGTTTCTGAAAAAGGAGAAATCCCAGACTATTATCTATCTCAGTAGATAGAAGAGCATTCATACAAATTAAAACAAACTACCGAAAGAGAAGACATAGAGCTAGTAGGGGAAATGGTCAGTGAACTGCAGAATTAGATCAACATGGAACCCATTCTCCCAAAAATTTTGGATTCTGAACATAAGCTCGAAATACAAGAGTAGTTTAACATAGACCAATCTATAGAAACAATGGTAATTGTTGATTTAGTGGAAGAGTTTCTATTGATTCAGGAATTCCTAGAGCAAAATAAAGAGATTTTAGTAGCCCTA
The DNA here is from genome assembly GCF_007990345.1 of Gossypium hirsutum. Taxonomy (NCBI): domain Eukaryota; kingdom Viridiplantae; phylum Streptophyta; class Magnoliopsida; order Malvales; family Malvaceae; genus Gossypium; species Gossypium hirsutum. The sequence goes on along the minus strand of NC_053435.1, from coordinate 33,648,097 downwards.
GCTAATAAACCTGATTGAATATCCTTTACTTGAACTTAGTCCTAAACGAAGAACCTTAGAGATTTGACGACCTAGGAATTTCCGGATGTTGAACAAACTTGAAAAAATATACATAGACAAGGCCTATGATAATATAGCAAGACTTGATCAAGCTCGACAACTAATGAGCATAGGCCTTGAGCTGCAGGCATCATAGAATGTTTGGTCATTGTAAGAGCCATGAAAGAAAGCTATCTGTAGACAAATGGAGGAACTTAAAAGATCTCAAATGGATAAATTTAAAAGTCTGTTGAGTTGTAATGTAAGGGACTTAGTGCAAAATCCCTTTCTAACCCTTTTGCCACCCTCTGTGCCAATCATCACCCCAAGTACACCTAAAAAGCTATTCTTGAGTGATGAGATGAGTAAAGACATAATAATCGACAAGTATGAACCATACTTTACGACTTTCGTACGAAGCAAGCACGCTAAACGAAGGCTAAAGTGGTTGCATGGTATGTGGCTTTGCAAATAATTAATAGTTAGGACTTTCGAAAAGAGTTATCAGTTGTTAAGTAGGCCAGAAAGGTAAACTCAGAGAAAAAGACAACTGCAGATGAATAGAATGGCACAATAGGTGTTGGACTAATACATATAGAAATAATTATAGGAGTCCATCAATGTATATTGACTAAGTTAATGGACGAGTCCGGCAGAAAGACCTAACATCCTTATGTAAGACTCTTGCTAATTGTACATATTGTATATTTCGCTAACCAATTCATTAATACATTATAGATAGGTCAAAGACAGGTCTAACAAGTGCTTGAAGCATTCTGAAGATAAAAAAATTAGGAAACAAGGTCAACGTTGCGACACAAACAATTCTGTGTCATAACATTATGGGTAGTAACAAAGAAGTTCAAAATCAACTCGATGTCGTGACATAAATAACCTGTGTCGTGACATAGTGGATAGTTTCTCAGAATTTCAAAACTGCAAGGTGTGTTGTGACAACGAACCTCGGTGTTACAACATGATTAGTTTGCTAGGGATGTCATGACATAGAACCCTTGTGTCGTGATATCACTGTAAATTTTTACATGGTCAACTTGACACGTTTATGAAACCTGGTAGAATAACCCTTATTATACCAAATTTTTAGCCCTAAAAACACTCTTTTTAAACATAAAAACATCCCCTTACTATAATCTAGCCTCATTCTAACACCCAACCTCTCCTAAAACCCCTCTAAAACCTTTAAATCCTAAAACCCCTTTTCTCTTTAAACCCTAAATCTCAATCCTTCATTCCAAATTCAAAGAAGCTATATTGGAAGGATTTTCCATCGACAAAACAAGGAGGAGGTTCAAACAAGTTCGAAGAAAGTTGAGGTTCAAGTATTCTCAACCTTTTTTACTGTTTTATCAATTACTATTCATATCATTGTTTGAAATATTGCCTATAATATGCCTCCTAGAAATAACAAAAGAACTCATGTTCCAGAAGCACCTCGTGTTTTTGACCCTGTGCGGTTCTACCATTTGAATGTTGAGAAATATTTTCATGAGTCATAGGGATAGCCATTGGTTTAGGAACGAGGGCTCAAACCCTATATGGCTCTTTGTAAGGAAATTTGGACTTTGGTCTGATATCATCATTGGGAGCAATTCTGTGTCACCCTAATGAAAATGAGGTGGTCCCTATAATCCATGAATTTTATGCCTCACTCAAGTAGTAGATAGTGTGAAACGAAATGGGGGTATATGTGACTTCTGTCACGGTCCGAAGGAAAGAAGTACCACTGTACCTTGGTGGTATTTGTGAATTTTATGACGTCCTATTTTATGAAAAAGATTATATTAATGAAATTGACTTAGATAGATTAAATAATATCGATATAGAGGAGGTCATAAAGTATTTGACTCATGGTAGGGGGTTTGGAACTATGGACCAGATATAAAGATGCAAACAAATTTTAATAAGGCAATCATGTTTCCGGTTGCCAAAATGTGGATGCAATTCATTGGTACTAGGATTGCACCTGCATTAAACGTTTCTAATGTTAATTTTTTTCGAGTTTTTTTGTTATATGGCATCTTGCAGCGAAAAAAAAATTTTGCAAGGCATTTGATTGTTCAAAAAATGAAACGATCTGTGCAGAGTCAGAAAGCTAGACTTTTCTTTCCTTGTTTAGTGACAGCATTATGTCAAAGGGCAAAAGTACCCATGAGTGAAAATGAATAATTCATGAAGCCAACACGGAGCATAATCAAAGATACATTATATACACAGTACATTGAGCTTCAGCGCAAGCAAACTACTAAATGGAACCAATGAAGGAAAGAAAAGATGGATGTTTCGACCTCATTAAAAAAGAAAGAATAGTCGAGAACAAGAAAAGGAGCTCGTGGAAGCATAGAAGCAAAACTCGAGGGTATGATCAAATGGATGTAAGAAACAAGACCTATGATTCAAGAATTTGAGAGAATAAACGGGCTGCCAAAACCTGATTATTCTTCAGATATGTTTGGTCCAATATAAACTCAACATGTAGGAGAAGGCGTAGGGCTAATTTGGAGGAGGAATGAGCTGCCTAGGAGTATCTTGGGATAGAGGATGAATATGAAGCAGTATTCGAATCGCAATATTTGACTCCAAAAGGACCTATAATTCACAGCCCAAGCCGGTAATCGCATTTAAAAGGTGGGAGCTCCCATAAAAAATATAGGTCAGGCAAAGGCAATGCACCTATGGAGCAAATGCGCTTCCGTCCTCTAGATGATTCAGAGGATGATTGAGTTTTATTTTTGTTATTTTTTTAAATAAAAACTTGTATTAATTCTTCGATACTTTTAGTTTTAACTTTGTAAGAGTAAGACCAATTGTAGTTATTATTATTGCATCTTGTTTAAGTTTTCCTTGTAGGAACCCAACACGAAGGAGACACAAATGATTTGAGCTTAACACGATCAGAGGAGGAAGCATGTAACACCCCTCACCCGTACCCGACGCCGGAAAAGGGTTCGAGGCATTACCAGGACTTTACATTTCGAAACATACCAAATTGGGTCGCCAAGTTTTACTCAAATTTTAAGCTCTTCATCCATGAACAACTCGTCCCTTATATAGGCCTTCGATGCCTATAACATACCTAGAGGCAGCGCGGGACAAATTCGGGTACGTTCAATAAACCTTGGGCTCCTTAGGAAATTTTTCCTTATCATAAAGTGTCACACGCCTGTGTAGGTGGGCCGTGTGGACTCACACACCCGTGTGACTTGGGGCACGCCCATGCCCTTTAGTCGTGGGCAACACTGACTTATCAACACGGCCATGGCACACACCCATGCTACCTGCCCGTGGACGACACTGTCTTTTTAACATGGCCATGGTGTACGCCCGTGTGGCCTACCCGTGTACGACTTTGAGCTAAAATTTTAAGTGCAGGGGACACACGGCCATAGCACATACCAATGGGAGGGAGCCGTGTGTCGCACACGGCCCAGACACACGCCCGGGTGTCTAACCATGTGGACTCTAATAGGCTATTTTCCAAGCCTTTAGTCACCCCTTTCTACTACTTGTGCTTAGTGGTTACCAAATTCAAAGTAAAACACAATTATACACTTGTAAATAATCTTAATTAAACTAGATGTATGGAAACCTCATATCATTGGTTTCATACATGATAGGTTATTTCCCATTTAGTGTTTATGGGTTCCCATGTCACTTTAATTCATTCGAAATTGGCTCGTTCATGTGATTCATTACCAATTAGTAACGACCCATCACTTGTAAATAAAACCATGCATAAATTTGTAGGTCATAGTCCACTTCATTTAAGCCAATTTTCGTGGCCATATACAAAGAGATAAACATATTTTACATGCCTTCATTTGGCAAATCAAATGACACATATAACAAAATACTCAAAAATACTATACATACCATTGAACAAAACAAACAAAGTCTTTATACCAAAGATTATCTAGTTGATAGTGTGTTGACTCTCCAATCGTCTTCCAATTCTTTCGAGTCCTCGAGCTCTGTGGAACAGGGAAAAAGAGAGGGCTAAGCATTTTCATGCTTAGTACGCTTGAATAACTGGAAAGTAAGCTTACCGGGTAATTAGCATACATCCATATTTAAATCATGAAATCATCAATTATGAAATGATTCCCTATCACATGCACTCAATCAATGAGTTAGTCACATAACAAAGCATCATGTAATTTATGTAGATGAGCTCATCATTCATCATCTTATTGACATACATCTTATTAATCCCATTGAGTTTCTAGGAAATCTCGATGGAATACCCATTATCCATCAACTCTTACAAATGATCATTTCACATATATGCACTCCCGCGAACCTCACATCTCATGGCAGGATTACCAGTCCAAGCTAAATCCCTCATATCATGAACTCATAAGATGATGTCAAGATTACCAATCCAGGCTAAATCCCTTATACCGACAAACACCCTTAATGAGCTCGGATCTGAATTACCAGTCCAGGCTAAATTCAGACCCTAATCGGATTACCCGTCCGGGCTAAATCCATAATGCACACACATTCTTCGGAAGGCTTAATCATTCAAGGAACACCTGTCCAGGTTAGATCCTTTTCATAATTGAGATTACAGATTACCCATCCGGGTTAAATCCTTTCTGCAACACCTGCAGGATCTCAATTCGCTTGTAAATCATGGTTTATCCATCGAATTCCCTTTTTAACCTCAATCGAGACATTTTTCACATGTTATCATTAAATATGCATTTCTATGACATTTCATACCAATAATAAATGCAATCATCATGCATTCATAATTCATACAATTATGCATATTAGGGGTTTACTTTAGGTTATCTAAACTTACCTGGTATTCTTTTCGGAGTTGTGTTTCGATTATTCCGAAACCTTGCGTTTACCACGATCGACCTCCGAAATTTGTTCCTCGAGGTCTATATCAACAAAATTAACTCATTAATTAATTAAATTATGCATTTCAAGTTTATTATCTACCCCCGGTCCAAATGATCGTTTTGCCCTAACCTTTCACTTTTTTACGATTTAGTCCCTAGGCTCGTATAATGAAACACATGCACTTTCTATCTTACCCAAGCCTAGCCGAACACTTTTCCTTCTTATAGTAGCCAACATTATCAATTATTTTCTCATTTCTACCACACATTTACATCTTTTTCAGAATAGTCCCTATAAGGGTTTTTCATGAAAATCAACTAGGAAAAGATGTTTAATACACATTCATCTTTCATATTCCTCCATAATCCATCAAAATAAAAGCAACTCATGCATGGGTAAATTTTTAAACATGAACCCTAGCATGAAATATGGGTAGAAAATGAGATAGCAAGCTACCGGGATTTCAAAAATACGAAGAGTGTGAAAAACGGGGCTTGGGAGCACTTACTATTTAGCTTGGAAAGCTTGAAAACCCTAGCTGTGGTGACTTGGGAATTTCGGCTGGATGAAGGAGGAAATGAGCTGATTTTGGTTCATTTTCCCATTTTATTTCATTAAAAAGCCAAATGACCAAAATGCCCTCATGCCCTTTCTTTAAAATTTCATCCATGCAAGCCCATTTTTGTCCAAAAATTTAGAATTTGGGTAAATTGCTCTCCAAGACCTTCTAATTCATAACCTAGAGCAATTTCATACAAACTGCTTCTAGAAATCAAGTTTTGCAATTTATTCAATTTAGTCCCTAATTTCCAATTGAACACCTTGCTCAAAGAATTTCTTCATGAAACTTTGACACATGCTTATACTCATGTTCTAGGCCTCATAATAATCATAAAATAAATATTTTGATGTCAAATTTGTGGTCCCAAAACCACTTTTTTGACTAGGCCCTATTTTAGGATGTTACATTTCTCCCCTCTTAGGGACTTTCGTCCTTGAAAGTCGTACCAAAAAACAAATTCGGATATTGACTTCTCATGGTTTCTTCCGGCTCCCATGTAGCCTCTTCTACACCAAGTCAATGCCATAGAACTTTTACAAGAGCCACATCTTTATTTCTCAACTGTTTAACTTCACAAGCCAATATCTTAACCGGTTTCTCTCCATAAGTCATGTCCGGTCGAATTTCAATCTCAGTCGGCGAAATCACATGAGAGGGGTTTGATCGGTATCTCCTTAACATGGATACATTGAACACGTCATGAATCTTTTCTAGTTCGGGCGGCAACGCCAAATGATAGGCTAACGGTCCAACTCTTTCAGTAATCTCGTACGGTCCGATAAATCGTGGACTTAGTTTACCTTTCCGACCAAATATCAATACCTTTTTCCATGGAGATACTTTCAAGAATACTCTATCTCTAACTTGAAACTCAATTTTCTTTCTTTTCAGATCAGCATAAGATTTTACCTATCTAATGTCGCTTTTAAATAATCCCGTATCATTTTAACTTTTTCTTCAGTTTCTTTAATCAGGTCAACTCCATGAATCTGATTTTCTTTGAGTTCTGTCCAGTACAATGGAGTTCAACACTTCCTACCATACAAGGTCTCATAAGGTGCCATCTTCAAGCTTGTTTGGAAACTATTGTTGTAGGCAAATTCTACCAATGGCAAGAATTTTTCCCAGCTACCCTGAAATTCGAGGATGCAACAATGCAACATGTCCTCGAGAATCTAAATCATCTACTCAGACTGACCATCGGTCTGAGGGTGAAAAGCTGTGCTAAAGCTTAACTTTGTACCCAAGGCTTCTTGTAACTTCTTGCAGAATCTCAAAGTGAACCTCGGGTCTCTATCCAAAATAATCGACAGTGGTACTCTGTGTAATCTTACTATCTTAGAAATGTACAAATCGGCCAATCTATCAAGGGAATAATCCGTCCTTACCGGGATAAAATGAGCCGACTTTGTCAATTTGTCCACTATAACCCATATGGCATCTTTGTTTTTCGGAGTCCAAGGTAATCTTGTCATGAAGTCCATGGTAACTCTGCCCCACTTCCATTCGGGAACCATAACAGGCTGTAACAAAACTGAAGACACTTAATGTTCAGCTTTAACTTGCTGACATACCAGGCATTTCAATACAAATTCAGAAACATTTCTTTTCATGCTGTTCCACCAGTACATCTTCTTTAAATCGTTGTAAATCTTGGTACTTCCTGGGTGAACAGACAGACGACTGTTATGTGCTTCTTGCAAAATCTTCTGAATAAGTTCATTGTCTTTGGGTACACAAACCCTATCTCTAAACATTAAGCATCAATCGGGACTAATTCAAAAATCTGACTCAACACCAGACTCACATTGAGCTCTTTTTACTTGTAAGTCATCATCATTAAGCTGAGCATCATGAATTTCCTACAGAAATGTTAGCCTAGCCTCCAGCTCGGCCAAAACTGAACCATGATCAAGCAATGTCAAATGAGTATTCATGGCTCTCAAAGCATACAAGAATTTTCTACTCAATGCATCGGTGACCACATTCACCTTTCCTGGGTGATAGTCGATAATCAGATCATAATCCTTAATTAATTCTAACCATCTCCGCTGTCTCAAATTTAATTCCTTCTGAGTTGTCAAATATTTCAAAATTTTGTGGTCGTGAATATACGGCAAGTCTCGCCATACAAATAATGCCTCCAAATTTTCAAGGAAAAACAATAGCGGCAAGCTCTAGGCCATGGGTTGGATAATTCTTCTCGTGACACTTTAATTGCCGTGAAGCATAGGCTATCACCCTGCCATCTTGCATAAGTACACAACCCAATCCATTTAAGGATGCATCACTGTAGACCACAAACTCTTTTCCCGATTCAGGTAGCACTAAAACAGGAGCTTCGGTTAGCAATGCCTTTAACTTCTCAAAACTTTGCTGACACTTCTCTGTCCATTCAAACTTAACGTCTTTCTACAGCAGCTTCGTCATCAGAGTCGCTCTCATGGAAAATCCTTTTACAAACCTTCGATAGTAACCAGCTAAGCCTAAAAAGCTGCTAACCTTGGTTATATTCTTAGGCGATTTCCATTCAACAATTGCAAAAATCTTACTTGGATCGACTCTGATGCCTTCACTCGAAACTATATGACCCAAAAATCCAACTTCCTGGAGCCAAAACTCACTCTTGCTAAACTTAGCATATAGTTGCTTCTCCCGCGAGGTCTGCAACACAATTCTTAGGTGCTTCGCATGCTCTATCTCATCTTTAGAGTAGATCAAAATGTCGTCAATAAACACAATGAAAAACTTATCCAAATATGGCTGAAAGATCATATTCATTAGATCCATGAAAACAGCCAGTGCATCTGTTAGCCCAAACGGAATGACAAGATATTCATAATGGTCATACCTCGTTCTTAAAGCTATTTTGGGTTCATTTGAGTCTTTAACTCGCAACTGATAATAGCCAGACCTCAAGTCTATCATGGAGAATACAGTGGCTCCTCTCAACTGGTCAAACAAATCATCGATCCTTGGCAAAGGATACTTATTCTTGATAGCCACCTTGTTCAGTTGCCTATTATCTATACATAGCCTCATCGAACCATTTTTCTTCTTTACGAACAACACGGGGGCACCCCAAGGTGAAAAACTTGGCCTAGCGAATCCTTTATCTGTCAGCTCTTGCAATTGTGCTTTTAACTCCTCCAACTCGGTAGGTGTCATTCTGTACGGGGCAACAGAAATGGGAGTCGTCCTTGGCACCAATTCAATGCCGAACTCTATCTCCCTTTCAGGAGGTAATCCGGGTAATTCCTCCGGGAACACATTTAGGTACTCACATACTATCGGCACAGACTTGATTTTCAGCTTTGTTTTCTTAGTGTTCAGTACAAATGCAAGGTAGGCTTCATATCCTTTCCTCATATATCTCTTGGCAATCATTGCCGTGATTACAACCAGTGACGAACCCAATTCTCTTGATTCGACCCGTAGAATCTTACCATCCGGGCATTTTAACTTAATATACTTACTACCACAATTCACTGTTACATCATGAAGGGCTAACCAATCCATACCAAGTATTACATCAAATTCATCAAATGGTAACAACATAAGGTTAGCTGGAAAACAACGACCTTGAATCGTCAAAGGACAATTCTTACAAACTTTATCAACTAGAACTGATCTGCCTAGTGGGTTTGACACTCTAATAATATCTTCCGTATGTCCAACAGGTATGTTCATACTAGACACCAATCTCATGCAGATATATGAATGCATTAACCCCAGGTCAATTAAAGCAACAACACTTGTATTAAAAAGAGAGAAAGTACCCGTAATAACATCGAGAGCAGAGGCTTCCTCTCGAGCACGTATCGCATACATTCTTGCTGGGGCTCGAACCTCTGACTTTACGGCATCTGTCATCACGACTCGACTACCACTTGCACTCCCAGGGTGCTTCGGAGGTCTACCTCGTAGAATGCGAGAACTCGATTTTGGAGCTATTTCCACTTCTTTTTTGACTCATTCCGGGCAGTCTCTGAGAAAGTGATCAAATAAACCACACCTAAAACATGCGCCACTCTTCATTCAGCACTCTCCCAAATGAAATTTGTTATAGCTCTTACACTTTGGTTTTTGATCATCTCCACTCCCCACACTAGTTACCATCGGGGAGGAAGATTTTTGACCTCGTCGTTTAGAGGTTCTCGATCTACCCGAATATCCCATTGACGAAGTGGAGCGTTCATGCAGGCTCTTGGCTTTCTTCATGGAGAATGATAGTGTTTTACCGCTAGGCCTCTTGCTCGTAACTCGAGCCTCTCTTTTAGCTTGTTTTCTTTCATTATTAAGTTCCTCGACCTTCTTGGCTCGACCAGCTAATGCGGAAAACTCCCTTATTTCCAAGATCCCAATCAACAACTTGATGTCCTTATTCAGACCTTCCTTGAAGCGTTTACACATTTTCGATTCAGTTTGGACCCATTTAGATGCGTACTGACTTAGTCGTATGAACTCTCTCTCGTATCCTGCTACAGTCTTGTTCCCTTGTTTGAGTTCCAAGAACTCTTTTTGCTTCGAGTCCAAAAATTGTTGGCTAATATATTTCTTCCTAAAATTTGCTTGGAAGAAATCCCAAGTAATATTTTCTTTCGGCACTACCGAGGATACGGTCTTCCACCAATTGTATGCAGTGTCCTTCAAAAGGGACACAACACGCTTCAAACATTCTTCGGGTGTGCATGACAAATCATCAGCACTCGTGTAGTACTTTCGAGCCAATACTCGGCTCTTTCAGCATCATCATCAACTTTAGCTCTGGATTCCTCAGCCTCATACTTTCTAAGCTTATCTACAGAGGTTTTACCGATTCTCACCGGTGCCATACCTCGTGGCACATCCTCATCAAGTTGGCTAGGGGGCAGGGGAGGTCTTGGTATATTGCGGCGTTTTCTTAGATAACCCCCAAACCATTCATCCATCATATCAAAGAAGGCAGCTCAGGCATCTTCTCAGCCTTTAACATCAGCCTTCTACTACTAGTAGATACAGCTCGCTGTACGGAAGCTGAAGCATGGCTCTCGGCTCCCTCAGACTCATCTTGTGTTTGATTGGAAGACATTCACTATATTCAAAAAAGTTTAAACAATTAAGAGACGTCACACTATCAACATTTGAACAATGACATGTATAGCAAACTTTAACATCCTCTACGGTAGTCCTAGAATCGACTAAATTATAGCTCTGATACCAATAAATATAACACCCTCACCCGTACCCGACGCCGGGATAGGGTTCGAGGCATTACCAGGACTTTACATTTCGAAACATACCAAATTGGGTCACCGAGTTTTACTAAAATTTTAAGCTCTTCATCCATGAACAACTCGTCCCTTATATAGGCCTTCGATGCCTATAACATACCTAGAGGCAGTGCGGGACAACTTCGGGTACATTCGATAAACTTTGGGCTCCTTAGGAAATTTTTCGTTACCATAAAGTGTCACACGCCAGTGTGTCTACCCATGTGGACTCTAATAGGCTATTTTCCAAACCTTTAGTCACCCCTTTCTACTACTTGTGCTTAGTGGTTACCAAATTCAAAGTAAAACACAATTCTACACTTGTAAATAATCTTGATTAAACTAGATGTATGGAAACCTCATATCATTGGTTTCATACATGATAGGTTATTTCTCATTTAATATTTATGGGTTCCCATGTCACTTTAATTCATCCGAAATTGGCTCGTTCATGTGACTCATTGCCAATTGGTAACGACCCATCATTTGTAAATAAAACCATGCATAAATTCGTAGGTCATAGTCCACTTCATTTAAGCCAATTTTCGTGGCCATATACAAAGAGATAAACATATTTTACATGCCTTCATTTGGCATATCAAATGACACATATAACAAAATACTCAAAAATACTATACATGCCATTGAACATAACAAATAAAGTCTTTACACCAAAGCTTGTCTAGTTGATAGTGTGTTGACTCTCCAATCGTCTTCCAATTCTTTCGAGTCCTCAAGCTCTGTGGAACAGGGAAAAAGAGAGGGCTAAGCATTTTCATGCTAAGTAAGCTCGAATAACCGGAAAGTAAACTTACCGGGTAATTAGCATACATCCATATTTAAATCATGAAATCATCAATTATGAAATGATTCCCAATCACATGCACTCAATCAATGAGTTAGTCACATAACAAAGCATCATGTAATTTATGTAGATGAGCTCATCATTCATCATCTTATTGACATACATCATATTAATCTCGTTGAGTTTCTAGGAAATCTCGATGGAATACCCATTATCCGTCAACTCTTACAAATGATCATTTCACATATATGCACTCCCGCGAACCTCACATCTCATGGCAGGATTACCAGTCCAGGCTAAATCCCCCACATCATGAACTCATAAGATGATATCGGGATTACCAGTCCAGGCTAAATCCCTTATAGTGACAAACACCCTTAATGAGCTCGGATCTGAATTACCAGTCCAGGCTAAATCCCTTATAGTGACAAACACCCTTAATGACCCTAATTGGATTACCCGTCTGGGCTAAATCCATAATGTACACATATTCTTCAAGAGGCTTGATCATTCAAGGAACACCCGTTCGTGTTAGATCCTTTTCATACTTGAGATCACGGATTACCCGTCCGGGCTAAATCCTTTCTACAACACATGCAGGATCTCAATTTGTTTGTAAATCATGGTTTATCTATCGAATTCCCTTTTTAACCTCAACCGAGACATTTTCACATGTTATCATTAAATATGCATTTCTATGATATTTCATACCAATAATAAATGCAATCATCATGCATTCATAGTTCATACAATTATGCATATTAGGGGTTTACTTTAAGTTATCTGAACTTACTTGTTATTCTTTTCAGAGTTGTGTTTCAATTATTCCGAAACCTTGCGTTTACCACGATCGACCTCCGGAATTTGTTCCTCAGGGTCTATATCAACAAAATTAACTCATTAATTCACTACATTATGCATTTCAAGTTTAATATCTACCCCCGGTCCAAATGACCGTTTTGCCCTAACCTTTCACATTTTTATGATTTAGTCCCTAGGATCGTATAATGAAACACATGCACTTTCTATCTTACCCAAGCCTAGCTGAACACTTTTCCTTCTTATGGTTGGCCACGTTATCCATTATTTTCTAATTTCTACCACACATTTACATCTTTTTCAAAATAGTCCCTATAAGGGTTTTTCATGAAAATCAACTAGGAAAAGATGTTTAATACACATTCATATTTCATATTCCTCCATAATCCATCAAAATAAAAGCAACTCATGAATGGGTAAATTTTTAAACATGAACCCTAGCATGAAATATGGGTAGAAATGGAGAGAGAAAGCTATCGAGATTTCAAAAAGGAAGAGCATGAAACACGGGGCTTGGGAGCACTTACTATTGAGCTTGGAAAGCTTGAAAACCCTAGCTATGGTGACTTGGGAATTTTGGCTGGATGAAGGAGGAAATGAGCTGATTTTGGTTTATTTTTCCCATTTTATTTCATTAAAAATCGAAATGACCAAAATGCCCTCATACCCTTTCTTTAAAATTTCATCCATGCAAGCCATTTTTGTCCAAAAATTAGAATTTGGGTAAATTGCTCTCCAAGACCTTCTAATTCATAACCCAAAGCAATTTCAAACAAATTGCTTCTAGAAATCAAGTTTTTCAATTTATTCAATTTAGTCCCTAATTTCCAATTGAACACCTTGCTCAAAGAATTTCTTCATGAAACTTTAACACATGCTTATAGTAATATTCTAGGCCTCATAATAATCATAAAATAAATATTTTTGATGTCAGATTTGTGGTCCTGAAACCACTATTCTGACTAGGCCCTATTTCGAGATATTACAAAGCACCCACCACTAGAGTTGAAACGACCACTATCAATCAGGTAACTTCTTTCCTTATCTATTTATGGGCTACAAATTGAGGATAATGTGTCAACTAAAGTATGAAGGGTAACATAGAAAACTAGTTTATTTTTCAATTTCTACATTTTTCTTTGATTTTTTCTTATCTTTGTTGTGCTTGAGCTTGTAGAAATATAAAAGATTGGTTAGGAATCTCTACATAGGTTGTAACGCCCTGAATTTGGGCCTAGAAGGATTGGGCCTTGAGCGTGGGAACACACAAAAGTTTATGTGTGCAAGAAATTTCACAAATTGCATGTTGGCTTTAGTAGCTAAGTATTTGGGCATATTTGGAAGTGTTGGAGAAGTCCTGGGTTCAAACCTGGGCTTTAGCTAAATTTTTGTTTTTAGTGAATAAACCCTTGGTGCTTGGAGGTAGGATTTTTAAATATTTGTGGTTAAAATATATTACAAAAGGAGCTTGTGGTCTAGTGGCAAGGTGGCGTGTATCGTGTGCATAAAGTCTAAGGTTCAATTCGTGGTATAGGTAAAGGAATTATTTATTTTGCTAACTGAGCTTGGAAGTAGGTGGAGTTGGACTGAGACTTTGAGGTTGAATTGGTCATGAGTGTTTGAAGGACATTTGAATTGGATGTTGAGTGATTTGGGGAGATAATCAAGGAATTTGAAATAGGAGAGTTGCATGCAAGAAGTGTTGGTGTCGAATTTGAACTCCCTTTCTTACTCAAAATTTTAGCAGGGGTTGTGGTCACATTTCAGTTTCTTTGCTCAATTTCGGGTTTTTGGTAGTGTTTGACATCTAGTTTTGGTTTCTACTCCTTGTGTGCCAAATTCTCTGTTTCCTTTTCTCTTGTGTTTCTTGCTCAATTTTTGGGATCGAATATTGACTTCTTTTCTTGCTTTGGCTGAATAAGCACTCTCATTTTGGGAATTCTTAATTCTTTCTTTAAGTCAAATTTGGTTTCTTCATCTCAATATTTTCTCTTAATTGTCGAATCTTTGCTCTCCTCCTCCTCTGATATTTCCTCTTCAATCATTGGCTGAATACTTCTTCTTCTTTTTCCCCTCTCAACCCTTTTCAGTTTAGCCTTAGTTTAATGGATTCTTTGCTTCTACATCCCATACTCTCTCCATTTCTGTTCTCGATTTGGCAAGTAATCTCTGTTAATAGAACTCACGATGAGCAAAGGGGGTTCTTGCAATAAAGTGATGATAGTGGTGCCGACTGGGAGTGGACGCGTAGCCTCTGCCCCTAAGTTTAAGCGACGTAGGGTATCGGTGGTTCGAGACTTTTCGCCAGGTTGCAGAAGGGTGACTGCACCAAACTTTGGATTAAGTAGGCAAATCACAGTTGACCGTTCGAGTCAAGGCAAGTGGTAGTTGATCCTTCGGCTAGGGGTTTGGTTAATATTCTTTTAACCTTGTTGATAAGTGATTAACCATTGTTATGTTTGAATAGGTTTCGGCGCTCGAGAATTCTTAGTACTCTACATAATCAGGTGTGTAACCATATGCTATGTTTGATGATCAGCGAAAAAGCTGAAAGTGTGTGTATTTGTGTACAGTTTTCGATAATTGTTTAAAAGCCGAAAGTATGTGTTGTTTACACTGCTATGACTGTAGATCAGCAAAATACTGAAAAGTCAAAAATATGGCGTATAATGCCACACGAGCGTACGGTCGCACATGTGGTAAGCTGACCCTACGAACATGGGCGTTAGAATATAGAGGCCACCACGAGCGCTCTCATGGTCTTGGGCTGTTTTGGGCCTCATTGGGCTAAATGGGCCATGTGGGCCCAGTGGGCTTATAGGCCCACACGGATAAACTGTATGTGATGTGGTAAGTGTTGTTTGGACTGTGATGTTTGCATAGCTATGGCTATTTCTGGGCTAAATAGGCGACACGAAAGTGTTTGCCCACTTGGGCCGAGTATGGGCCTTAGGCCTATTTGCACCATTATATCTGTTTAGGTTACTTAAATCGCTCGAGGCGACGATGGACCTTTGATTGGGTCGTTGAGACCCTGGTTTGTAAAATTATCGAAATACCCTCAGTTTTTAAAATTACTGAAATACCCCTAGTTTGTAAAATTACTAAAATACTCCCAATTTGTAAAATTACTGAAATACCCTCGGTTTGTAAAATTATCAAAATGTACCTATTTTGTAAAATTACCAAAATACCCCCAATTTATAAAATTACTAAAATACCCCTGTAGTGTAAAATTACCGAAATACCCCTGTAGGGCAAAATGATTATTTTGCCCTTGTGGGTAAATAACCGGCTTAGACTATGAATTTGACTGATTTGACTGTGATTGTATGATTGTGGTTGTAAAACTGATATGCTTTTAATATATGTTTAAATGACTGTTACTGAGCATGGTCATTCTGCATACACGTGTGATGATTGAGCATGACATACATGACATATTGCATGGGGTTGGGACATTGATATGGAGGAAGTACTGTTCTGATAGGGTCGCACGGGTCGCACGAGATGACTGTGGATCCAGTATTGATCTGTTAAGGTAGCATGGGTCGCACGAGACGACTGTAGACCGGCAGACGGCTTAATGCCGCTTAATCTGTTTATGGCTCTATGCCAGCCTAAATATGGCTTTGTGCTATCTTGATTATGGCTTTGTGCCAATTGTATTTAACTGTGGCTATGTGCCTATCATATTTATTGATGACTCTGTGTCAATCATATTTACCCATGGCTGTGTGCCGATTATATTACCGTCGTTGATGGCTACGTGTCAGACTTATTACAGTTACCGATGGCTTTGTGCCAATTATAATACTGCTATTGAAGGCTTTAAGCCGTATATATACTAACAGCTTTGCTGTAATTTTGGTTAGTGCCGCAATCGGTGCTACATTGGTGTGATGGCTAGGTGGGTCAATTTTATCCCCACGTAAGTGTAGGGTTGGTACGGGTGGTGTGTTGGTTGGATCGGGGTCGGATGCATCCTCATACTGTTGCATATCTTTTTATGGATCTATCACTGTATTGGGCTTAGGCCCACTTGTTCTGTTATTGGTTTGGGCTAGGCCCAGTTGATTCTATTATGGGCTTTGACCCAAATGTATTGTAATGGGCTTTGGCCCAAGTATGCTCTGAACTGGACTGTACTGTTACTGTTAAAGGGCTCTGGTCCAAACTGTTTTTATTTCTATTTCGATATACTGACTGTTACTCTAGTAAGGGGATTACACACTGGATTTTCATAAACTCACCCTGTTTATTAACTGTGTAGGTAATCCCCAACCTTAGACGATTTAGAGCCGCGAGGGACTCGGAGGTGGCCACATGACCGTAGTTTTTTTTTATGCTTAATTTTATTTATATTTAAAATTTCGCTTTGGGTTTGATTCTGTAATAAAGCCTATTAAACTTAGGTTATTTTATTTGGGCTTTATTTATTTGATACTTAATTGATAGTGATAGAATGCTAGTTTTCGAAAAGATTATCTGTTTTCAAAACATCGCGTTTTCGCAACATCTTTGGATATTGTTTCCGTAGCAAACAATGTTTTTAAAGTAAAGACGTTTTAAATGGTTAATAAATGGTTAAGATGATTTGAGTTTTTAACAAAGGGATTTCAACTCAAAAATGAATTTCTACCAAGAAATCCAATTTTCAAAAGACACTTCAATGTGACACGCCAGATTCGGGCCTAACATCTAGGCCGAGTTTGAGGTGTTACATAGGTTGTTTATGTCTACAAATAAATTTGGCATGATGGTAGGTGATTTTTAAATTTTTTATTATTAGACTACTAAAGTTCTGTATGTTACACTATAAATAGGTATTAAACAATCAACTGTACCAAGTGATATAGAAAATATAAAGAAACGAGCATGCTAGTACGAATGATAAATGGTTGAATTTGTATTTTTTAGGTTGATTAAGTTTGTGCATATTGCCATACTTAGGGATGACCTAAGGTATTGTTTAGAACACATCCAGAGCCAAAAAGTTGACCTATTTGTTTGTCACCTTTAGTACCAATTTTTGAGCTTGTTGACAATTCTTGATGAACCTCATTACAAACCCCGAGCCGAGAAACATTAATTTGTATTTTCCCTTTTTCTTTGGTCTTACATTGCATGACTATAAACGTCTGGCCATACGTATTAAGGTTTAAGTATATACAACATGACAAAGTTTGTAAAAAAATAGTGAAATAGAAAATATTGGTGTGATATAGGAACTATAATTTAGCCTAATGTATGAAACAAAAAGAAAAATCCAAAAAGGAAATCGGCACGAGTAGAAAAAGTCTTAAACTAGCTAAAAAGAATTCATAAGTGATATGTATTGAAAAAGAGAAAAGTCACAAAGTCAAAAAAGGATAGGGAATAAGAATCAAATCTGGTGTTTTCTTCGTGGCTTGACTAGTTTGCTCCACTCCTCCTTCTCCACTTATTCTTGTCAAACTAAGGCTTCTACGAACACTTGAATGCTGCTCCAAATGGTGGTTGATTGAATCTTTTTCAAGAGGTGAAATTGGCAAGGGAATGGGTAAAAAAATGAAGAACAATGAAGAGAGAAAAGTGAGAGAGAAGTGTAAAGATGAGAAAGGTTGAGATGTGTTTGAAATGAACAGCCAAGGGGGTATTTATTGGTTGAGAAGGCTGCTAAAAATAGCCAAAATCAGCAGCCAAATACTCCCCTCATGGTCAGCCACACATGTGGCATGTTTGAAGATTTCAAACATGCTATTTTAAGTTAGGGGAAAATCTAGAAAGGCATAAATAGTAGAGGGGTTTGAATACTAGTTGAAGGAGTTCAAGGGAAATTATGCAAGCCAAATAATCAGCCAAGCAAGCTGATTGGGTCAACATGTGGGATGGTTTTGGTCTACCCAGTGCTCGGTTGGATCGGTTTTCTCGGTT
This sequence comes from Gossypium hirsutum, assembly GCF_007990345.1. Classification (NCBI taxonomy): domain Eukaryota; kingdom Viridiplantae; phylum Streptophyta; class Magnoliopsida; order Malvales; family Malvaceae; genus Gossypium; species Gossypium hirsutum. Next base: position 33,629,832 of record NC_053435.1, on the reverse strand, counting down.
TAGCTCAATTGGGCCCCTTTTCATAATTAATTAATAATAATTTACTTAACCCAAATTAAATTGGAGTAAAATTAAAATTAATTATATTATGAATTAATACACATAATTTGGACCGTTTTAGGCTGAAAAAATTAATTCACCTTGATGCTTTAAAATTGCTTCTCGGTTTTGTGCTTCTAGTAGTGTCTGCCGAGCTGTTTTTCGCCCTTTTGTAAATCTATCGAAAATAATCAAAATTAATCAAAATTTGATATAAAATTAATTAAAATTCAACATGTTTATAATTTGGGTTAATTTTAATTATTTTATAAATATTATTTATTTTTCGACACGAATTTTACTGAAACTGCATGAATTTGAGTTAAAAAGAGCATGAAAAAGTGTGTATCTTTTCGTGTTTCCAGGACTCCTACAGGTGAGACCCTTAATACTTGTATATTTTGTATCATACTGAACTTAGATGTTTGAGATCAAAAGTGTTAAGTGAAATACTCATCATGTTGAAGTTGTTAGTAAGCATGAAATGTTTAAGTTATATGCTCCAAAGTCAATACTTATATGATATTTGCTCAAGGGTCATCACCTTTATTTCATATTTTTGTTTATGTTGCTTAAGGACAAGCAATGACTTAAGTGTGGGGCAATTTGATCTGCAGTAATTTAGTGTAGTAGATTAAACTGGTTTTCACATTTAAGGAACTGGAATATAAGCATTTTCGTTATGGTTTGGTTAAGTTTTCTTATTTTTATTTACATTCAATAAAATGTGAAAACTGAGTTATTTATTGACCTTAGGAGCCGAATGAGTCCCAAGGGCGAGCTAACACACTTTTGAGTGTGAATGAGACCATTATAAGGAGTATTAAATGCATATTGGTCACTATGTCGCAACACGGATGACTCGACGTTGCAACATAGGGAACAAAATAGAGACAACTTAAGTCTGCATTCGATGTCACGACACAAACTAAGAGTGTCACAACATACCCTTGAAGACATCTCAAGGAGGAGTATACTGTCACCTCTTGTAATACCCATATCTCGATTTCCGTAGCCAGAATAGAGTTACAGAGAGTTATCGCAATATTAACAAATATAAAACATTAGTTCATCAATTAAATTCCCTACTAAAATATGACACATTTTTTATTAAAAATACTTGAACAAGCTTTAAATCGGACCTTCGAGGCCCTAAAATAGGCTTACAAACAAATAGGGCCAAATTAATACAAATCAAAATATTAAGGACAAAATTGGAAAATTTTACCTACAAAGGTCACATGCCTGTGTGGCTCTCCCACACGCCCGTGTGGCCGTTCCACACGCCCATGTACCCAGCCTTGTGCCAGACCGTGTAACTCACTGACTTAGGCAACACGCCCGTGTCTCATCCCATGTGAGACACACAGTTGTGTGACAGCCTGTGTCCAAACCGTATGCAACCTTAATTGACCTAAAATTTTGCCCTTTTTCATACCTAAATGTTTATATACCTAGAATTTTCAAAGTACATGCATAGAAACCTTCAAAATGCAATCAAATATGTTTTAAACATGCCAAAGAAAATAGCCTATGTGCCAAACCAATGTGCTATCAATGACACCACAACTCAAACACCTAAACAATTCATTTCTTAATTTGAACATACAAGCCACAAAGCACATTCATAGTCTTGCTTTCCCAACCAAAGTACCTTACTTATTCATGAACAAACCACACCGATTTCCATACTCATTCACAATCTTACATATGCCACAACACAATACAACTCACGCCACTCAAAATGTACTTAACTTAGATCACAAATCTATGGCAATGAAAACACACAACCATTACACATATACAATCACAAATATACTCAAAAGCCCTATTACATGCCATATAACCAAGTTATCCAAAATCTACGAAAGAGACCTTGAGATAGTGTGTTTTGTTGAGCTTGATCCGATCTACCCAACCACAAAACGAAATCTACAAAACAAATGACATATAGAAGTAAGATTACTTGAAACTTACTAAGTTCATAAATCAAACATAACAGAACAAACACTCGTTTAGAACATCCCAGATCCTGTCAAACACAGTTCACAGCAAGTGAATAATGAACAGTACAGTGATTTCGATCCTTTTCCAAGTTGTCATTTGACGAATTCTCTATTCCTCGATATTTAGAATGAACCATTCACCGGCACAAAGCCTACTAAGCACAAGGCCTGAAACATATCACTAGCTTAAAGCCTGCTAGGCTCAAGGCCTGCTTATAGCCTGCTAGGCACTAGTCCCTTTTCAATCATCGACATATAGCCTGCTAGGCACGAGGCCCGTAACAATACATTCAATACGTTCAATTTCACTATTAAACATCGTTAAATCCATCGTTTAGAGACACAAAACATTTCAAATCACTAGTAAGGCAAATGTAATGAAATAAATTATAACATACTTATAAAAAAACGAACTTACTGGACTGGTTTGCAGTAATCACAAAAAGCACAGAACTATTCATGATCTTTTCTTTTCCACGCTCGTCAACATGCTCGTGATCTAAAATAATAGTTTCATTCAATTAATGAAATCAATAGCCAAAATCAATCATTCTATACAATTTAGTCCTTTTTGACATTTTAAAAATTCCCCTTAACTTTTCACTTATATTCAATTTAATCCCCAAGCCCCAAACATGCAAATTACCCATTTTCTTTGACACCCAAACCTAGCTAATTCTTCCATGGCCTCATACTTGGCCCTACTTGCATTTATTTCCTTTAATGTACAAGCAATTCCATCGTTTTAGTAATCTAGTCCTTAAACATTAAAATAATCAAAAACTACTTTACAAAACAGTCTAATCTAACCTTTAAGCTTAGAAATCTTTCAAAAGCTTCAGAAAACAACTCAACTCATCAATAGACAATCCACAATGTTTGACAATTTTACAAATAAACCTTTGGGTTAGCTAAATCAAGTTAATACGAGTTTAAAAACATAAAAATTACTAAAAGCGAACAAAATTTCACATACCTATCAAGAGGTTTAAGTTAGCCGAATATTCAAGCTCTCCATTAGGTGTTTCTTGTTTCTAATTCAATGAAGAAGATGAAAATTTGTTTTATTCTCTTTTAATTTCCTATAATTCCATTTTATTTTTCAATTTACCATTTTGCCATTAATGAAATTCACTTAAATTTAACTAACAAAGTCTCAAAAAATTATCTATTAAACTTTTAAATGGTATAATTACCATTTGGATACCTTATCTTTCCCATTTAATTGACATTTAACACATTTAATCAATGTAATTCTACTTTTGCAGCTTTTACAAGTTAGTTCTTTTTACTAAATTAAGTAACTAAACGATAAAATTTTATAACCAAATTTTAATACGACCTTAATGATATCATAAATATTAAATAAATAATATTTATGAATTGATACGTCAGATTCATGGTCCCGAAACCACTGTTTCTGACACCACTAAAAAATAGGCTGTTACACCATAAGTCTAATATATGATCTGTTGATCCTTTTCTTTTTGGTCCCAGCACAAACTTAGATGTTAGGCCATTGATATTGAGGGTTAGGTAGATACATAAGAAAAAGAAAAAAAAACAATTGAGAGTGAAAACTAAGGAATCGTATAGTATAATGAGCATAAGATTCTTGCAACTTGTGCGTAAAAGGAAAAAAATCAAGTGAAGAAAAGCTTTGTGAAGGATTAAGTGAGAAAATCTCAAATAACAAAAAAAGCAAGGTGAGTAAAAATATATAAAATTAAATTTTCACAAAAGACTCGCTAAAATGATTGTACTCATTAATACTATATTGTACTTAGGAAATGGAGAGAAAAGGAAGGCGAGAGAAGTAGATATAAGGTGTTGAGATAAGGGATATAATTAGGGTAGCATTGGGGTCAATATAAAGTTCCAAACTAGTTTCGTGCTTAACCCATTTTGTAGTGTTAGTTTTTCAATTTCGAATCAACCTAAGCCGCAGAATGTTACAAGCCGAAAAGTCCTATGTCACCTTGGTGACACGAATCCTAGATGAAAATTAAACCAAATATTTTCAATTCTGACAACTTGTATTCTTCAAACATAAATGTGCACTTGTGTATTTGTTTGGATGGAACAATATGCTTAACATTCTTGATTTTTTTTACTTTGTAACATAGTGAACTAATGTGTTTGATATTGAAAATCGGGAATCAATTATAATGTTCCACATTGTCTTGTTTATAATGTTCCCCACTAATCTCATGTATGAAACATGCTCAAGCACCACTTAATTGTTTTGTTTTCAATTTCATTATTTTGGTGCTTTATGATAAGCAATGAGTTAATTGTGGAGGAGATTGATCTAACACAATTTGTTGTGGCAAATTAGAGTCTTTTCGACACTTAACAAGCTTGTTTTCTAGTTGTTTTATGTTTATTTATTTCATTTTTAGTTTTATTAACTTAGATTCATTTTGTTGTAAAATAAGAATCTTTACGCACTTTTTAGTATTCTAATGACTCATTAGGCCAACTCGGGCCTCGGGAAAGACTAATAAGATATTTGAGTGTGTAGGATGTCATTTTAGGTTAAGAAGGACAAGGGACGATGGTCGTGTTGCGACACAAGGAGGTATGTGTCGTAACACAAAACTTCAAAGCTGCCATGGCTGAAAATTACCCCACGTCATGATGTGGAATTTTCCCCGTGTCACGACGACGTGACAAATTTGGAAAGAGGATCTTCACGGCGATGTTACAACTAGGAGTTTCCCAAAGTCATGAAAACATTACCAAACTTGGGAATAATTAGTCGAATTTGGACAGCCACTTAGGATTATTTTCCCTAATTGAGCTCTAATAACTCCAAAGGCATTTTAGGCACCTAAACCCTAGTGTATGCCGATATTAATTGGTTTAAAACTGTGACAGCCCTAATTTGACCCTAGTCGGGAAGTGGTTTCGGGACCACAAAATTGAGTCACAAAAATAATTAAATGTTATATTCTGTGATTATTACATGTGAAAGTGCATGTGTGAAAATTTCATGCTTTGATTTTGTCATTTGTGAGTGAAATTATGAAATAGGACTTATGTGAAAATTTCTGAAAATGCTATAGGCTAATTTGTAGTGGCCAAATAAATAGTAGTGCAAAATAAGAGGATTTGCATGTCAAACCTCCCATTTTATGTGTAGTGGCCGGCCAAGGTGATGGGTATTAGATAATATATGTATTTTAGCATTATAATAGTTATAATGGATGATGGTCATGATGAACAACATGTACAAATTTTTTTATTGAAGTTATGGCATAGGTATGGCACAAATTAATATATGCCATTTTGTGTCATAAAATGTTTAGGAATAAAGAATAATAAGAATAAAAAAGGGAAGTAAAGGAAGGTTTTTGTTCATTCTTGGTTCTTCATAGCCGAAAATTGAGAAAGCAAATAAGGGAGGAAACCCTTGAATATTCGGTCACTAGGAGGAGGAAAATTGAAGGTAAGTTCTTGGTACTTTGCTTCTATTTTGATGTTCATGGGTTCTTCTTGATTATACCTTAACTCATGAAGCATATTTTTTATTTTTGGTTGTGTTGTGAGCATTCGGTCATGAATTGAAATGAGGGAAATGGTTGTTGTTTCATGTTCTTTTGATGAATAATGGAAGATAGGTGAAGTTGAGCCAAGCAAATGAGCATGCATGTGCCTTAGATGCTAAGGGGGAAAATCGGTTAACATGTTGTGTGTGAACTTGGATGATATTGAGTAATGTTTGTGCTTTAAAATGACGAAATGGAGTTTATGCTTAAGTGAAATTATAGATATGTGATGATGGATTTGTGATATGCATGTTTAAATAACATGCATGCAAGGTATGTGTGAAAGAGTGATTTGGTAATAAATCTGCTTGGAACAGCAGCAGTAACGTGATTTTGGAAAATCACCATAAATTGTGGGAGATGAGTTAGAAGCATAATAAATTATTTAATTAAAGCTTAATGAGTCTAGTTTCTTATAAAAGAAACCGTGTAAACAAAAGAATTTCCAATAATGAGATATTTGAAGTGATGTGGGACAGGGTCAGAATGACTTCTAGATCCTCTGTTCTGTTTTTATAAAATCATTATAAATTTTAAAAAAATGGTCCTAAGATGAAATTTATATGCTTAGACTCCTTATGAGTCTAGTTTCAAATGAAATAAACGAGAACATATTTTGAATTCTGTACGATGAGAAATTTGATTCATAGTGAAGAGTGGTCAGATTAGTCAAATAGTGAAACAAGGGAAACTTTAAGAAAAATCTGGTATTGATTGGTCAAAACAAAAATTCTGAAAATTTTATGGATAAAAGATATATTAGTATATTTTCAGATAAAATTAACGGCACTTTATTTGGAGTTCCGTAGCTCCAGTTATAAATGATTTAGTGACTGTTGCTCAGGAAGACAATGAGAAATTTGATTCATAGTGAAGAGTGGTCAGATTAGTCAAATAGTGAAACAAGGGAAACTTTAAGAAAAATCTGGTATTGATTGGTCAAACCAAAAATTCTGAAAATTTTATGAATAAAAGATATATTAGTATATTTTCAGATAAAATTAACGGCACTTTATTTGGAGTTCCGTAGCTCCAGTTATAAATGATTTAGTGACTGTTGCTCAGGAAGACAACTTGCAGTGGAATTATGATTATGTGGTAAACATTGACAAAAAAAAAATTTTTTAATGAGTTGCTTATTGATTTCTTATAAGCTTACTACGATCAGTAGGTGTGAAAGTCGAATATATATATATTATATTTTGAAAGTGATGCTTGAATAGTTGAATAATGACTAGTTTAAAATCTTTGAATTTAAGCTCAAGAGCATAGAGGGGCAAATTCGGATAAGGGAAAAGAGAAAGTAATCGAATAGCCATTGTAATCGTTCGGCAACCTTCAAGGTAAGTTCTTAAGTGTTTAAGCTTGATTCCCTTTTATATGCCTAAGAGTTAAATTAATATGGCAAGGAGAATGTAAATTTTATTTGGTTAATGTGCAGAATATGTAATGATTTAAGGCTATAAGCCGATTATGACTATTATGCTTAAGTTGAATTGGATTTGGAAATTTGATGCACTAAATGAGTGTTACAATGAATAAACTATGCCGTATATGTGCTGGTAGAGATATCACGATTTGTGATTATTAAATATCTAAAGGAAACCATGATATGTATAAAATTATTATTATTAGTCCTTTGTGGTAGCCGAATATGGCTTGGCACTAAAGTGATTAAATGTGAACTTCGATGAGGTAACCTGTTAAGAGTGTGGTGCTATAAGACTATGGGCTAATACGATATGTGGATTCGTTCCGTAAAGTAAATTATTCAGGTACAAACAACCTAATTAAGTAAATGTGAATTAAATGAATTTGATGATTGGTGTGAATCGAAATGTAAATGATAGTGTTCATATGAAGCTTATATCCAAATGTAGCAAATGACTACTAATGTGATATGTTGAATGAGATGTGTTAATATATGATTAAATATGCATGATATTTGATGTGTATCTGGGCTTAAAGACCCGCAGGCTATATGCTAGAATTATATCCGGGTTAAATCCCGCAGGCTTCGTGCTGGTATTATATCCGGGTTAAATCCCGCAAGCCTAGTGCTGGTATTATATCTAAGTTTAAAGTCCCGTAGGCTTCGTGCTGGTGTTATGTTTGGGTTTTATACTTCGCAGGCCAAGTGTTAGTGAATTTGATAAAGTATATGACTACGAGATCCAATGCTAAGATGATAAATTGAACTCGTATTACACATTAAGTGATTATGGTATGTGATACATATATATATTATATGTGAGATTGATCTGACGGGTGAGAAGCATATGAAAAGATGTTGTAAATTCATATGTATATTTGTATATGTGTGCATTCAGTTATTATGTAAAGTTACAAGATAGTTTTCGATATGCCATTTAACTATGAATGTTGAAAGTAAGTGTGGGTAAGAAATGATACACTAGTGAAATTTGAAAGAATTAAAGTTAATCCGAAAGCTTGTAAATACTATGTTTATATGAGTTTGAGTATAAACGGAGTAAAATGATATGTGTTTGTGCATAATCGGCCAGATAGTATTGTACTCAGAAAGTGTTATGTGATTTCAAACATTTGGTTTGTTTTTAAGTTCAACTGTTTAAATTGCTTAAGACTTACTAAGCTTCTGAAAGCTTACTGTGAATGTTATGTTTCTCTATTTATTTTTGTAGATCGTTGACTCTTACTATTAGCTCGGGGATCGTCAGCACTTCGTCACACTATCTACTATTGTAGTAATCATGTGATTTGGACTTAGCTTATGGCATGTATAGGATAGACTATAAGTAGAATGATATTTTCACTATTGTATATAAGCCATGCGAATATGGCATCTTATGGAAGTTTACTTTTATAAGTCTTAAATTTGATCTTTGTTTGTGTCTATTAGTTATATAAATAAATGATCTTTTATTTAAGAAAGGGCTCAAAATTTTACCGTTCTGATCCGATTCCTAATTTCTGGTAACGTCTCGTCCTATTCCGGTGACGGTTACGGGATAGGGGTGTTACAAAAACCTCGTTAGAGGGGTTTGTTTTAGACTTAGATAGATAATTTTATTTACTTTGTTTTTGTTCAGTTTTATTTTTATGTTCCTATAGTTGAAATCTTTTCTATTCCAATGTGAAGACGATTGCGAGTGAAGCTTGTTCTGAAACCGCGCTTCAAATATTTATTAATGAGCATTCTTTTTGCCATTATTCTTTTATTTCATTATTTATCTTTTGTTAACTTTATCAACTAATGTTTATATGAATATTGGGATAAAATATTGTGCGTATTTTATATCTTACATGTTTTGGTTATAGAACGAATTTATTGATTAAGTAATTATTGATTTAAAATTGAGTGTTTATTCAATAGTACTTAGTAATAATCAAACTTCCTATCAACTCACAACAGGTGTGTCGATGCTCAACAAGAATATAAATAATTTTTTTTCTACATCTCAATAACATTTGATTATCACTAAAACATTACTGAAGAACGTTATACGGATATGAGTACACGGTTAACAATCCGAGAACACGCCAAATGCTCGTACAAGCTAATACAACAGGTAACACGCCTTGGCACTAAGTGCCTAGCCCGTAGGCTAACATCCGCCCCCGGTAACACACCAGAAACATTGTAATATAACATGATAGTTCACAACAACTACAGGGCCTCAGTATATTCAATGTACATGAGATATACAAGAATCACCATCACATCTCATACCAATCCCATGCCACGCTGTAACGCGTAGGTTTGTGCAAGTGTACACAATCGTTATCAAGTAATAAGTAAGTATCGAGTTATCGTCTCCACATGGATTGTATTTGTGCTAAATCACTTAATTGTAAAATTATACTAACAACTTGGTAAGTAAAAACACAATATGGCTGAGAAATGATGATTAAAATTAAATATATTAAACTAAATCCAATGATCCCTGATGCAAATTATCCTAAGTATGCAAACTATATGAATGAAATAGATTTTAGCAAAATTAAACACAATTTACAAAATTTATAACATAAATAAACTAGGACAATTACTTTAATTAAACTCAACTTATTATCAACATGCTTAATAACATTCGAAAAAACATTCTATGGTGACTCGATCTTTCATGGGTTTGGAAACCACATTAGGTCCTTTTGAAATCCTTTACTTAGTAAATACGCATTTTACTGATCCTTATTTACTAAGGGTTTCTTAGTATTCGTGTGAGGTAATAGGATGTGTTAGGATTGAAATAGTTTAACCACACGAATATAAAAACTAAGCAGATAACAAAGCTTGGTTAGGGTTGTTATGCAACCTGCAATTTAATCGGGTTAGGATCTAAATTGAGTGTTCACATTTCAATTATGCATGCATTAGCCATCGTCTGGTTAGGATCGCTTAGCTAATTCAGGTGCATTTCAATCACATATGAACAAAATACAGACTTGATTTTAATTGAAAACATGATTGATTAAGGCACAAACATTATAAGCATGAATCAAATAAATATTATTTAATCAAAGCAATCATCCTAGCTTAAATAAAATTAAGCTAACATTGTTGTAAACAAGAACAAAGAACACATAGCAAACATTTTTAGATTAAATTAAAGAAAGGAAAGATTAAACCCAAATCAAAGTGGCTGTCACCCAAGACTCTGACTGACTAGGCTCCTTTGCTTCTTTGCTTTGTTCCTTTGCTGATGGCTCTCCAAGGTGGCCAACCAAAGGCTCGTTAAGAGGCTTAATTGCTAAAGTCTCTATGAAGAGATGATGCTAGGCATGGGGAATGGAAAAGGCTAAGAGAATTTGGAGAGAAGAGAGAATGATGAATGATGAGGGATGATGAATGAGGGAATGAGGGGTCTTATTTATAGGTGAAAAGAGGTGCGTAGTTTGCTAAAAATAGCTAGGTTTAGTCTCTTCAAATCTCTTTTTTGGATGGCTGGCCACAATTAGTGGAATTTGAGCTGAGTTTTGCTTGATTTTTAAGCAAATTAAATGCCATAATAACTCAGGACTAAGACTCGGTCAATCGTAAATCTTCAGGCAAATCTCTAATTTCTTCAACAATGCAAGCACCTTATGTAATTAAACCAAAAAGTGACTTAAAAGAACAGCCATGTGTAGCCGAATTTGGGTTGACTTAGTCTTCATTTTGGACGGTTTTGTAATCTAACAAAGCTATCAGACCTATCCAAAATAAATTAATAAGTTAAAAGGCTAAAGAATAAAATTTAACCAATTTAAATAATTAATTAAAACCTAAATTATTAATGAAATATTTTAAAATGAATTATTAAATATAATTTTATATTTTATTATTTAATTTAATTATGCATGTCTCATTTTATGTCTTAAAAATATAATATGCTCAAATCAATATAAAATAAGCCATTTTATGCATGAAAACTATATAGTAAAGCATAAAATCACATTTTAATAATTTCTATGTCTTAATTTCATATATTCACATATTTCATTAATTTATTAAACAATTACTTAGTTTTAACAATGAATTCAACTAAAAAGATGATAAATTATATAGGAAAAATCCTATATATTTTTCAGTTTACACACCCCCAAACTTAAATCATTGCTCGTCTCGAGTAATGTTTATGCACAACAAAAGGTCTTGCTAAGGCAAAATTACTAATTGTGTAAGCAGCATCAATCTTTGTCCCATAATCATGCATTAATAACTTCATGCTCATCAATCTTTTTTTTTATCAACAAGTAATTCATATGCAAACATTTTGAGAATTTCATACTAAGTTTCAAAATATGCCAACATGAATCATAGTTTGTATGTGATGGGTCGCTAAACTAACTAAAAATTCGACTAAGGCAAGCGCACCTATTGAATAGTAGTATAGTTATGGTGAGACCGGAAATATCGTATCCACGAGGACTAAAAGTACTGGTAATTACTATCTTTTTATTAACAATTAAGAGAATTTTTAATCTAAAACTAATTATCTAATTAACTAAGATTGCGACAAAGATTAAAGTTGGAAAATACTTTTGGAAAACTGATGGAGAAGACAATACCCAAGGAAGAATCCACCTAGACTTCACTTATGACCTTTGAATTAGATGATTTATTCGCTTGACTTAATCTGCAAAAATCCCTGATTTATGTTAATATCTCTCTTGAGACTAAAAACAACTGACTCTGGGTTGATTAATCGAAATCTCTTTCTAATTAAAACCCCTATTGTCGCATTAACTCGATCTATGGATTCCTTTTTTAGATTTGACTCTAATCTGGCAAATTTATGTCATCCTATCTCTAGGATTGCATGCAACTCTACTTAATTATGAATGGTCTACTCTTAAATAGGGACTTTTCCTCCACTGAATAAGCACATCTAAAACCTGAACTAATATCCTAGAATATTAAAACAAAGGTTAAACTCGCAATTAAGAATAAGAACAGGTATTTATCATATAACTCAATCAGTAATAAGATTCGTCTTAGGTTTCATCTCCCTTAGGTATTTAGGGAGTTTAGTTCATAATAATGGAAAACATCTCAAAAATTGGAAAACGACAAAACATAAAGAAACCCAAAGAACTTCTAGAAAATTGGATGGAAATCTTCAGTCTTGATGTAGATCCTCCTTCTGAGCTGATCTCGATGGCTGTTCTTGAGTATTTTCTGCCTTTTATTCTCCGTGCCCCGTCAATCCTCTTCTAGGATGTTTATATAGAATTTAGAATACCTCAAAACCCTTAAAATTAGCCTTTTTTCGAGTAGAATTAGACTTGGGTTCTATAGGGACACAGCCGTGTGCCACACCCGTATGAAGGTGTTAAGGCCGTGTGCAATTCTAACTTGGTTTAGTGTCGACAAGGCCATGGCACACGGGCGTGTGGTTTACTCGTGTGTCACACATGGGCGTGTGGATCACCCGTGTGGAAGTGCCTAGGCCGTGTGAAACACTGAATTAAGCCTGATTTGTCCGTTTTTGGCCTGTTTCTCGCACTTTTTGCTATCCTAAGCTCTCCTGAGTATAAAACATGAAATTAAAGGATTAGGATCATCAAATTTACTAAAACCAAGGAAAAATAATTCATAAATATGCCAAGCATGGGGTAAAAATATGTATATATTACGGTTTATCAAATATCCCCGCACTTAAGCATTTGCTTGTCCTCAAGCAAAATCCTCAACTCACAATTAAAACAAATTCTTCTCAACTTATAATTCTCATCAATAATGTTTGAAATAATCTAGAAGTAATCATACGTTAAGAGCTTAACTAAAAGATCATTAAAGTTTCAAACAATCCAAATTGAGCATTTCAATCATAAAATCATAGGTATCCCCCTTTATCTAAGTAATCACCTTTAATTCCAAATTGACAAGGGTTGACATCCTCACTAAAGATTCACTCAAATCACTCAAAATGTTTAAGGTTCAATAATTAAGCACTCAATAGTCAAACATGAAAAGTTATTACCATAGGCTTGCATGAAAATCAAATCTCCACCACTATACTGAGATGATACACGAATCAAAAGGTCTTTAACCAGGTTGTAATGGGGCTTGGGTTAAAGGTGTGGATTAAAGGCTGAAAAAGAGGGTTAGTGTGACAGCCCAAAATTGACCCTAGTCGGGAAGTGGTTTCGGGACCACAAAACCGAGTTATAAAAATAATTAATTGCTATGTTCTATGTTTATTATGTGTGTGTACATGCATATGTGGAAGTTTCATTCCCTAATTTTGCCAATTGCATGAGGAATTATTAAATAGGGATCAACATGAGACATGGTGAAATATGATAGGCTAATTTTAAAGGGCTTATTAGTGCATGTCAACACAAGGGTGGACTTGCATGTCAAATTGCCCAATTCCCTTATAGTGGCCGGCCAAGATGGATTGATGATGGGCAATATATTTGTTGAATTTGATATTATAATAAGAAATTGGGTTATTGGAGTTATAATGAATAAAAGAAATAATAAAAGAAAAAAAGAAAGGTAATGAAAACAAAGCTTGTATCCTTGGTTCTTCTTGGCCGATTGTAAAGAGGAAGATAGGAGGGAAACATTCGGTCACTTGAAGCTTGAGAAGGTTAGTAAAAATTTTGTTAGTTTTTGAAATTTTAAGTTTAGTTTAAGTCAATTAGCTAGTTCCATATTAGCCCATTTGAAAACTTGGAATTTTAGATGTTGGTTTGAGCTTTCGGTTGTGGTTGTCAAGGGAGGAAATGAGATTTTGTTTGTCTTCAACAATTGATTGGTATATAAGTGTTAAATGTGAGAAAATTTTGTTTGGGTAATTGTAATAAATAATTAGAGGCTTAATTATCAAAAGGTTTCGGTTTTGATATTATTTTTATAAGCATAATTAGTTCAATTTGATAATAAGGTATGAGGTGATAAGTAAAATTTTCATGGTGGTTTAGGTTTAATGACATTCGGCTATGGTATTTGACAATGGTAAATTTTGTTGTTTCATGATAAAGATAGATGAGTGTTTGAGCTATACAAATAATCATATGTGAGCAATGGGTGCTAAAGGGAAAGGAATCGACTACCTTATTATGTACCAAGGCCGAATGTGTACTTGAATTAGGAAGTTATTGAGTAATGTTTGTACCTTAAGTGATAGAATAGAGTGAATGCTTGGAATGTGATATGTGTGAATTATATGTTAAATTAAGGTTTGCTAAGCTAGCTATTAAGGTGAAATGCAAATGTTAGTATTTGATTTGGTAATAATCTGCTTGGGGACAGCAGCAGTAAGGTGATTTTGGAAAATCGCCATAATTTGTAGGAGTTGAATTAGAAGCTGAGTAAATTATGTCATTAAAGCTTGAAGAGTCTATTTTCTTACAAAAGAAACTATAAGAACTAAAGAGTTACCGATCTTGAGATATTTGAAGTATTGTGGGGCTGAGTCAAAATGACTACTAGATTCCCTGTTCTGTTTTTAGGAAATCATTATAAATTGTACAAAAATGATTATAAGATAAAATTTATATGCTTAAACTCCTTAATGAGTCTAGCTTCAAATGAAATCAAATACAACACATTTGGAATTCTGTAAAATGAGAAATTTGATTCGTAGTGAAGAGTGGTCAGATTAGTCAAACAGTGAAACAGGGGAAACTTTAAGAAAAATCTGGTATTGATTGGCCAAGCCTAAAATTCTGAAAATTTTATGGATGGAAGATATACGAGTCTATATTCAGGGAAAATTAACGGCAAGTGATTTGGAGTTTTGTAGCTCCAGTTATAAATAATTTAGTGACTGCTGCTCAGGGAAAACAGCTCGTAGTGAATATGTGATTTTGTTGTAAACATTAATGAAAATTTGCTAATGAATTATTTATTGATTTTTATAAAGCTTACTATAATCTATGTGTGTGAAAGTCGAATCAATTTATATATTATTCTGAAAGTAATACTTGAATAGTCGATTAATGACTATTTTAAAATTTGTTGAACTTAAGCTCAAGAGCAAAGGGGAACTAAATCCGATAAAGGGAAGGAAAAAGTAATTGAATAGCCATTGAAGTCGTTCGACAACATCCGAGGTAAGTCTTCGAGTAATGACCCTACTTGAATTATATTGAAATGATTAGTCATCCTATGATGGATAGTCAAATGTGCATAGAGACTATGTTATAAAGCCAATTGAAATCATGCTCTTTGTGTGTGGCTATTGAGCCGAAATTGGAAAGGTTTAATAAATGCTTTGTGTTTGAGCCTTAGTAACGAAAGTGAAATATGGATGTGTCATGATTGTTGATATATATGTGCATGAGCATTTGATTTTTATCCGGGCTAAGTCCCGAAGGCAATTGTGCTAGTGATTTTATCCGGGCTAAGACCCGAAGGCATTTGTGCGAGTTGATATATCCGGGCTAAGACCCGCAGGCATTTGTGCGAGTTGATATATCCGGGCTAAGACCCGCAGGCATTTGTGCGAGTTGATATATATCCGGGCTAAGACCCGCAGGCATTTGTGCAAGTTGATATATCCGGGCTAAGACCCGCAGGCATTTGTGCGAGTTGATATATATCCGGGCTAAGACCCAAAGGCAATTGTGCAAGTTGATATATCCGGGCTAAGACCCGAAGGCATTCGTGCGAGTTGCTATGCCCGGGTTAAGACCCGAAGGCAATTGTGCTTGTGGTAATATCCGGCTAAATTCCGAAGAAACTTGGGTATGAATGTGAGCGTTTTGTGCTGTAATAAATTCAATTAATACGCTCAACAAACCCAAACGATAAGGTATGTTTGCATGTGATTCGGAAAAGTCGATTCGTTTTAAGTAGTATTCGTTCAATCGACTAACGAACTTTTGGGCTTTTATATGGGTTGATACCTTGTGTGTGTATATATGTTGACGAATTGTGAAGTAAGCATGATTATGAGAATGTGTATTAATAAAGTGATTCATTTAGCTATGTGAATGTAATACTTTAGTCAAAGCCGATTTCATTACTTGAAACTTACTAAGCTTTAAAATGCTTACCCCGTTGCTTGGGCTCTCTGTTTTATAGATTTTGATCGTTAGCTATCGGATTCGGGATCATCGAAGTCGAAGTCATCCACACTATCAAAGCTCTTTTGGTACTCTTTTAGTTGAACTCTGGATATGGCATGTATAGGACTACCCCTTGTTGTTTTAAGCACTTTTTGTGATGTATGTGTGTACAGCCATGCGAAAATGGCTTGTAGAAGTGGAGTATGGCATTAGACCATTTGTGTTTATGTATGTATATATGGTTTCATGATGTGACTATGGTTTGGAATGGAAGTGTTGGGCAAATGATCAGCCATTGGAATGGCTAAATATGATCATATGTGGACCTATGTATGACAAAACCCTAGTTGGTCCATGGTAACCACGAAATAGGTAAAGTTTACCTTGAAAACAGATGCTGACAGCAGCAGTGGTGTGGATTTGAAAAATCACAAAAACTTTTAGGAATGGAATTAAATAGTGAATAAATTATGTAATCGAACCTTGATGAATCTATTTTCATATGAAAGTAACGAAACAATCATATGAACAGTATATTAAGAGATATTAAAGTTCTCGTGAAACAGGGCCAGAACGGTTTCTGGATCTCCTGTTTCGACTTTGAAAATTTACCATAAATTAACCAGAGATAATTAGGAGTCATACCATATATTTATAGATTCCTCTCTGAGTCTAGTTTCTATAGAAACAAACGGCATCAGTATTGGAGCCCTGTACAAGGAAATATCCAAGTCGTAATGCGCAAAGGTCAGGGTAGTCGATCCCTGTAACATGGGAGACTTTGACTAATAAACTGTACTAATTGGCCCGACTAAAAATTCTAGAAGAAAATATGTAGATGGGCATATGAGTCTAGTTTCAGGGAAAAATCACGAAACTGATTTTCGAGTTGTGAAACTCAAGATATGATTTTTAAAGCGACTATTACGCAGATTGGCAGTGTCTGGAAAATTTTTAAAAGTCTGTTAACACCTCGTGTTCGACTCCGGTGACGGTCTCGGGTTCGGGGTGTTATAGTTAGAATCGAGATTAATTTAATAGATTACCAAACTTAGAAAAACAAAGCTAATCACTAAATTACAAACAAGTGCCAAAATTAATACTAACCAAAACTAATGAAGTGAGCTTTTATCTCATTATGATAACTTATCCAAGCTCTTTATAATAATATGTAATTTGAATGAATATAAATATACATTTTTTTTAAGAATAAGAACAAGTACAATAATGGAAAGTACATAATAAGATATAATTCAGCAACTGGAATGAACAAACATTAGTTAGGTAACTAATCAAATTAAATCTCGATAAAAAGGAGTCGATGAAAAGGGAGAAATTCTTAATGAATCAAACAGGGTTAAGTTGTAGATTAGCATTAAGGGGGGAAATCAAGAAACAATGGTTAAGGCTCAAAGAGGTTCACTAAGGGTCAATTATGTGCGTAGGCTTTTTATGGGGTAGGTGGGTTAAAAACTAAGTGCCTTTATCATCTCGATATATCAAATCAATGGTGTGGTCTCGACATGTATAATCGAAGCAAGTTCTAGAAAAGCAAATCAGTATTGACACACTTATAAGCAACAATAAAAGTGAGCAAGAAAGGATATATGCTCCAAAAGGCTCAAGATCTCACAAAAAATTATGGCTTTTGATGTCAATCTAGTGAATTTAGAACTTCAAGATAATACCTCGATTCAGGGAAGCAACCTAGCAATTTTAATTCTCAAAAGTCCACTTATCATACTTGATTCTCTAATGTCTTAAGGTTAACCAATCAATGTACAATTACCTATGATTTAATTCAAAACATATCAAAAATTATAAATTAATCAAAATTCATTCTAATAATAATATGAGAAAATTATTTGAGAATGAGATAAAATTCAGGGATTTTCTAATAAACATATAAATAACCTCCCCACACTTAAGACGTACATTGTCCTCAATGTACAAAGATAAATAATAACAATATAAACATAATATCAGAAGAGAGGGAGAGAAGCAAGACTACCCTGAATTTTTGGATGAAATCCTTAGAATAGTGAAAGTGAGAATTGTAGATAAGGCCAATGAAAGGCATGATTCTGAGTTACTAATAAGAAAATAAACACAACTGTGGAAGAGAATTAAGGGAGTACTCGATAATAACTATAAAGAGAAATATAGTTCAAAATATAAAACATAAATAAAAGGAATATTAAAATTAATAATAATAATAATAAAATAAATAGACTCAAAGGTCCTTATCATCGGATGCCTTGTGGGTCAACGGTGTCGAAGGAGAGATATGAAGGTGGTGGCAAATCTGTCGAAGAGTGGCATCGATGCTGTCGAACCGCTCAAAGCAATGCTGCTCAAAGCAAGTGAATCGCTTGGATATATCTGTCAAAGTGGCAGCAGGAGGTCGGTGACTTGGTGGTGGTGGGTGTGGGTCCTTGTAAGGGAGAGGGACATCATCAGTAATGTCCTCTGGCTTATCTTGGTCATCAGACTAACGAGTCTGTACTAAGGGGGTCGAATCCAAGGCGTCGCTCTATCATCCTCATGTAGATCATGCTAGATATTCCTTGATGAGACATCTAGCCTATAGTGTGAGTGTCGCTAACATCTCTAGATTGTCGAAGAGGCCGAAGTGTCGAGTGAGGCGAGTCACATAAGGGCCAAGGCAAATGGGGCCCCTCCTATGGTGGTCTGTCTGGTGGCGAAAAGTGAGGGCGATAAAATATGCCAAATCAAATACATGACCAGTTCTCATGCTCCATAAAAAGTAAGCATCGGTGGTGCTAACGACACCGGTGCTCTCTCTCCTTCCAGTCAAGGTATGAGCCAAAATAGCATGGATGTAGCGTAGTGCTGGAGGAAGAGAAGCCGCCTTTGATTGACTTGCGTCATAGGGAACAGTACTTGCTATAAGGTCGGTCCAATAGTAGGAGGGCGAGTAGTGTATGTGACGGTGAAGATGTAAAAAAATCTCAAAAGAAACTCCTCTGTGTAAAGGCCCAAAGCAGCTCCAAACTCTGGTACACTCATGTGTTATACGAGTCCACCCAGTCCAAAAATAATAGTATCGGCCTTGTCATGGGTATTCATCATATGTTGTAGATGGAAAGTAGTGCAAAACTCTAAGGTAAGCTCTGAATAGGTGGGCTTGATAATCAAAAAGAACCGATCCCACGGGGCAGTGGCGAATGGAATCGAATGAGGTAGGCAAATTGGACCTACTCCAAGGCGGCCCAGTCAATTCATCGGCCCACTTCTAATGGTCGTACTCGAAGAAGCTAAAACAGGTCATCCTATGGGCCTAACTAGAATCGAAGCAAAGGGTGACAAACTTCAGTCGCGGCGCTCGAGGAGGTTGTGCCAGGACCCTTCCATTTTTTCGAAGCGAGGACGGCAGTCTTCTTGCCTCGTGTGTTTGTCATAGTGTACCTGCAAGAATGGATGAATAAATTCAATTTGACGCATGAACATAATAGGTAAGCAAATAAATATTCATCCAAGTTTAACCCCTTAATTTAATGAAAATAGAAAATGGAAAAATGTTAATGTACAATAAAACTAACTAAATGAGTATTATATGAGCAAGCAAGATACGAATGAAATCAACTAAGCAATGACCCTCAAATATATGTAAAATATTGTGATTGTCCAAAACTAATCTTAAAAAAAATTAACTGACCTAACTGAATAAAAATTAACGAATTAAGAACGCAATAAGGATAATAATATATCAATAATAAAACAATCAGAAATAACGTAAAATAAAATAGTAATAAAGAACTAATAATAATAATAATACTAATACTAATAAAAATAATAATAATTTAATTAAAATGATGTAAAAGAATTAAAGGGGCAAAAGGGAGTAATCAACAGTGGGTTGTGGTAGTCAGAGGGGCACGGTCGGAGCTGGTGAGGGGTCAGACTGATGGTGGTGAACGAGGATAGCAGGGGCGTGGAGGGTTAGGCCTTGCGACGCGAAGGAGGCTGAGGGTGGGGGTGGCTGTTCGGTTAAGAGGGAAATGGGGAAGAAAGAGGAGAGAGGAGAAAGTGAAAGAAAGAGGAAAGAAAGAAAGAAAAGAGAAGGAAAGAAAGAGAAGGGAAAGAACAAGAGAATGAAAGCAAGGAGAGGGGTTAAGTGGTGGCCAGAGTAGGGGGAAAGGGGGCTACGGTGGCTAGGTTTTTGGGGGAAAGATTGAAGAACAAGAAGACAAAAATAAGGTTAGGGTTGGGGGTTTTACAGGGGACACGGTCGTGTGAGGCCCATGTTGGACCACACGGCTGTGTCACACGCCCGTGTGGCTCGAGTTTAGCCTGTGTTTGTCGCGAAAATTGAATGCCCAATCGTCACACAGCCTGGGGACACGCCCGTTTGTCCAAGCTGTGTGGTTCGCACGGCCGTATCGCACGACCGTGTGCTTCGTTGTTCGCTTCTTCCACGCCTGTGTGGTATCCCACACGCCTGTTGTCCGAACACACGGTCGTGTACCTTACCCGTATAACTCTCTGACTTGTTTGAAAATTAAAAATTTAGCTCCAGTTTTCACACGATCTAGGACACGCCCGTGTGTCCAGGCCGTGTGGGCCACTGTTCCTGCATGAAAAACACTAAAAATAGCTAAAATAAACTAGTTAGTGGTGTTAGTGCTCGGGTTGCCTCCCGAGAAGCACTTATTTAGAGTCTAAGCTCGACTTACTTCAATTTCGTGTGGTCATAGTGGATTGAGAGTTAAAAGTCCTCACCTCTGCTATCAATTTTATTAAAATAGGGTCTGAGCCGAGTATTATTTACCTTGAAAGTTCCGAAGTCAGTATGTGTTACCTCGACTATACCATGTGGGAAAGTATTCAATACCGTGAAGGGAATCGCTTCGTTTGTATTGTGCTCTGAAGTAGAAATTTGAGGGTCCTTTTCATCTAACAATACCTTATCCCCGACCTTAAATTGCTTTGTTTCATCTCTACACTTATCATGGCGTTGCTTTGACTCCTTGCGTACTTTTGGTTTCTCCTTGGCATGTTCCGCCATTTATC
Source organism: Gossypium hirsutum (assembly GCF_007990345.1). Taxonomy (NCBI): domain Eukaryota; kingdom Viridiplantae; phylum Streptophyta; class Magnoliopsida; order Malvales; family Malvaceae; genus Gossypium; species Gossypium hirsutum. The sequence goes on along the minus strand of NC_053435.1, from coordinate 33,608,714 downwards.
TAGTTCATCAATTTGTAGGCTTTGTTCTTCATGAGTCGTTCTGTTTTTGCTACATGTACTAGAATGTGGCTCCATCACGTTCTTCCTAGGGGTTTTCTGAAAAGAAGTTTGAGCCATAATGTTATTCATATCAACAGAACTTGTATAGTCATCTTGCTTACTAGATAATTCAGTTGAATCAAGAGCTTGAAGAGTAATCGTGTCATCTCCTACACGAAGTATTAGTTATCTTGTACCAACATCAATGATATTCCTAGCAGCTGCTAAAAAGGGTCATCCTAAAATCAAAGGTACGTCACTATTCTTTTCCACGTCTAGAACAACAAAATCAATTGGGAATATAAATTTATCAATTTTGACTAGCACATCTTCAATGATACCCCTAGGAAATCTAATTGTTTTATCTGCTAGTTGAATGCTCATCCTAGTTTGTTTTGGTTTCCCAAGACCTAGTTGTTTAAACATTTTATAGGGCATGACATTATGCTCGTCCCTAGATCAGCCAACACATTATTAATATTTAAACTACCAATTAAGCAAGGAATCGTAAAACTCCCTGGATCTTTCAACTTGTTGGGTATCTTATTTTGTAGAATGGCTGAGCAAACTGCATTTAATTCCACATATGACGTATCATCTAAATTTGTTTATTAGCCAAAAGCTCCTTTAAAAATTTCACTTCGTTTGGCATCTGCGAAAGAGCTTCAATAAATGGTAAGTTAATATGTAATTTATTAATAATTAAAGGAATTTACCGAATTGATCATCTGTGTGGTCTTTCCTTGTCGCATTGGGGTATGGCACATGAGGTTTATACTTATTGCTTACATTAACCTTACCGTTATCTGCCATATTGTCTTGCCTCGATTTCAGTGCATCTTCAACTAACCCTTCATTATTGTACACAGTAATGGCATGAAGTTGCTCCCTTGGGTTAGTTTCAGTGTTACTTGGTAGACCACCTTGTGGTCGTTTAGAGATCAACTTAGCAAGTTGTCCTATTTGAGTTTCAAGCCCTTGAATCGATGCTTGTTGATTCTTAAGCGCTGTTTTGGTATTCTAGAAACGAGTTTCTGACACCAAGATAAATTTTGTGAGTATCTCTTCAAGGTTCAGTTTCTTCTCTTGTTGGTAAGGTGGTTGTTGAAAACCTAGAGGATGTTGTGGTCTTTGATTTCCTTGACCACCCCACGAGAAATTGGGATGGTTTCTCCAACCGGCATTATATTACTATACGGGTTATTTTGAGGTCTAGAATTATTACCCATATAGTGGACTTGTTCCTCCTCGGTGCTAGAGTTGAAGGATGGATAATCTGTGTTGTGTACGCCTCCTTTATTTGAATCATACCTCATCACTGGATGTACTTGAGTAGAACCATACAAACCATCAATCTTTTTATTTAAAAGTTCTACCTGGTTTGATAGTATAGTGACCGCGTCGAGGCTGAAAACACCAACTGCTTTTGTCGGCTTCGTTCTCATGACTTGCCACTGATAGTTATTCAGTGGCATCTCTTCAATAAATTCGTAAGCCTCTTCAGGTGTTTTTTTGTTTAAAATTTCACCGCCGGCTGCATCGATAAGTTGCCTTGTTGAAAGGTTCACACCGTTGTAAAAAGTCTGAACCTGCAGCCATAGAGGTAACCCATAGTGAGGGCACCTTTTCAATAAATCCTTGTATCTTTCCCATGCATCATAAAGAGTTTCTATATCCATCTACACAAAAGAAAATACATCATTCCTCAATTTAGCCGTTTTAGCCAGCAGAAAATATTTAAGTAAAAAATTTTCCGTCATTTGTTCCTAAGTGGTGATTGACACTCGTGGTAATGAGTTCAACCACTATTTAGCCTTATTCCTTAATGAAAAAGGAAAAATCCAAAGGCAAATGGCATCGTCAGAAACACCATTAATCTTAAAGGTGTCGCAGAATTCCAGAAAATTTGCTAAATGAGTGTTTAGATCCTCGTCCTGTAAACCTTCAAACTGAACAAATTGTTGTATCATTTGAATCGTGTTAGGTTTTAGTTCAAAATTATTTTCAGCAACAGCAGGTCTAACTATACTCGATTCAGTTCCTGTTAAAGTAGGTTTAGCATAATCATACATAGTACGAGGAGCAGGATTCTAATCTACTGGATTTGCAGCAACCACAGAAGGTAACGGATTATTCTGATTATCAGCCATCTCCTCAATGTTATTGGAGTCATCCTCGTGCCCTTCTTCTATGTATTGTAGGCTTCACCTTATTTCTCGCCGGTTTCTACGAGCTGTGCTCTCGATCTCACTATCAACAAGCAAAGGTCCTGATGGGTTCCTTCTAGTCATAAACTAGAGACACCTGCCAGAAGCAATTAAAAATAAAAATTTAGAAACGAAAAATTAAACTTAAAACAAATGGTAAATTGCAATAAAAGTAAAAATGGCTAAAGTAATAAAAATCAAGCGTTTCTAATATCTTAGTCCCTGGCAACGGCGCCAAAAACTTGATGGGTCGCTAAACTAACTAAAAATTCGACTAAGGCAAGCACACCTATCGAACAATAGTATAGTTATGGTGAGACCGGAAATATAGTATCCACGAGGACTAAAAGTACTAGTAATTACTATCTTTTTATTATCTAGCCTAACAATTTAGAGAATTTTTAATCTAAAACTAATTAACTAATTAACTAAGATTGCGACAGAGATTAAAGTTGGAAAATAATTTTTGAAAATCGATGGAGAAGACAATACCCAAGGAAGAATCCACCTAGACTTCACTTATTACATTTGAATTAGACGATTTATTCACTTGACTTAATCCGTAGAAACCCCTGATTTATGTTAATATCTCTCTTGAGACTAAAAACAACTGACTCTAGGTTGATTAATCGAAATCTCTTCTAATTAAAACCCTATTGTCACATTAACTCGATCTATGGATTCTTTTATTAGATTTGACTCTAATCCGGCAGACTTATGTCGTCTTATCTCTAGGATTGCATGCAAATCCGCTTAATTATGAATGGTCTACTCTTAAACAGGGACTTTTCCTCCACTGAATAAGCACATCAAAAACCTGAATTAATATCCTAGAATATTAAAACAAGGGTTAAACTCACAATTAAGAATAAGAACAAGTATTTATCATATAACTCAATTAGTAATAAGATTCGTCTTAGGTTTCATCTCCCTTAGGTATTTAGGGAGTGTAGTTCATAATAATGGAAAACATCTCAAAAATTGGAAAACAACAAAACATAAAGAAACCCAAAGAACTTCTAGAAAATTGGATGGAAATCTTCAGTCTTGATGTAGATCTTCCTTCTGAGCTGATCTCGATGGTTGTTCTTGAGTATTTTCTGCCTTCTATTCTGCGTGCCTCGTCAATCCTCTTCTAGGATGTTTATATAGACTTTAGAATGCCTCAAAACCCTCAAAATTAGCCTTTTCCGAGTAGAATTAGACTTGGGCTCGACAGGGACACGGCCGTGTGCCATGCCCGTGTAAAAGTGCTCAAGCCGTGTGCAATTCTAACTTGGTTTAGTGTCGACACGGCCATGACACACGAGTGTGTGGTCTACCCATGTGTCACACACGAGCGTGTGGATCACCCGTGTGGACGTTCCTAGGCCGTGTGAAACACTGAATTAGGCCCAATTTGTCCGTTTTTGGCCCGTTTCTTGAACTTTTTGCTATCCTAAACTCTCCTGAGTATAAAACATGAAATTAAAGGATTAGGAGCATCAAATTCACTAAAACCAAGGAAAAATCATTCATAAATATGCCAAGCATGAGGTAAAAATATGTATATATTACGGGTTATCAGTATATATGTTGTAACGCCCTGAATTTTGGGCCTAAAAGTATTAAGTCTTTAGTATGGGAATAGTTAGGAAGTTTGTAATAGCCCGATTTAGACCCTAATTAGAACGATGGTTTCAGGACCATGAACTTGAGTCAAAAAAATATTTAAAAATTATTTTCTGTGTTTATTTTGTGTGAATTTATATATGTGAAATTTTTGTGATTTAATTTGGTTGTTTAGATACCCGATTAAATAAAATGACTTAATCGCGTAAAATAAAAAATAGGTGGTTATTTCTAAAAAGGGCCTAATTGCTATTGGCTTTATTAGTGGAAGCCTTTATGTTGCAATTAGCCCATTAAAAGAAAATGTGGACAGTAATAGACAAAGACATGTGTTATATGATTTTTATATTATTTCATTAAAGTTAATTTAATAAACTAATATAATATAACATATCTCATAAAATAAAAAGCCATGTTCATTCTACTCTTTTTTTAACCGAAACTAAAACAAAGAAAAAGAAAGAAAACCAAGCTAGGTTTTGGCATATATTCAAGCTCAATCAAGGTTCGTTTTTGTTCGGTTTTTGAGATCGTTGCTTAGTAATCTTCAAGACCCATGCTTTAATTTTTGATTTTGATGAATATTTTGAGTTGTGCCATTGTTGATAGCTTGTGATTTTTGTTGTTTGATGATGAAATATGAAAGATATGTTTTAGATTAACATATTTTGTATTAGAGTTTTTGATGATTTTGAGTAATTAGGACTAAATTGCAAAAATAATAATTTGAGGGATTAAAATGTGAAATAAATGAATTATATCGGCTTGTATGAGCACTAGGAACATTCAGCCTAACATGGGTATTTTGAGATTTTGCATATTTTGTGTTTTGTGCAATAGGGACTAAATTGTAAAAAATGTAAATGTCAGGGGTAAAATGGTAATTTTCCCATTTATGTGTTTTTGGACTAAATTGAATGAAAATATGTTTGAATGAGCTTAATTTGAATATGTTAGATCAAGAACCAAAGAAATTAGATTTGGATCGGGGAAAAACGAAAGTTGTCGACTAGTCATCCTATTTCGTTTTACATCGTTTGAGGTAAGTTTTTAGGTAAATGGACGTGTTTAATTGTAGATAAATGTTAAATATATATGCTGGTATGAAAAATATGAATTTATATATGGTTATGCCGAATGTGAATAAGCTTGGTAACCATGTTCAAGCATTCGTCTCAATCGAGTTACGATGTCCAAAAGCCCCGTATGAACCTTAGGAATAGTTAGGATACATATGTCATGACATAGAATTTCGATATGTCATGTGCGAGTAAGACCATGGCATCGATATGTGACTCCAATATATGTATGCGAGCAAGACCCTGTCTGGGACAGTGGCATCGATATGTGGTTACATGTAAGACCACGTCTAGGACGTTGGCATTGTACGATATATGTGTGATTATCCGAGTGTCCTATCCAATTCCGAATGGTTCAACGGGCATCGATAAGTTGTGATCAAATGTGAAAAAATGGGCTAAAATGATCAGGTATGAAATGGTTTATTACCTATTTGAAACAAAATGAATAAGTTACTTAATATTTGTTGCAAAATATGCTTGAAGTAAAGTAAGAATATATGTGTGAATGTGAAAAAGGTATTCGGCCTTGTAAATAAATAATATGAACATTATTGAAATTATTTGTGAATATATGCAAATGGTGGTATATTCAGCCATTGATAAATATATATATGATTGATATTGTGACAGTCCTAATTTGACCCTAGTTGGAAAGTGGTTTCGGAACCACAAAACTGAGTCACAAAAATAATAAACTGTTATATTCTATGCTTATTATATGTGAAAATGCATGTGTGAAAGTTTCATGCTTTGATTTTGTCATTTGTATGTGAAATTTATTAAATAGGACTTATATGAGACATTTTGAAATATGATAGGTTATTTTTGTAGAGGCCAAATAATTGATGGTGTAAATAAGTGGATTTGCATGTCAAATATCCCACTTTAGTTATAGTGGCCGACCATGATAATGATGGTAAGTAAAATATGTGTTGTATAATAATATTATATGGTAATGGTTTAATTTATGAAATAAAAAAATTTAAAATTAAGTAAATTAAGAAAGGATAATAGAAAAACAAAAGAAAAACAAAATGTTGGTTTCATCTTCCTTAGTAGCCGAACTTTAAAGAAGAAAAGGGGATATAGCATTCGGCCATCTTAAGCTTAAAACAAGGTTAGTAATTCATGTTAGATTTTGAAATTTTAGCTTATTTTAAGTTAGTAACTAAGGTCCTTACTTAGCCTATGTTAAAATTTTGGATTTGGGTGGTGAATGGAGCATTCGGCCATGGTTGGTAATGAAGAGATTTGATTATTTTCTTTATGTTTTGATGAATAAATATTGATGAGTGAAGTTTGAACTAGTTAAAAATTTAATTTGATAGTATTTATATGTGTAATAGCCGAACTTGGACTTGTTTAGTTACTTGAATAAATGTTTTGTAGTTAAATGCTAAAATGTGAGTATTGCCATTTAGATGATTTGAAAAGAATAGGGTAGATGTTTGAATGTCTAAAGGTTCGATGTTGTATATGAATTCTAATGGTATGATTTTGTAAATGCCGAATGAGCTATAGGAGTTCGAAAATGGCTTAATTTTCATGTTTAAATTCGGTTATATCCGATCATGGTTGGAGTTATTTTGATATGTATAGTATAAGGTATGTATGATTTGTGTTTTGGTTGCATAACTATATTTGGTTAATAATATGAATGCAAAGAGTTGTGAAATAGTAAATTGTAGTAAATCTGCTTGGGACAGCAGTTGTAATGTGATTTTGGAAATCACCATAAATTGTGAGAGTGGAGTTAGAAGCTGAATAAACTATGTAATTAAAGCTTAATGAGTCTAGTTTCAAATGAAATCAACGAGAACATATTTTGACTTCTGTACAAATAGAAATTTGATTCGTAGTAAAGGGTGGTCAGATTAGTCAAATAGTGAAACAGGGGAAACTTTAAGAAAAATCTGGTATTGATTGGCCAAACTAAAAATTCTGAAAATTTTATGGATAAAATATATATGAGTCTATTTTCAGGGAAATTTTACGGCAATTTATTTGGAGTTTCGTAGCTCCAGTTATAAATAATTTGGTGACTATTGCTCAGGAAGACAGCTTATTGCGAATTTGTGATTATGTGGTAAACATTGATAAAAATTTGTTAATGAGTTGCTTAATGTTTTCTTATAAACTTACTATGATCTATATGTGTGAAAGTCGAATATATATATTATATTTCTGAAGTAATGCTTGAATAGTCGAATAATGACTAGTTTAAAATTTTTGAATTTAAGCTCAAGAGCAAAGAGGGTCGAAGTTGGATAGGGGAAAAGAGAAAGTAATTGAGTAGCCTTTCCACAACCGTTCAAGTATATCCGAGGTAAGTTTTGAATAGTCACATTTAGTACGTAATTGATAATGTCTTGATATGTGTATGATAACTGTACTGCGATCTATTGAATCTATTTGAATATAGTTGATTGACAAATAATTTATGTTTAAGGCTTAAAGTCGAGTAGACATTAGAAGTTAAGCTTGGAAAGTAAAATGGACATATATTCTTATGTATGTTATTGAGCCAAAATTTATATGAATGGTGCCCATGTTATGCTATTATTCGAAGGGAATAAATGAACTATGATTGTGAGATGTTATGTGAATTGAATTTTCTTGCGAATAAGTATGCATGATATTCAGTGATGTTTATCCGGACTTAGGGTCCGCAGGCTATGTGCTGGAATTATATCCAGACTTAGGGTCTGCAGGCTATGTGCTGGAATTATAACCGGACTTAAGGTCCGCAGGCTACATGATGGAAATATGTCCGGGCTAAAGTCCCGCAGGCTTCGAGCTGGTATTATACCGGGTTTAAATTTCCATAGGCTTGTGCTGGTAATTAGTTTCAAGTCCTAAGACCTGACAGGCTTAATGCCATTAAGTTAAGTAAGATTACAATATTGAATGTTCGCAGTAAACCATCGTCGAGTAAGTACTATACATTTAAGATGTTCAGGTACGTATTACTTACTCATCGGTGAATTGATTTCGAAGTGAATCATTAGCATCAAAGAAGAATATATATATAAATATGATTGATGGTTATATTTGCGAATACGAGAATGATTTAATCAGTCATGGCATATTTGTATATAAATTATATGTTAAAATTTCTTTATGTACTCATGTACATTCAGTCAATGATTTTGTGAATTATTAGTATTAAAGAATGATACTTAAGTGTGAATGATTGTTATATCTACGAGTAAAACAATGACCTATTCGGTCAAATGTTGTTAATATATGAGATTATTTGATTTAAATGCATCGTATGAATTTTAAGTAGAAGAAAAATATGTGCTGAGAAATATATGTATATGTTTATGTGTATTCGGCCATGAAGTAATTTGAATTGAGAATAAGTATGTTTAAACGAATGTTTCGATTTTCGATAAGTCTTTAATTGTTTGTGATGCTTAAAACTTACTAAGCTTTGAAAGCTTATTTTGTTCTTTATTTCTCTGTTTTATAGATTGTTGATTTTGGCCACCGACTCAAGGATCGTCAGCAGTTCATCACACTATCGATCTTTTTGGTACAGTTATATTTTGGACTCGATATGGCATGTATAGGTTAGGCTGATGATAACGATGTTTTGAAATGTAAATATTTTGGGCCATACGAAAATGGCGTATAACTTGAATATCAGTATGTATTTCAGTTCAATCTCTGTTTATGTTTATTGACAATGTGAATGAGATAAATAAATGTTTAGTTAGGTAATACCTCTTAGCCTTAATCCGGCGATCGGATTCGGGTTAGGGGTGTTATAGATATACTTTGACTTACGAGTATATGCATAAAAGTGTATGTATATTTGGTATGATAAAGATGTTTTGGCTTAGTCATTGAATGAAAGTTTGTTAATGTACCTTTATATATGAAAGTGCTCATTCAGTCATTGCTATGCTTATGCATAAAAAGCTGTATTTTGATTCATGAGTATAAGTATATGTGGTCACGTAATGATATTTAGCTTTGAAATTGAAGGATGTTTTGCGTATATATATATATGTGTACTCGGCCATATAATATAAATATGTATGTGATTATTATCCTTTGACCTATGAATTAATGCATATAAGAGTTTATGAACTAGTTATGATAAATATATTTTACTTTGGAAATTTAAAGATAGTTTGCTAATATATATGCATTCGGCCATGAGTAATGTACAGGTGAAAGTACATATAAATTACATGAAATTGAAAGCTTAAGATTCAAAGTAACTATGATAGTATAATTTGGTTTAGTTTAAATGATTTGATTATGTAACTAAGTTGTTTATTTGCTTATGACTTATTAAGTTATGAAAGCTTACTCTGTGTGTGTTCATGTTCACCTCTATTTTATAGATTTCGGATTCAAGTTTCGAGCTCGGGAATCGTTAGAGAAGCTTATCACACTATCAACTGTCTTCGGTATTTTATAAGCTAAATTTTTGAATCTATGGCATGTATAGGCTAGATTATAGTTTGAAATAAAGAATATTAGTTTTGTATAATTTAAGCCATGCGAAAATGGCTTAACTTCATTTTGTAAATTTGGTTTTGTTTGTCTATGGTTTAGGTTCATTTTGGTTATTATGCTATGTGTTACAGATGAATATTATATGTGTTTGGGATATCTATCTTGTGCATTGAAATTTGTTGATGATCTTAGATATGTGTAAATGATTATTGTGCTATATTTGATTTAGCATTAAAGGTTGTTTGGCTATGTCCGAGCATGATATAAGTTTGTCTTGATATGTTCATTATATGGTATGGGAGATTCATGTTTTGAATACATATCTATTTGTAGATAATGACTTACTCTAGTGAAATATAAATTATAGTATGAGTTGGTTTGAAAATTATACTACAATGTATTGTAAATTCGAATATAAGATAAAGGTTTATGAGATGGTTATGACTAAATTGTGATTCGGCATTTGTTTATATAAATATTTATGCATATGATGAATTAACTTAATATGTATCTCATCTTGAGGTATATATGTTTATGTTGATGCTGAACATGTGTTTCAGTTTTGAGTTAATAGGGGACGTGTAACGTGTTATAACTGGTTGTGCATTAGTAAATTAAAATGCATGTTATTTATATGAGATATATTCGGTGTAAGCTTATAAAGTTTAGTAAAAATAGGTATTGACTTATAAAGTGATTGAATAAAGTTGGAAGTGAACAATTGCTAAAGTATATTTGTTAAACACATTTGTATTCGGCTATATACATTGAAAAATGACCAAATGAATAGTGACTTGCACAATAGTAAATTATGAAAATTATATGAGTTTATATGTGATGTATAAATATCCTACTTGATAATAAATGAATGTCAAGTAGTATGTAAGTTAGTCCTTTAATTATGGTTATAAGTTGACTGAACATGCATTAATATAAAAGTGTCGAATATGATATGATCAAATTGAAATGATTAAGTGTACTTGTTGTTGTGAGTTCTATCTATATGTGAATTGTTTAGTTGTTTATGTTTTGGGAAACAAAGGAAATGTGGTGGACTCATTGCTGATTTTTTCCATGGTATTTAGGTTGTTTACATGTCTTTATTGCTTTAAATATTTTGACACATTGAACTTGGTATTTGGTTGTTGCTCGGACATTGTTGTGACATTCGAACTGCCATTTTGGATGTCTTGGTGTCTATATGATGATTTAATAAATGCATGTTGAATAGTACAATGTTGAGATGGACTATATGTTGTTATATGTTGAATTTTTGTGGTTTGGAGCAGAGATATTGATATTCAGGATTTAAAAATGATACCTCTGTGATTTTTCGAAAGTGCAAGAAGTTAGTTTTGTAATTTGCCATCGATACCATATCGTCGGTATCGATACTTGGGGTAAAATAATCGACACTTTAAAGATTATTTTTGAGACTTTGATTATTAAACGAGAAATAGAATGCTGATTTGATATCAGTTTTCCAATCGGTATTGATACTCGTTAAAATAAATATCGATACCTTTGATATTAGTTCCATTGAAGTATTCTAAACATGTTTTAATGTTGATTGATGTATGTTGGACTTAAAAATCGCGCGAATGCTTTCTAAAAAGATTGATTTATTAATAATATGAAAAATTACTATGAGTTTGATGTGTGACATTGGTGTAGCATCCTATTACTCAAGCTCGACGACTAGGTCAGGTATAGGGTGTTACAAAAAAAAGAGGAGAAGAAAAAAATAAGAAGAAGAAGAAGATAAGAAATGGACATACCTTATCCATGACCATTTTCTCCCTCCAAGGTGGAGCCACCAATCAGTTCGCTGCTATCCGTTGAATCTCTGCCCCTTTTCTTATTCTCTTCTTCTCCTCTATTTTTTTTCTTAATTCTAGTAGTCATCATTCATGGCCTTCTCTAGCCAATCGTCATCACCAAATGGCTCTTATTTGCCTCTTCTCAAATCTCACTTCAGATTTCCCAATAGACCTTCAAATTCCCAAGATTAAGACCTTAAAGCTTGGAACAAGGCTTCAATGAATCTCCACCATCCACCGTCTGATTAGCACCATATTTCAGCCATAGTGTTTCTTCAACCAACCATGACTATTGACCAATGGGATTATCGAACTGGTGGCTCGAGTTCTCCAACCCATAAAACTCGAAATGGGAATGGGTTTCTTCTCTTTTTATTCTCTTATTTTTTTAGTTTTTTTTTACTTCTCTTTTGATGCAGGCCAATTTAGGATTCTTTCTCTTTTTTTATTGGTTTGATTTTGAATGCTTGCTATTTGGTATTTTTATTTTTGTTGTTTTGTAGTCGATTTTGATTTGAAGCTTCATAACATTGCCACAAGCAGAAGCTCTAACCAAACCGATGCTGATGAACGAGTTGTAATAAGGCCATTTTTAACTTTTTCTTTTATCTCTTTTCGGGATTATTTTAATTTTAATAACTTTAAACCTGGTTGATAATTACTTAAATGGGATAGACTTAGGACGTGTTTTCAAAACGATATTTGTTTTCAAAATAGCTCAATGCCACGATTAATCTAGTTATCAAAGACGTCCACTTAAACAACTTTAAACTCGATATAACAAAATGTGGCTATACTTGTGGGCATGTCTAGGATTGGATCCAATCAAAGTGCTTGGTACTTAAGCAGCCTTCATGGCTCACCTCCTCTGTCTCGGATACCTACCTGGTGCCCAGCTTCCATACACTTGTTAACTCAACAAAATATATGGTTTTAAAACACTAAAACGGAACGTGGGTTTTCAACTCCAATGTGGCACTTCAGATTCGGCCATAACGTCTGGACCGGGTTTAGGGTGTTACAAAAGATGAGTTTGGAAGCTTTGAATATTCGGCACTTTGAAAGCTTATTTCGGGTATGTGTTTTACTCGATTTTTTATAATTTTTACGTTTTTGAGATCGTTGCTTCGAGTACTAGTAAACCCATGCCTTAATTTTTGGATTTAATGAAGAATTTGAGATTTTCCATTGTTTATTATGTGATGAAATTGTTGTTTGATGATGATTAATAAATCTTTGATGTTTGATTTTCATGTTTAATTAAGTGATTTTTTTTTATAAAAACGTGTATTAAGGACTAAATTTAGAAATTTGTAAATTGAGGGGTCAAAATGTGAAATAAATAAAAGATATGGGTTGCTAGAGACCTAAGGTAAATTCAGCCTAACAGGGGTTTGATGAAATTTTGAGTAATTTGTGTTATTTTGAAATAGGGATTAAATTGTGAAAATGTGAAATGTTAGGGGATAAAATGCAAAATGCCCAAATTATGTGTCTTTAGATAAAATTTAATGAAATGTTGAATAAGTGAGTTAATTTTGATATTAATTAGATTGGCAAAAGTGGAATTTGGATTTGGATCGGGGGGAAAATCAAAGAGGTCGATTAGTCGTCTCGTTCCAATTATCGTTGTCCGAGGTAAGTCCTTAAGTAATTAAATTTGATTTGTTGCGCGCTTAAGATTATATAAAATGATAAGTAATTATTTGACCTTTACAAGTTCGATTTGCAATAAGTATATTGTATTTAAGCTATAAAGCCGAATATGAAATGGATTATTTATGTATATAATGTGGCCGAATGACTATTAAGTGATGATGTGAAAGTGTATAATATGTGTATACAATTTTATTGTACTTGTTTGTATAAAGTCGAATGTGAATTGAATGGTATATATGTGGTGACCGAATAGCTATTATGAAACAAAGTCAAAGAATGGGATATTTGTATAATAGATGAATTGTGACTATTGTTCCTACTTGATCGAGGTTGTGTGTGAAATAATTTGTGAATATGGCCTATAGCCAAATGGTTATTAAAAGTGAAACTGGGATAGTGAAAAGATTATGTGTTCCTTGTGTATGATTATTGAACCAAAAGTTAAAGGGTAGGTGTACATTTTGTGCTTATATTCGAATGAAGCAATTGAATTGCTAATGTGATATGTTATGTGAAATGTGTTTACATGTGAATAAATATGCAAGACACTAGAAATGTATCCGGGCTAAAGTTCCGCAGGCTTCGTACTGGAAATGTATCCGGGCTAAAGTCCCGCAGGCTTTATGCTAGAAATGTATCCGGGCTAAAGTCCCGCAGGCTTCGTGCTGGAAATGTATCCGGGCTAAAGTCCCGCTGGCTTCGTGCTGGAAATGTATCCGGGCTAAAGTCCCGCAGGCTTCGTACTGGAAATGTATCCGAGCTAAAGTCCCGTAGGCTTTGTGCTGGTAATATAATTTCGGGTTTTATACCTAGCAGGCCAAGTGTCGATGAATTTGATAAAAGTATACAATTACAAGATCCTACACTAAGTTGACAAATTGAAAGTGCATTACATATTAAGTTGGCCAGGTATGTATCATGTACTCGTATGCGATTTTGATTTGAATTAAATTATAAATATATAAAGTGATGCATCCGTGAATAAGTGTTATGACTATAAATGTGATCGTGATATATTCGGTAGATGTGTGAAGTTATGTGAAGTGATTCTATGTTTATATTCAAATATAAACACTTGGTCCTTGTGGAAATGTTTGTGGAAGTATATGATTTTATTTTTAGGTGATTACGATCATGGAAAATTAAATGTGAATATGATATTGTATTTTATTCGTTTAAATTGAACTAAAGCTGATAGTGAAGCATTTTAATGCCTATGTTATATGAGTTCGATCTTGAATGACATGATATACATGTTTAGATAATTTAAATGCAAGGAATGTGTGAAAGAGCAAATTTGTAATAAATCTGCTTGGAACAGCAACAGTAGCGTGATTTTGGAAAATCACCATAAATTGTGAAAATTGAATTAAAAGCTGAATAAATTATGTAATTAAATCTTAATGAGTCTAGTTTCTTATAAAAGAAACCGTGTAAACAAAAGAATTGTAGATAATGAGATATTTGAAGTGGCGTGAGATAGAGTCAAAATGACTTTGAAATCCCCTATTTTGTTTTTAGAAAATCATTGTCAATTGTACAATGATGATTATAAGATAAAATTTATATTCTTAGACTCCTTAATGAGTCTAGTTTCAAATGAAATAAACGATAACATATTTCGAATTCTGTATAATGAGAAAATTGATTTGTAGTGAAGAGTGGTCAGATTAGTCAAACAGTGAAACAGGGGAAACTTCAATAAAAATCTGGTATTGATTGGTCAAACCAAAAATTCTAAAAATGATATATGAGCCTATTTTTAGGGAAAATTAACGGCACTTGATTTGGAGTTTCTCAGCTCTAGTTATAAATAATTTAGTGACTGTTGCTCAGGAAGACAGCTTGTAGTGAATTTGTGATTTTGTTGCAAACATGGTTAAAACTAGTTAATGAGATGCTTTTCGAGTTCTTATGATCTTATTTGTGATTTCAATATTTGGTTTTAACTGAGTTCAGAATCAAGTGAGGTGAATTTTCTAAAAATGCATTATGTTCATGGATACTTGGCCAAAATGGCAATTATCTAGGAATGATTTCTTGAAAATTTGAAATAATCGATCTATAAGTAAATTAATTGTTTGCATTCCTTAAAACTTACTAAGCATTGAAGCTTACTCCGTGTTCTCTTTTCCATTTCTTATAGGTTTATACTTTAGCTCGAGTTGGAAGAGCCGGAGATATCATCACACTATCGAGTCATTATGTGAGTTGAGAAGATTGTATATCATCATGGTTTAAGGCATGTATAGGATAGACTATAGGTAGAATGATATTTCGACTTTGTATACTTTATAGCCATGCGAAGATGGCTTGCTCATTTTGTTTAGAGGAGCCTTATAATAGAACTAATATGTTGAAATGTTTTAGTTATAACATGATAGTAGTTAATTTGTTATTAGATATTCGGTTATGTTTTGATAGTGAGTCATTTTGGAAATTTATAAGAGCTCTTATGGAAAATCAATGAGATAGGTTTGCATTGTTGATAATTTATGTCTGGTAAGTATCTTTAACCTTATAGAAGCTTTGTTCAGTCCAGTAATACCTCATAACCTTATTCCGGCAACGGATACGGGTTAGGAGTGTTACACGCTGGTGTGAATAGGCTGTGTACCTTACACGGCTATCAGACACGCTCGTGTCACAGGCTGTGTAAAAACAGGGCATACATACTGACTTGTACCACATGGCCAGAGACACTTAACAGTCTGGTTTAGAACCTAGTCAGAACAGTGGTTTCGAAACTACAATTCTTAGGTCATAAAATTATTTTAATATTATTTTTTGTAATTACAGCATGTTATTCGATATGTATGAAAATTTCGTGATTTAATTTTACCGATTGGTTGTCTAATTTGATAAAATGACTTAATCGCGTAAAATGTAAAAGTTATTGTTTAATTGATTATGTGTTGAATTTGATGTGCTCTTTTAATGTGGGGTCCTTATGTTGATATTTCATTAATAATTTGGGTTTTAATTAATTATTTAAATTGGTTAAATTTTATTTTGGACAGGTCTAGTAGCTTTGTTGGATTACAAAACTGTCCAAATTGGAGACCAAGTCAACCCAATTTTCGGCTACACCTGGCTGTCCACATAAACCACTTTTTGGTTTAATTGCACAAGGTCCTTGCAATGTTGAAGAAATTAGAGAAAGAAATTAGAGATTTGCCTGAAGATTTGCACTGGACTGAATCTCAGTCCTGAGTTGTTGTGGCACTTAAATTGAGCAAAAATCAGCTCAATTTCCTCAATTCAAGGCCAGCCACCCATTGAAGATGCTTGAAGAGATGAAACCTCCTATTTTTAGAAAACTATCCTCCTCCATTCACCTATAAATATGACCCATTCATTCCCTCATTAATCATCCCTCATCATTCATCATTCTCTCTTCTCTCTAAATCCTCTGAGCATTTTTCATCCCCACACCTAACATCATTTCTTCATAGAGATTTTAGCTATTAAGCCTCTTAAAGACCCTTGGTCGACTAACTTGGAGAGCCATCAGCAAAGGAGTAAAGCGAAGGAAGCAAAGGAGCCTCGTCGGTTAGAGTCTTGGGTGACAGCCACTTTGATCTGGGTTTAATCTTTCCTTTCTTTAATTTAATCTGAAAATGTTTGCTATTTGTTCTTTGTTCTTGTTTACAACAATGTTAGCTTAATTTTATTTAAGCTAGGATGATTATTTTGATTAAATAATATTTATTTGATTCATACTTATAATGTTTGTGCCTCAATCGATCATGTTTTCAATTAAAATCAAGTCTGTATTTTGTTCATACGTGATTGAAATGCACCTGCATTACCTGAGCAATCCTAACCAGACGACGGCTAATGGACGCATAATCGAAATGTGCATGCTCAATTTAGATCCTAACCCGATTAAATTGCAGGATGCATAACAACTCTAATTAAGCTCTATTATCTACATAGTTTTTAGATTTGTGTGATTAAACTGCTTCACACCTAACATGTCCCTGTCACCTCACGCGAATACTAAGAAACCCTTAGTAAATAAGGATCAGTAAAATGCGTATTTACTAAGTAAAGGATTCGGAAAGGACCTAATGTGGTTTCCGAACTCATGAAAGATCGAGTTGCCATGGAATGTTTTTTTTGAATACTTTAAGCATGTTGATAATAAGTTGAGTTTAATTAATGTAATTGTCCTAGTTTATTTATGTTATAATTGTTGCAAATTTTGTTGAATTCTGCTAAAATCTATTTCATTCATATAGTTTGCATACTTAGGATAACTTGCATTAGGGGTCATTGCATTTAGTTTAATATATTTTAATCATCACTTCTCAACTATATTGTGCTTTTATTTACCAAATTGTTAATATAATTTTACAAATTAAATGAATTAGCACAAATACAATCCCTGTGGAGACGATAACTCGATACTTACTTATTACTTGATAACGATTGTGTACACTGTACACTTGTACAAACCTACGCGTTACAATCTCACACGGCTGAGACACATGCCCGTGTCTCCACCCGTGAGCCCAATTCTGAGCATTCTATTTCTCAATTTTTAGGATACAGGGGACACACGGCCAAACCACATGCCCATGTACCAGGCTGTTGTCACACACGGTCAAGACACACAGGTATGTGTCTACCCGTGTAGACAAAATAAGGTCATTTCCTAGCCTTATTTCTCACTTAAATTTGCCAATAACCTACAACAATACTTGTATATATATATACCAACCAATTTCAAGCATGAAACTAAACAAACATCATTAATATGTATAGTATAACATTACATACATTCATATAGTCAAACTTACCTTTTTGCAAGAATATATATATTTTACCCTAATTCAATCTACCATACATTATACATGTATGTATTAAACATGATATAACTTTATATTATCATACCAAAATATACCATTACTAGCCATTCCAATGGCTAAATTACAAACATCCATTTACATATAATCATTGGTAAAATTAGCTTATACATGCCATTATGTCAAAACAAGTTTTCTATTTATACCAAAACAAGCTGGAGGATAGTGTGATGATACTTCGACTGATCTCCAACCTTTACGAGCTTCCAAGCACTATAAAACAGAGAAAAGAAAACCTAGTAAGCATTTAATGCTTAGTAAGTTCGTATAACAGGAATTTAACTTACCATATATTTATATTTAAGATAAACATACAATAATGCATCCAAACAATTTGGCTTATAGCCTAAAACACAACTACACCAATCATGTTAATAAAGTAATTCATATAATACCAAGAACATGAATGAACTCATCATTTAATGTCTTTCATATACATATGCTTTCCATATCATTATTTCATATTACATGTATACTTTAATGACAAATTATTTCAAGTTCAGTTTAGCCATGTTAGAACTTTACCCGTTGGATTAATTTTAAATATCGATGGATACACTTATATAGTACATTTTAGTGTACAATACTATAATCCGTCAATTCATTTCCAGGGGTACCCAATTAGGGCACCTAGTCGGGAAGCACACTTTCAAGCCTTGTAACGGGAAGCTCACACAAAGCCATTTCGAGAAGCTCATAAAGAGCTTATCGGGAAGCTTATTCGAGCTATATAACAGGAAACTCATAAAAGACATAATCGGGAAGTTCACAAAGAACCAAATTGGGAAGTTCACAAAGAACCATATCGGGAAGTTCACAAAGAATCATATCGGGAAGCCCTGGATAGCAAAATCGGGAAGTTCAAGTGAGCACTATCGAAAAGCTCACAAAGAGTCAATTTAACGGGAAGTTCATAAAGAACCTTTAATTGAGATGCTTATAAGAGCTAAGGTGTCCACAACAAATGTAGGATCACAACCTATCGGGACGCTTCGAAGAGCTATTATCGGGAAGCTGGCAAGAACCTTATATGAGAAGCTCGAGATGGCTTATAACGGGACTTAACATTTATCGGGCATTATCAAATATTCAATCAATTTCATATACATGGAAATTATACAATTCACATATACAACATTTAATTTAAACATATAAATATACAATTTAGTTATAGGAACTTACCTCGATACTTATTCGTATACGAAATCTACTAATCCAAAACTTTTTGTTTTCCTTGATCCAACTCAGTATTAGGTCCTTCTGGATCTATATAAATGAATTTAACATCAATTTAATCCATTTCATGTAATGCCCCTTAGCCGTACCCGAGACCAAGACAAGGTACAGGGCATTACTGTGCACGAACATGACATTTCCGGGAAAATTATGGGCTATAAAATTTCGTTCCAAATTAAAACCAATCATTCATATTCACACTGTCCCTATTATGGACTTTACAAGGCCCAAGATACATTGAAAATAGTCTAGGACTAAACCGAGAACTTAAGAAAGTTTTTGGAAAATTTCCTAGGTTAAGCCTCACACGCCCGTGTGGAGGCAATGCACACGCCCGTGTGCTTTGGGACACACCTGTGTCCCTTACCCATGTGGAATTAATTGAATTTATTTTTCATTTCAAACCTACAGGGGTTCTCACACGGCCGAGCACACGCCCATGTCCCTGGACCGTGTCCTTCACACGGCTTAGACACACACGTGTTGTCAGTCGTGCCCAAAAACTCGAGCATTCTGTTTATGACGTCATCATGAGTTTAAGGAAACACAGCCAAGACACATGCTCGTGTGCTAGGCCGTGTACTTCACATGATTGAGACACACGGCTGTGTCTCTACCCGTGTTCTTACTACCATGCATTCTAACCTAAAAATTTTAGGTGCAGGGGACACACGGCCATACCACACCCCCATGGGGCTGACCGTGTGTCATACACGGCCTAGACACATGCCTATGTGTCTATCCGTGTGGACATTTTTGGAGGCTACAAATCTAAGCCAATGGTCACCCTCTATACCAACTCATATTCCTGAACCTCAATGATGTTTAACATGGCCTAAATATGTCTGAGTACAACCATAAATGGTCTATTGTATGTTAACCTCATCTCATCAGTTATGTACATGCTAATTTATCCTCTTTGTGTTTAGGATTTCCATCTCATTCAAAAACACATTTAGACTTGGCTCATTGTTATAACTCATTGCCAATTATGACCTAATCATCCCAAGTGATTTGGCCACATTTCATTCCTATTTATAATATACCACATTTAATCATCAAAAGAACATTTAACCACAAACAAGTACCATTAGTAGGTCATAGCCTACATCAAAATGAGCCATGTCTTATGGCCATATACAAAAAGAATAAGTTTAATATTTAAGCCTTTACACAGGCCAACCAATGAAATATATCACAAAATAACCAAAACCTATACATGCCATTGAAACAAAATAAAGTATCTATATACCAACGCAAGACAAGTTGATAGTGTTGACAATGCCCTAATCGTCTTTCAATCTCCACGAGTCCACGAGCTCTGTAAAAGAGGGAAAAGTGAGGGGGTAAGCATTAACATGCTTAGTAAGTTCGGATAATGGAAAAGTAAACTTACCAGTTATTTAGCATGCAACTATATAAGACATTCAGACCAAACATTCATAGTAAAATTCCCTATCACATGTACTCAACCATCAAGTTAGTCTCATGCCAGTAGAATGTAACATCCTTCATAGATGAGCTCATCAATTCAAACATGTCTATTCCCATTTAACATTTTAATCCCATCAAATTTCTTAAAATCTCGATGGATATCTCGTTTACCATCAAATCATGCAAGTGATCTTTTAGATACGCACTCCTGTGAACCTCACTTTTATGGCGAGATTACCAGTCCAGGCTAAATCCCCTACAAAGACATATACTCCTACGAGTTCAGGTCTGAATTACCAGTCTAGTCTAAATTCAGATCCTATTCAGATAACCCGTCTGGGCTAAATCCGTCAAAGCACACATATTTTTTGAGATGCTGGATCACTAAAGGATCACCTGTCCGGGCTAGATCCTTTATACCATTATTTAATTTTCAAGTAATCCATCAGACATCTCTTTTTATTCAACCGGGACATTTCATCATAACATTAATAATTCATGAGTTGTCATGCAACAAATATTACTATTATAATTCATACATGTGCATACATCTTTAATGTATTTAAAGATAGTTTACATTCGAGTTACACGAACTTACCTGGTAATTACTTAGGTTTCGTATTTCAGTTATTTTGAAACCTTTCGTTTTCCACGATCGATCTCCGGAATTGGTTCCTCGGAGTCTATATCAATAAAAATAAATTATTAATACCTCATTTATTTCGGACCTAAAATTCACCCTGAGTAAAATGACCATTTTGCCCCTAACATTTCAAAATTTTACAACTTAGTCCTTAGGCTCGTAAAATGAAATGCATGCAATTCCTTGGTTACTCAAGCCTAGCAGAATGTATTATAAACACATACTAGCTCACATTTTCCTCTATTTCACATTTCTACCATATATTTTGTACCTTTTGCAAAAAGGTCCTTTTAGGGGGTTTTCATGAAAATCACTTAGGAAAAGATGTTTAAGACACATCTAACTTTCATATTCCCCCATAAATCATCAAAGAACAGACATGTCACACATGGGTCATTTTGCATACATGAATCCTAGCTTAAAATATGGGTAGAAATGGAGAGACATGTTTCAAGGATCTCAAAAATACAAAGAACATTAAAAACGGGGCTAGGAGTCACTTACTATTGAGCTTGGAAAGTGAAGAAACCCTATCTATGGTGTCCCTTGGAATTTCGGCAGCAACAGGGAGAAGAATGGCTGATTTTTGCCTTCATTTCCCCTTTTTATTGATTTTATTACCAAATGACCAAAATGCACTTCCTTACTAAACTTTCAAAATTTTCCATGCATGCCCATTTTTGTCCAAAAACTTTAAAATTGGGAAAATTACTCTTTAAGACCTTCTAATCAATAATATAAAGCAATGTCATGCAAATTGCTTCTAAAATCCAAGTTTTTCAATTTATTCAATTTGGTCCCTAATTTCCAATTGGACACCTTACACTAAGAATTTCTTCATGAAACTTTAACACATGCTTACTTCTATATTCTAGGCCTTATAATAATCATAAAATAAATATTTGGATATCGGATTTGTGGTCCTGAAACCACTATTCCGACTAGACCCAATTTTGGGATGTTACATTTCTCCCCCTTTAGGGACTTTAGTCCTCGAAAGTCTTACCAGTAAACAGGTTCAGATATTGACTTCTCATGGTTTCTTCAGGTTCTCATGTGGCTTCTTCCACTAGGTGTCTATGCCATAGAACGTTTACCAAAGCTATATTCTTGTTCCTTAATTGTTTGACTTCTCGAGCCAAAATTTTGATTGATTCTTCACCATAGGTCATGTCCGGTCTAATCTCAACTTCCATCAGCAAAATCATATGTGAGGGATCTGATCTATATCTATGCAACATGGACACATGAAAAACATCGTGAATCTTTTCAATTCGGATGGCAGTGCTAAGAGGTAGGCTAACTGTCCAACTTTCTTAGTAATCTCGTAAGGTCCAATAAACCTTGGGCTCAATTTGCCTTTCTGGCCAAATCTCAAAACTTTTTTCCAAGAAGACACTTTCAAGAATACTTTATCTCCGACTTGAAACTCAATCTCTTTCCTTTTCAAATCGGCATATGAATTTTGCCTATCCGATGCTGCTTTCAAACAATTGCTAATCACTTTAACCTTTTCTTCAGTTTCTTGATTAAATCAACCCCGTGAATCTGGTGTTCCTTGAGTTCCGTCCAATACAATGGAGTCTGGTACTTCCGGCCATATAATGCCTCATAAGGTGCCATCTTTAAACTCGTCTGAAAACTGTTGTTGTAGGTGAACTCCACCAATGGTAAATATTTTTCCCAACTACCTTGAAATTCAAAGACACAGCACCGTAACATATCCTCAATGGTCTGAATCGTCCGCTCAAACTGACCATCGGTTTGTGGGTGGAACGTCATACTAAAACTCAACTTTGTACCCAAGGCTTCTTGTAGTTTATTCTAAAATCTCAAAGTGAATCTCGGGTCTTTATCTGAAATAATCGATAATGGTACCCATGCAATCTCACAATTTCAGATATATACAAGTCAGCCAATTTGTCAATTGAGTAGTCAGTTCGTACTGGAGTAAAGTGAGCCGACTTCGTTAGTCTATCCATTACAACCCAAACAGCATCTTTCTTTTTCGGGGTTGACGGTAATCCAGTCACGAAGTCCATGGTGATCCTGTCCCATTTCCATTCGGGAACCAATACGGACTGTAATAAACCTGAAGGCACTTGGTGTTCAGCCTTGACCTGCTGACATATCAAACATTTCGACACAAATTTAGAGATATCTCTTTTCATACCATTCCACCAGTACATGGTCTTTAAATCATTGTATATTTTGGTACTTCCCGGGTGAATTGATAGATGACTATCATGTGCCTCTTACAAAATCTTCTGAATAAACTCATCATCTTTGGGTACACAGACCCTATCTCGAAACATCAAACAACCATTAGGATCAATCCAAAAATATAATTTGACTCTCGTTTAACATTGTGCTCTTTTGACTTGCAAGTTACTATCATTGATCTGAGCTATGCAAACCTCTTAGAGAAATGTCAGTCTGGCTCTCAACTCTGCCAAAACTGAACCATCATCAGATAACGCCAAATGCATGTTCATAACTTTCAGAGCAAATAAGGACTTTCTGCTCAACAGGTTGGTGACTACATTCGCCTTGCATAATCCTTAATCAACTCTAGCCACCTTTGCCGTCTCAGATTCAATTCTTTTTGAGTCATCAAGTACTTCAGACTCTCGTGATCGGTGAATACATGGCAAGTTTCACCATAAAAATGCTGTCTCTAAATTTTTAAGGCAGATACAATAATAGCTAACTCCAAGTCCTGAGTCGAATAATTTTTCTCGTGCGGCTTTAGTTGCCTCGAAGCATATGCTATTACTTTGCTTTCTTGCATAAGCACGCAACCCAGTCCATTTAAGGACGCGTCACTATAGACCACAAATTCTTTTCCCAGTTCAGGTTGCACTAAAACTGGAGCTTCGGTTAGTAATGTCTTCAATTTATCAAAACTTTGCTGACATTTTTCCGACCATTCAAACTTAACATCTTTTTGCAGTAACCTCGTCAAAGGAGTCGCAATCATCAAAAACCCTTTTACGAAGCGTCGATAGTAACCGGCTAAGCCCAAAAAGCTTCTAACCTCGGCTACGTTCCTCGACGGCTTCCACTCAACAACAGTAGATATCTTATTTGGATCAACTCGGATGCCATCACCTGACACAATATGACCAAGGAATCCAACCTCTCAGAGCCAAAACTCACTCTTGCTAAATTTGGCATACAACTATTTGCCCCGTAAGATCTGTAAAATCATTCTCAGATGTTCCGCATGCTTAGTCTCATCCTTGGAATAAATCAAGATGTCATCAATAAACACAACAACAAACTTCTCTAAGTATGGCCAGAATATCCTATTCATCAAGTCCATAAATACAGCTGGTGTATTTGTCAACCCAAAAGGCATCACAAGAAATTTGTAATGGCCATACGTCATTTTAAAAGCAGTCTTAGGTACATCTGGCTCTTTTACTTGTAACTGGTAGTAGCCGGATCTCAAATCTATCTTAGAAAACACAGTGGCTCCCCTCAATTGATCAAACAAGTCGTCGATTCTTTACAATGGATACTTTTTTCTTGATGGTTACCTTGTTGAGTTGCCAGTAGTCTATGCACAACCTCATCGATCTATCTTTCTTTTTCACGAATAAAATGAGAGCACCCTAAGGTGAAGAGCTCGGTCTTGCAAAACCTTTGTCAGTCAATTCTTGCAACTGTGATTTTAACTCCTTCAACCCAGTAGGGGCTATTCTGTACAGAGCAATAAAAATAGGATCGTTTCTAGTACTAGCTCAATACCAAATTCCACCTCTCTAACAGGAGGTAACCCTGGTAACTCTTCTGGGAATATGTCTGGAAATTCATGGACTATCAATACCGACTCAATCTTCAATTCAGATTCTTTAGTATTCAATATGAACGCAAGGTAAGCTTCATATCCTTTCCTCATATACCTTTGAGCCATCATTGAAGTAATCACAGTCGGCGGTGCATTCAACTTATTCGAATCAACCCAGAGAATGTCACCATCTGAACATTTTAATTTCATGTACTTGCTACCGCAGTTTACTATCACAACGTGGACGGTCAACCAATCCATACCAAGTATTACATCAAATTCATCAAATGGCAAAAGCATAAGATTTGCCGGAAAACAATGTCCTTGAATCGTTAAAGGACAATTCTTACAAACTTTATCTACTAATACCGACTTGCCTAGAGGGTTCGACACCTTAATTACAAATTTCATTGATTCCACAAACATGTTCATGCGAGACACCAATTTCATGCATATGTAGGAATGGGTCGATCCTGGATCAATTAAGGCAATGACATGAGTATTATGAAGAGAAAATGTACCCATAATGACATCGAGAGTTGAAGCTTCCTCTCTAGCGTGTATCACATAAGTCCTTGCCAAGGCTCGAGCCTCTAATTTTGTAGTCGTATCCCTGACAGCAGTTGGACTACCACTTGCACTTCTAGGATGTCGTGGTGGTCTACCTCGAGGATTAGAAACATTAGACTTTGGGGTTACATCCACCTCTTTATCGGCTCATTCTGGGAAGTCTTTAAGGAAGTGGTTAAGGGAACCACATCTAAAACATGCCCCACTCTTTATTCAGCATTCCCCCAAATGGAACTTGTTGCAGCTCTTACATCTCGGCTTTTGATCATCTACACTCCCCACACTAGTTACCTTAGGGGAGGAAGATCTTGGGTTCTATCATTTAGAGCTTCTTGTTTTGCCCAAATATCCCACTGATATAGTGGAGCGTTCTTGTTGACTCTTCGATTTCTTCATAAGAAAGGAGTGCGTTCTGCCGCTAGATCTCTTACTCAAAGCTCTATGTAATGCCCCGTGCCCGAGACCGTTGCCGGAGTCGAACACGAGTGTTAACAGACTTATTTCATTGTAAACACAGTTCATTTAAAATTTCCAGACAAGCTGGCTAACTGCGTCAATGTCACCTTAAAAATCATATCTCGAGTTCCAAAACTCGAAAACCATTTCCGTAAATTTTTCCTGAAACTAGACCCATAAGTAAATCTACAAATTTTTTTCTACAATTTTTGGTCAGGCCAATTAGTACAGTTTATTAGTTAAAGTCTCCCCTGTTACAGGGTTCGACTACTCTGACCTTCATGAATTACGACTTAGATATCTTCCTGTACAGGGCTTCAATACTTATGCCGTTTGTTTCTAAAGAAACTAGACTCAAAAAAGAATCTGTACATATAGGGTATGACTTCTAATTGTCTCTGGTTAATTTATAGTGAATTTCCAAAGTCAGATCAGGGAATCCAGAAATCGCTCTAGCCCTGTTCAACAAAAACTTAAATATCTCTTAAAATATGACTCATATGATCGTTTCGTTTCTTCCATATGAAAGTAGATTCATCAAGGTTCGATTACATAATTTATTCACTATTTAATTCCATTCCTACTATTTTTAGTGATTTTTCAAATTTACATCACTGCTGCTGTCAGCATCTACCTTTAAGGTAGACTTTACCTATTTCATAGTTTCCATGATTCAACTAGCCCTTTAGCATATATAGCACAAAATATGATCATGATTAACCATTCCAATGGCCAATCATTGCCAAGCATATCCACACCTCTCAATAACCATATACATACAAAATGATGATAACACTATGCTCAAAATATATAAGCCATTTTCGCATGGCTATCCAAATTTATACAAAACCAAAGGGTACATGACCAACAACAAAAAGGGTAGTCCTATACATGCCATTAGCAGAGTTCAACTAAAAGAGTACCAAAAGGGCTTTGATAGTGTGGACGACTTCGACTTTGACAATCCCGAGTCCGATAGCTGACGAACCAAAATCTATAAAACAGAGAATCAAAGAAACGGAATAAGCATTTAATGCTTAGTAAGTTTTGAGTAATGAAATCATGCACAACTGAAGTATAGCATTCATATGACTAAACGAATAATTTCATATACACATATTCTCACAATCATACCTACTTCACATTTCCAACCCTTATATTCATACATAAGGAATCAACTTGACTAAAAGCCGGAAGCTTGTTAATCGATTGAGCGAATACTATTTAGAAGGAATCAATTATTCCAATGCATATACGAAACATACCTTATCGTTGGGATTTTACGAGCGTATTAATTGAAATTATTACAGCAAGATCGCTCATTCCCAAACCCAAGTATCTTCGGAATTTAGCCGGATATAGCTACTCGCACAAGGACTTCGGGTCTTAGCCCGGATATGGTCACTAGCATAAATGCCTTCGGGACTTAGCCCGGATATAGTCGCTAGCACAAATGCCTTCGGGTCTTAGCCCGGATATAGCAACTCGCACAAATACCTTCGGATCTTAGTCCGGATATAGTCACTAGCATAAAAGCCTTCGGGACTTAGCCTGGATATCATTCGAATAACCATGTACATATATCAATAAATCATGACACATCCATATTTCATTTTCATTACCAAAGCTCAAACACAAGACACTTATCACACTTACTAATTTCGGCTCAATAGCCACATACAAAGAGCACGATTTTGATTGGCTTTATAACATGATCTCTATACACATTCGGCTACCCGTCATAGGTATAAACTAATCACCTCAATATATAATTCAAGTAGAATCATTATATCACCGTTTATTTGTCATACTTATATGTCATGACCTAATCGAATCATAATCTAAGTTCCATTACTCGAAAACTTACCTCGGATGTTGTCGAACGATTTCGACGGCTATTCGATCACTTTTTCCTTCCCTTTATCGGATTTAGTTCCCCTTTGCTCTTGAGCTTAATTTAACAAATAAATTGATTTTATCATTTGAACATCAAAAAGAGAAACTCAAGGTACTTAACCCATATATACATTAGACATTAAAGTCACATATATATGAAATCATGAATCAACTCAACATATTAGCCCACACTCTCTTTTAGCCGATTATCTAAGCCAAGATAAAAGCATCAATATGCTTGCCTCTAACCGGATACATGCAACACCAATCTACCTCATGTGGCCGAATATGCATGTCTATGTTGAGGCCGATTATATGCTTAATACTTCCTACAAATATGGTTACTTGTATTGACTACATACCATTTTGTTTCAAGTTCAAAACTCGGCTAATACACATATATACACTAGTAATCAAATACTAACATTTGCACTTCACCTCACTACCAATTCTCATCTACTTCCTACCATGGCCGAATGCATCAAGACACCATACCATTTCAATTTTGGTCATGGGTTAAACAAAGAACTTAATGTCTAACTCAAAATGCTAAAAAGAAAATCCAAGAGTCATCAATCACCATCACATGTATCACTACAAAGCTTCACACTTAGCATGCAAATGACATCAACACAAGTCCACCTTAGCCGAAACTTAGCTCATCTTCATGCCTCATCACCACAACATCAAACACCAACCAAGAAGACAACATCCATGGCCGAATATCATCTCCATCTCATAGCAAAGATTTAAACCATGGGCTAGGTAGAACTCAAGCTAACAACTAAAAATATGCATGAATCTCATGGAACAACATCAACATACCTTAGTCTAGTGAACCACCATAGCCGATTTTCTCCAAGCTCTTTCCCTTCTTTTTCTTTCTTCTATTCGGCCAAGTTCAACAACATGAGAACTTTTTCTTTTTTTTTTTCTTCATCATTTTCCTTTTCATTATTTTATTACCATGCTCCTTATTTTATCATTTCTAACATAAAGCATTAACACAACATGTTTATGACATGTTTTACTCATCACATTTTGTCCACCCTCATTGTCATGGCCGGCCACTACTAATTAAGTGGGGAAATTGACATGCAAGTCCACCCTTTTGATTACATGCACTAATAGATCCTTATAGATTAACCTATCACATTTCAAAAGTGTCACACATAAGTCCTATTAACTAAATTCACATGCAATTAACTAAATCGAAGCTTAAAACTTTCACACATTCATATTCACATATTTTAGACAATAATTATCATATTCAAATAATTTGGTGACTCGGTTTAGCGGTCCCGAAACCGCTTTTCGACTAGGGCCACTTTAGGGCAGTCACACTCTAGCTTCTCTCTTTGCTTGCTTTCTTTTCATTATTTAATTCCTCAGCCTTCTTGACTCGATCGGCTAACATAACCAGCTCCCTTATTTTAAGAATTTCGATTAACAGTTTATTTCTTTATTCAGACCTTCTTCGAAGCGCTTACACATTTTCGCCTCTGATTGGACCCACTCACTTGCATACTGACTTAGTCTCACGAACTCTCTTTCGTATTCTGACACGATTCTGTTTCCTTGTTTGAGTTCCAGGAACTCCTTTTGCTTCTAGTTTAAGAACCTTTGGCTGATATACTTCTTCCTAAATTCTGCTTGGAAGAATTCCCGAGTGATACTCTCTCTCGATGCTACTGAGGATACGGTCTTCCACTAATGGCATGCAATGTCCTTCAATAGCGACACTACACATTTCAAACTTTCCTTACGAGTACAAGATAGTTCGTCGAGAACTCTCATAGTATTCTCAAGCCCTCAAGCCAAAATTCGGCACATTCCAGATCGTTATCAATTATGGCCCTAAACTCTTCGGCTTCATATTTCCTATATTTGTCCACAGGGTGTTCCCAATTCTCACGGGTACCACACCTTGTGGCACTTCTCTTTCAAGTCGAGCAGGGGGTGGAGGAGGTCGTGGTATATTGGGGCGATTTCTCAAATAATCCCCAAACCATTCATCCATCATCTCAAAGAAGGCATCTCTTGCCCCTTCTCGGCCTTCAGACACAGGCCTTCTACCACTACTAGCAGCAGCTCATTAGACAGAAGCTGGAGCATGGCTCTCGACTCACTCGAACTCATCTTGAGCTTGATTGGAAGACATTTACTATATTCAAATACAATTAAAAATGGTTAGGAGATGTCACACTATCATAACTTGTATAATGGCATGTATAGATATAATCGACATATGCTACTTTAGTCCTCGAACCAACTAAACTGTAGCTCTGATACCACTAAATGTGATGCCCCTTACTTGTACCCAAGACCGAGACAAGGTACAGGGCATTACTGTGCACAAACATGACATTTCCGGGAAAATTTTGGGCTATAAAATTTCGTTCCAAATTAAAACCAATCAATCATATTCATATTGTCCCTATTGTGGACCTACAAGGCCCAAGACATACATTGAAAATGGTCTGGGACTAAACCGAGAACTTAAGAAAGTTTTTGGAAAATTTTCTAGGTTAAGCCTTACACGCCCATATGGAGGCAATGCACACGCCCGTGTGCTTTGGGACATACCCGTGTCCCTTACACGTGTGGAATTAATTGAATTTATTTTTCATTTCGAACCTATAGGGGTTCTCAAAATGGTCGAGGACACGCTCGTATCCCTAGACCGTGTCCTTCATATGGCTTAGACACGCCCGTGTTGCCACCCATGCCCAAAAACTCGAGCATTTTGTTCATGGCATCATCGTGCGTTTAGGGAAACATGGCCAAGACACACGCCCGTGTGCTAGGCCGTGTCCTCCACACGGTGGAAACACACGGCCGTGTCTCTACCTGTGTTCTTACTACCATACATTCTAACCTAAAAATTCTAGGTACAGGGGACACACGGCCATACCACACGCCCATAGGCCTGACCCTGTGTCAACACAACTTAGACACACGCTCGTGTGTCTATCCGTGTGGACCCTTTTGGAGGCTACAAATCTAAGTCAATGGTCACCCTCTATAACCACTCATATTCGTGAACCTCAATGATGTTTAACATGGCCTAAATATGTTCGAGTACTACCATAAATGGTCTATTGCATGTTAACCTCATCTCATCGGTTATATACATGCTAATTTATCCTTTTTGTGTTTAGGATTTCCATCTCATTCAAAAATAAATATGACTTGGCTCATTATTATAACTCATTGCCAATTATGACCTAACCATCCCAAGTGATTTGGCCACATTTCATATGCCTATTTATAATATACCACATTTAATCATCACAAGAACATTTGACTACAAACAAGCACCATTAGTAGGTCATAGCCTACATCAAAATGAGCCATGTCTTATGGCCAAATACAAAAAGAATAAGTTTAATATTTAAGCCTTTACATAGGCCACCCAATGACATATATCACAAAATAACCAAAACCTATACATGCCATTGAAAAAAAATAAAGTATCTATATACCAAAGCAAGACAAGTTGATACTGTTGACAATGCACTAATCATCTTCCAATCTTCACGAGCTCTGTAAAATAAGGAAAAAGTGAATGGGTAAGCATTAACATGCTGAGTAAGTCCGGATAACGGAAAAGTAAACTTACCGGTTATTTAGCATGCAACCATATAAGACATTTAGACCAAACATTCATAGTAAAATTTTCTATCACATGTACTCAACTATCAAGTTAGTCTCATGCTAGTACAATGTAACATCCTTCATAGATGAGCTCATCAATTCAAACATGCCTATTCCCATTTAACATTTTTAATTCCGTTGAATTTCTTGGAATCTCGATGGATATCTCCTTTACCATCAAATCATGCAAGTGGTCTTTTAAATACGCACTTTCGTGAACCTCACTTTTATGGCGGGATTACCAGTCCATGCTAAATCCCCCACAACGTAACTAACAGAGTAATGTTGGGATTACCAGTCTAGGCTAAATCCCCTACAATGACATATACTCCTACGAGTTCAGGTCTGAATTACCAGTCCAGGCTAAATTCAGATCCTATTCGAATTACCCATCCAGGCGAAATCCGTCAAAGCACACATATTCTTAGGGATGTTAGATCACTATAGGATTAGCCGTCCGGGCTAGATCCTTTATACCATTATTTCATTTTCGAGTAATCCATCAGACATCTCTTTTTATTCAATCAAGACATTTCATCATAACATTAATAATTCATGAGTTTTCATACAACAAATATTACTATTATAATTCATACATGTGCATACATCTTCAATATATTTAAAGATAGTTTACATTCGAGTTACACGAACTTACCTGGTAATTGCTTAAGTTTCGTATTTCAGTTATTCTGAAACCTTTCGTTTTACATGATCAATTTCAGGAATCGGTTCCTCGAGGTCTATATCAGTAAAAATAAATTATTAATTTTCGGACCTAAAATTCACCCCTGGGCAAAATGACCATTTTGCCCCTAGCATTTCAAAATTTTACTACTTAGTCCTTAGGCTCCTAAAATGAAATACATGCAATTCCTTGGTTACCCGAGCCTAGCCGAATGTATTATAAACTCATACTAGCCAACATTTTCTTCTATTTCACATTTCTACCATATATTTTGTACCTTTTGCAAAAAGGTCCTTTTAGGGGTTTTTCATGAAAATCACTTAGGAAAAGATGTTTAACACACATCTAACTTTCATATTCCCCCATAAATCATCAAAGAACAAACATGTCACACATGGTTCATTTTGCATACATGAACCCTAGCTTAAAATATGGGTAGAAATGGAGAGACATGTTTCAAAGATTTCAAAAATACAAAGAACATAAAAACGGGGCTAGAAGTCACTTACTATTAAGCTTGGAAAGTGAAGAAACCCTAGCTATGGTGTCCCTTGGAATTTCGGTAGTAAGAGGGAGAAGAATGGATGATTTTTTCCTTCATTTCCCCTTTTTATTGATTTTATTACCAAATGACCAAAATGCCCTTCCTTACTAAACTTCCAAAATTTTCCATGCATGCCCATTTTTGTCCAAAAACTTAAAAATTGGGCAAATTACTCTTTAAAACCTTCTAATCAATAATCTAAAGCAATTTCATGCAAATTGTTTCTAAAATCCAAGTTTTGCAATTTATTCAATTTGGTCCCTAATTTCCAATTAGACACCTTACACTAAGAATTTCTTCATGAAACTTTTAACACATGCTTACTTTCATATTCTAAGCCTCATAATAATTATAAAATAAATATTTTGACATCGGATTTTTGTGGTTCTGAAGCCACTATTCTGGCTAGACCCAATTTTGGGATGTTACATTTCATACTCAATT
This sequence comes from Gossypium hirsutum, assembly GCF_007990345.1. Taxonomy (NCBI): domain Eukaryota; kingdom Viridiplantae; phylum Streptophyta; class Magnoliopsida; order Malvales; family Malvaceae; genus Gossypium; species Gossypium hirsutum. The sequence goes on along the minus strand of NC_053435.1, from coordinate 33,575,594 downwards.
TAATTCCACTCACATACTAGGCAAAATTACTATTTTGCACCTATACTTTAATAAATGACAATTTCGTCCCTAGGCTCGAAAAATGAAATTCATGCAATTTAATTTGTATTCCAAGCCTAACCGAAATTTTCATATAACTTTTACAGCACATGCATTTCACAAAAATTTAGAATCTTCCATAACTTTTACATATTTACTATTTAGTCCCTAAATCATAATTTCATCAAAACTCACTTTGTAAAAGCAGTTTATCTATCAACAACCTTTTACTTTATACCATAAATTTTAAAATTTTAGCATATTCATCCTTGGCAAAACTTATATACTTTGATAACTTTTCAAATTAATCCCCAAAATAGATAGATTAAGCTATTCCAATCTCAAAAATATAAAAATTACTAAAAATGGGACAAGAATACTTACCCAATTAAGCCAAGAAAGCTTGTTTTCCCTTTCTTAGGGTTTCCATAGAAATTTTGAGAGATGAATTTTCTATTTAATTTAACTATCATCTTTTAATTTTTCCACTTTCCAATTTAGTTCTTGCCTTTTTTCTAATTTTCTATGGATGATTCATTAAAAATATCTACTAACTTTTCTTTAATGGTATAATTACCATATAAGGACCTCGAATTTTGAATTTCATAGCTATTGGGTACTTATATCTACTAGAACTCAACTTTTTTATTTTATGTAATGTAGTCCTTTTCATAATTAAACACACAATAGGTAAAATTTTCTTATTAGAATTTTCATATGACATTCCTATCATAATGCAGACCATGCAATAATATAAAAATAAATTTTGTTTTCGGTTTGGATTTGGGGTCCTGAAACCACTATTCCGATTTCATTGAAAATGAATTGTTACAGGAACACACAGAATTATAACTAGAACAAAAACAAACATAGTAAAAAAATTGGTGAAATAGGGCTACACGACCGTGTAGAAGTGCCCAGGCTGTGTGGGGGGTCTACACGCCCATGTGAAAGCCATACACGCCCGTGTGGAGGGGACACAAGCCGGTGTGAGTAGCCTATGTAACTCACTGTCCAAAAGTACCAAAATTAAGTGCAAAGCAGACACGGCTACGTAGAAATCTCACACGCCCATGTAGAAATCTCACATGCCCGAGTGAAAACCGACAAAATCCCCAAATCGTACGCACACTGTGTGTGGCACCAAAAATCACTTGGCACCAAAAATCACCTAAAAACCCTAATTCCTAATTTCAAACGGCTGTGTGGACTGCCTGTGTGATCACAAAACCACACCGAAACAAGCTAAAAATCGTGGTTTTGATATCAAAATGGCCCTCAACCCCTGGTAACTCAAAACTATACCAAAATTTACAGAATAGCATGCAATCCAATGCCCAAAATCAACATTTTCAGGAACATACAAGAAGCTGCCAAATTTCATAGAATCCAACAGCAATTCGATACTGAAATTGAACAGTTTCAGAACGCACACATTAGAATGCGATAACAAGCACCAAGAACTACTCGATTTGCTCCACCAAACCATTAAGAAACCTCAATTATATATGCAACAAAACTATTAGAATTCAGTCTAACAACGAAAACAAAATCGAAGCAATTCTTCCTTTAATTCCAAGGATAAAACTTACCCAATTTTGCACCCAAACAAACGTAACACACAAGGATAATCAGCCAACAACGTTGATACTAAAACCCAAAATTCGTTTGGAGAACAAAAATATAGCAGTAATTAATTCACCAACAATGAAAGAGAGAAAGGTAAAAGAACCAAAAAGAATAGCAAGAACGTGGAACATGAGTGAAAACCAAAAAAAATGAGGAAAGAGAACGTGCAAAAGAATTTTAGAAACAACTTTTTTTTCCAAAAAAATACAATAAAATAAATAACATAAATAAATATATATAACATAAAAAAACAAAACTCAAATAAAATTAATTCCTCAAACACACATGAGGATTTGATAAACCGTAATTTATACATATTTTTATCCCATGCTTAGCACATTTATGGATGGTTTCTCCTTAGATTTGGTGAATTTGATGCTCCTAATTCTTTAATTTCATGTTTTATACTTAGGTGAGCATAGGAGAGTAAAAGGAGCAAGAAACGAGCCGAAAACGGAGAAAATGGACCCACATGGGAAATCAACACGACCTGAACTTCCTCACACGGGTAAGCCACATAGCCGTGTCTATTTGGCAGGATCGAAGCACGACTTACACAGGTAGACTACACGTCAGTGCCTATTTAACAGCCTTAACCACGGGCTGGAGCAATCGCACACGGGCGTGTCCCTGTCAAGCATAAGTATAGTCCTATTCGGAAAATGCCACTTTTAAGGGCTCTTAAGCATTCAAAAGCCTATTTAAACACCTGGGGTGGCACTTAGAATAGACACACGGAGTAGGAGGCAAGGAATTACTCAAGGGACGCCCATTGATCCATCTCAGAAGCCAGATTCATCATCAAGACTTAAGATCTCCCTTCAATTTCCATTTAGGGGTTTTGGGTTTTCTTTATGTTTTGTTATCTTTATTCTTTTGAGATGTTTTCTTTCATAATTATGAACTAAACCCCCTAAATACCTAAAGGGAATGAAACCTAAGACAGATCTTGTTATTATTATCTGAATAGTATGATAAATATTTGACTTGTTCTTAATTATGTGTCCTTAATTCTCGTTTTAATATTCCAGGATATTGATTCAAGTTAATGCTCTTATTCAGAGGAGGAAAAGACCCTGTCTAAGAGTAAATTTTTCATAATTAAGAGGAGTTGATTGAATGCCTAGAGATAGGGTAATAAGATTTTACCGGATTAGGGTGAAACCTAATAAAGGGATCTATAGATCGAGTTAATGCAACACTAGGGCGTTAATTAGAAAGAGATTTCAATTAATCAACCTAGGGTTAGACATTATTAGTCTTGAGAGAGATAATAATATAACTTAGGAATTTCTACAGATCAAGTCAAATGAATAAACCGTCTAATTCAGAGTCAAATAACAAGTGAAGTCTAGGTGGATTTTTCCTTGGGTATTGTCTTAATCAATTGAGTTCTCCCAAAAGCTTTTCCCAATTTTCTCTCTGTGCACCTTTAGTTTAGTTAATTAGTTTAGATAAACAAATCCCTTAATTTTTAGCTAGATAATAAAAAGAACGTAATTACTAGTACTCTTGGTTCCCTTGGGTTCAACAATCTGGGCTTGCTAAAGCTATACTACTGTTCGATAAGTACACTTGCCTTCATCGTGATAATAGTTAGTTTCAAGAATGATTAATTATAAATTTTTAAAACCTGTCGCGAATATCACGTATCAAGTTTTTGGCGTCGTTGCTGGGGAATTAAGATATTAGGAACATTCGATTTTTATTACTTTAGCCATTTTACTTTATTTGCAATTTAAATTTTTCTTTTCTTTTCTAATTTTTCTTTTATTCGTTCCTGGCAGGTTTTTATAGTGTATGACTAGAAGAAACTCGTTAGGACCATTACTGTTTGATAGTAAGATCGATCGCACAGTTCGCACAAACTGAAGAGAAATAAGGCGAAGCTTACGATACACAGAGGAAGAGGAAGAGGATGATACTTCAACCACAACCAAGTAGATGGCTGAAAACCAGGAAAATTCGCTACCTCCTACGATTGCCGCTGATCCAGTAAATTAGAATCCTGCTCCGCGTACTATGTATGATTATGCTAAACCTTCTTTAACAAGAACTAAATCAAGCATAGTTAGGCCAGCTGTTGCTGCGAATAATTTTGAACTGAAACCTAACACCATTCAAATGATCCAACAGTTTGTTCAGTTTGATGGTTTACAGGACGAGAACCCAAACGCTCACTTGGCAAATTTCTTAGAATTTTGCGACACTTTTAAAATCAATGGCATTTCTGATGATGCCATTCGCCTTCGGTTATTCCCTTTTTCATTGAGGAAAAAAGCTAAACGGTGGTTGAACTCATTACCATGAGGGTCAATCACTATTTGGGAACAAATGACCGAAAAGTTTTTATTAAAATATGTTTTGCCGGCTAAAACGGCTAAATTACGTAATGATATCTCTTCTTTTGTGCAGATGGATTTAGAAACACTCTACGATGCATGGGAGAGATACAAAGACCTTTTCTGAAGATGCCCTCACCATGGGTTAGCACTCTGGCTACAGGTTCAAACGTTTCACATTGGTCTGAATCCTTCGACTGGACAGATGATTGATGTAACTACTGGTGGAACTATCAATAATAAGACACCCGAGGATACTCATGAATTTATAAAAGAGATGTCACTGAATAATTATCAGTGGCAAGTCTTTAGGACAAAGCCAACGAAAAGAGTCGGCGTTTTTAACGTATATTCGGTCACCATGCTCTCTAATCAGGTAGAACTTTTGAATAGAAAGATTGACGGTTTTCTTGGTTCTTCACAGGTTCACCCAGTAATGCAGTGCGAAGCAAGTGGAAGAGGATCAAGCAATTCAGAATACCCACCCTATGGCCACAACATGGAAAATGAGTAGTTACATTACATGGGTAATAATCCTCGATCTCAAAATAATCCATATAGTAATACTTACAATGCAGGTTGAAGGAACCACCCTAATTTCTCATGGAGAGGCCAAAGGAATCAGAGACCACCACCACCTCCAGGCTTCTAACAACCAGCCTACCAACAAGAGAAAAAGCCAAACCTTGAGGAGATGCTAACGAAATTCATTTCGGTGTCGAAACTCATTTCCAAAATACCGAGAAAGCACTTAAGAATCAACAAGCGTCGATCCAAGGGCTTGAAACTTAGATAGGATAGCTCGCCAAACTATTTTCCGAACGACCATATGGTAGCCTGCCAAGTAACACTGAATCTAACCCAAGGGAACAACTCAACGCAATTACCATCCAAGACAAGGAAGAGTTAGTGGAACCTGAACCAGAACCGAGGCAAGGAATTATGGTAAGTAATAGCAAAGGTGAGGAATACCACAGTGAACAAACACCAGTAAGTAAATAGTACAGACCTCGTGTGCCTTATCCCAATGCAATAAGAAAAGATCGCACAGACGAACAATTCAGTAAATTCCTTAAATTATTAAAGAAATTACATATTAACTTGTCGTTTATTGAAACTCTTTCACAGATGCCAAACGCAGTCAAATTCTTAAAGGAGCTTTTAACAAATAAGCAAAAGTTGGATGAAGCGTCGCATGTGGAGCTAAATACGGTTTGGTCAGCCATACTACAGAATAAGCTGGCCAACAAATTAAAAGATCCAGGGAGTTTTACGATTCCTTGTTTAATTGGTAGCTTAGATGTTAATAATGCTTTGGCTAATTTAGGGGCTAGTATTAATGTCATGCCTTACAAAATGTTTAAGCAACTAGGTCTTAGGAAACCCAAACAAACTAGGATGAGTATTCAATTAGCCGAAAAAACAATCAGATTTCCTAAAGGTATTATTAAAGATGTACTTGTTAAAATTAACAAATTTATATTCCCAGTTGATTTCGTTTTTCTATACATAGAAGAGGATAGTAACGTTCTTTTAATTTTAGGGAGGCCCTTTTTAGCAACTGCTAGAATAATAATTGATATTGGCACAAGTGAACTCACACTTCGTGTGGGAGACGAAACAATCACCCTTCAAGCTCGTAATTCGAATAACAGATCAAAAATTGAAGGTGGTGGTATAAATCATCCTACTAAAATTGACCATGTGATGCAACCTACTTTGCAGGAAATAGGTTCAAAGAACATACATGAGCCATGTTCAAGCAACAAAAAATGACCTATCTATGAAGAACGAAGGCTACAAATCGAGGAGCTAGATAATAGCGGACACATAGACTGAAAACACACGATAAACCAAAACCATACCATGACAAGTTAAATTTTTCCCCAAATCAACTTAAGGTTGGAGACAGAGTGCTATTAGATGTAGCAAACCCTCGTATTACCACTTCTGAACCGAATCAAGAAATCCCTCTTACGGTACTTCGCATTTTTCCATACGGTACAGTCGAGGTAATTCGTCCCAAATTCGGCACGTTCAAAGTAAATAGTACTCGTCTTAACCCTTATGTTGATAAAACTGATAGTAGGGATGAGTAGTGTAAATTCCTCGAACCACTATGACCACACAACAAGAGAGGTAAGTCAAGCTTAGACTATAAATAAGCGCTTCTCGAGAGGCAACCCGAGCACTAACAGTATTGATTTCTTTAAAAATTTAGTTTTTAAATCTATTCACTGACTGAGTCCTTGAAACACGGGTTTTCTAATCCACACGGCCAGGCACACGAGTGTGGCTTAGGCCGTGCTCACACTACGGGAGGACACGGCCGTGCGACATGGCCGTACGAAAAGAGGGCAAAATTTTTTCCCAACACGAGATGCGATAAACTGCCACCACCATGCGACGTGGCCGTGGACGAGTCTGTCAAAACAACACGGGCGCACGACACGCCCGTGTCTAGAAACCATGGTTGAAACTGAGAATTTAGCACGAGCGTGCAACACGCTCGTGCCTACCACACATGCTCAAGACTGATAAAATGACATGAGCATGCACCTATACACACGGGCGTGGGAGAAGCGAACAAAGTAGAACACGGTCCTGCGACACGACCGTGTGCATCGACACGCTCAAAGAACATGGGCGTGTGACGAATTTCAGATGCGTCCAAATTAAAAATCATGAAGCACACGGGCTAAAATGAGGGCAAACGGGCGTGCCCCACGATTGTGTGCCCCAAAATCAATATAAAACCGTCACTATTCATCACCCCCTTCCCTAAAATCCCTAACCCTAGCCGCTGCAACTTCACACGCCCTACCTGCCACACCGTGCGCCGACCACAGCACCACTTTCGACGACCCAAAGCTCTTCTCTCTTGCGTATACAATGTCAACCTCACATGGTAAGAAGACCGCTGTCCCTGAGTCGAAGAAGAGGAAAGGAGCTGTGTCATCCTCGGGTCCTACAACGGAGATTAGGCATCCATTCCTCCAATTTCCCTTGGGACCCCAGGAGGAACTTTTTCAGATATTACGGGCCCGACCCCTAGGTGTGGGCCGCTGCATTGACTGGGCCGCACTTGAACAAATTCAAATGGCTGACGCGGTTTGAGCCCTCCTGAAGACTGAACTGTGGGGGCTCTTCTTTGAGATCATCAAGCCGATATACCTCGAGCTCACAATGGAACTCTATTCGACCTTCCATCTTCAGGTCGTCATGACAAACTTCGACGATCCTAGAACGGTCCAGTTTCACCTTGGTGGTCTAGTGCGCCAGCTAATCGTACCGGAGCTTGGAATTACACTAGGGCTGTACACGGAGGAGTTCATGGACGATAATGAACTCGACACCCTCCACCGCCACATCTACTACTCTCCCTCAAAGTGCTGGAAGGACCTCGTCCCTGCCTCAGCCACCTATGATCCTAGCCACTCTAAGGCATCAGCTCTCGCCCTATCCCTGCGATACCTACACGCCATCTTGGCCCATACTTTGACAGGACGGCGAGAGAGCACCAGCGTCGTCAACACTCACGACGCCTATTTTCTATGGAGCATGGAGAACAAACACATCTTCGACCTTGTCTATTTCATTGCCCTCGTCATCCGCCATCAGACAGAGCGGCATAGGAAAGGAGTCATCTCTATCGGGCCCTATGTGACTCGATTGGCTCGGCACTTTGGGCTCCTCAATACTGTGGCACAATCATCCTCCCTCACTCTCATCGGCCAGATGTCCCCACAGGGCATATCAAGCATGCTACATATGAGGATGATCGAGAAACGACGTGGAACCTACCCTTCTCAGTACCACCTCATCCAGTCCACCGAGGAGGAGGACCCAGAGGACATTACTGATTATGTCCCTCCACGTCATGAAGACCCACCGTCTTAGCCACCACCAATCTATCGTCCAGTTCATGCGGCAGCTTCATACTCTGACATCTCTGAGCTCCTTACTCGATTTGAGCAGCAGTGTTTTCAGCATTTTGATCACATTGATGCTACTCTTCATCAGATTTGTTAGCACCTTCACATCTCATCGCCACCACCCCCTCACGAACCATCCGGCGATGACGATGTTTAAAGACTTTTTATTTTTTATTTTTATTTCCAGTTTTATCTTTATTTATCTTCTTTAAGTACTTTTTATTTGATTTTCCTTTAATATTATTTTAATTTTAGGTTCTATAATTTTTATTGAATAATTTATAGTTTCGGCTATTCCATTACGAGTAATTATGCTTCCTTATATTTCCTAAAGAGTTCTTGATTTTATCACAGTTATAAAGAGCTCCAAAGCTCATCATCACTTAGGAACTAAAAACTCCACTAGAAAAGGTTCTCCACGACTATCATGTCCTACTCGACCACTACCATAGCTACTACCAGATATAATATTCTTTTAGCGCAGGACGTATGACTTAATGAACCTCTACCACCATCGGAGTATCCTCCTCCACTCTCATCATTGCCTTGGCCGATTTTTCTCCATAACTCCAATTCAAGGAGTTCATTCATCATTTAGGAAGTTTCACTTCTCTCCTTATGTTATGATTATATCAATATTTTCAATATATCTATCTTTGTACATTGAGGGCAATGTACATCTTATGTGTAGGTGGTCTTTTATATCATTATCAGAAATCCCTGAAATTTGTCTTGTTCTCATGTGATCTTCTCATACCATTATTAGAATGAATTTTGATTAAGTTATGATTTTTATTGATATGTCTTGAATTAAAACATAGGCATTTATGCATTGATCGTTTAAACTTTAAGACATTAGGGAATCAAGCATGATAAGTTGATTTTTGAGAATAAAAAGTTTTTAGGTTGTTTCCCCAAGTTTAGATATTATCTTGACTTGAAATTCACAAGTTTAAACATCAAAAAGCCATAATTTTTGTGAGATCTTGAGCCTTTAGAGCATATGTTATCTGTTTCATGCTCACTTTTATTATGAGTGCGTCAGTATTGATTTATTATTCTAGAACTTGCTTGATTATGCATGTCAAGACCACACCATTTGATTTGATATGTTGAGATGATAAAGACACTTAAGTTTAACCCACTCACTCCACAAAATCCTACCTTCATAATTAACCCTTAGTGATCCCCTTTGAGCCTAACAAGCCATTAATTGATTTACCCTCAATATTAACCCATAACCCATTATTGTTGAAATCCCCTAATTTGATCCCTATTTTTGTTGAGATTTAATTTGAATTAATTGCTTAGCTATGTTTTATTCTTTATTACAATAATTAAGTTCTATGTTATTTAACTTGTTCTTAAAAAAAACAATACTTACATACATATTAGTAGTAATTCGTCGTTTTTTAGCTTGAGTGTTAATTCCATATTCTGAGAAGAAGCTCACTTGTATTCAACTGATAATTAGTTATTTTTCTAGTTAGATGATTTCTTTAATTCAATCTCGATTCTAACCTTTTCTTTCAGCTTGTGACCGTGCCCCCTAACCAAAGCCACGTTACAACCCTCTAAAGACCTTTTTGATTGATGTATCATCTCAATGTATAGTGGTGGAGATTTAATTTTCATGCAAGCCTATGGTAATAACTTTTCATATTGACTGATGAGTGCTTTATTTGATGTCCTTAAACACCTCGAATGAATTGAGTGAATCTTTAGTGAAGATGTTAAACTCTGTGATATTTTGATCAAATGTGATTACTTAGATGAGGGAGGACACCTATGTTTTCATGATAAAATGCTCAATTTGAAATGTTTGAAACTTTGATGTACTTTTAGTTGAATTTTCAATGTATGATTACTTATGGATTATTTTGAGATATTATTGATAGGGATTATAAATTGATAAGAATTTATTTTGATTGCGAGTTGAGGATTTTGCTTGAAGACAAGCAACGCTTAAGTGTAACCGTAATTTATACATATTTTTATCCCATGCTTAGAACATTTATGCATCATTTCTCCTTAGATTTGATGAATTCAATGCTCCTAATTCTTTAATTTCATGTTTTATAATTAGATGAGCATAGGAGAGTAAAAAGAGCGAGAAACGGGCTGAAAACGAAGAAAATGGACCTACATGAAAAATCAACACGGCCTGGACTTCCTCACACGGGTAAGCCACAAGGTCATTTCCATTTGGCAGGATCGAAGCACGACTTACACGGGTAGACTACACGCCCGTGCCTATTTAACAGCCTTGACCACGGGCTGGAGCAATTGCACACGGACGTGTCCTTGTCAAGCCCAAGTATAGTCCTATTCGGAAAAGCCCACTTTTGAGGGCTCTTAGGCATTCCAAAGCTTATTTAAAACACCTGAGGAGGCACATAGAATAGACACACGGAGTAGGAGGCAAGGAATTACTCAAGAGAAGCCGATTGATCCATCTCAGAAGCCAGATTCATCGTCAAGATTGAAGATCTCCCTTCAATTTCCATTCAGGGGTTTTAGGTTTTCTTTATGTTTTGTTATCTTTATTCTTTTGAGATGTTTTATTTCATAATTATGAACTAAACCCCCTAAATACCTAAGGGGAATGAAACCTAAGACAGATATTGTTATTATTATCTGAATTGTGTGATAAATATTTGACTTGTTCTTAATTATGTGTCCTTAATTCTTGTTTTAATATTTCAGGATTTTGATTCAAGTTAATGCTCTTATTCAGAGGAGGAAAAGACCCTGTCTAAGAGTAAATTTATCGTAATTAAGCGGAGTTGATTGCATGCCTACTGATAGGGTGATAAGATTTTGCAAGATTAGGGTGAAACCTAATAAAAGGGATCCATAAATCGAGTTAATGTAACACTAGGGTGTTACTTAGAAAGAGATTTCAATTAATCAACCTAGGGTTAGACGTTATTAGTCTCGAGAGAGATAATAATATAACTTAGGGATTTCTACGGATCAAGTCAAAGAATAAATCGTCTAATTCAGAGTCAAATAACAAGTGAAGTCTAGGTGGATTTTTCCTTGGGTATTGTCTTAATCAATCAAGTTCTCCTAAAAGCTTTTCCCAATTTTCTCTCTGTGCACCTTTAGTTTTAGTTAATTAGTTTAGATAAACAAATCCCTTAATTTTTAGGCTAGATAATAAAAAGAAAGTAATTACTAGTACTCTTGGTTCCTTTGAGTTCGACAATCCGGGCTTGCTAAAGCTATACTATTGTTCGATAGGTACACTTGTCTTCATCGTGATAATAGTTAGTTTCAAGAACGGTTAATTATAAATTTTTAAAGCCTATCGCAAATATCACGTATCAAGATTCGAACTCAGAACCTAGAGGTAAACTAACACAAATCCTACTACCGAACCAATACGCTCATTCTGACATTAAAACGCGAAAATCAACCCAATTACTCAACCTACTCACTGACCCTAAACACAAATCTCAAAACTTTTAGCCCTAAATTTTGGGGTGTTACAACTCACTCCTCCTTAAAGAAAATTTCGACCCTAAAATTTCCACTAATAGAACAGACATCTAATCATAAAACTCACCACTATGCTCCTGCTATGCATTCTACACTCAAACCCTACCATACTATACTTTGACCTTAAAAACTTGCACACATATCCAAACACTTAACCACTGAAACAGATACATATTTATCCATTACACACACAAGCGTTATCCAACGAATAAACATCAATGTTATTCAAATAAATCACACACAATATCACAACAACCTACAACCATACTTGTCTCAATGTCATCACGGACACTTGTAACAACCCGAACCCGAAACCGACACCGGAGTCGAACACGAGGTGTTAACTGACTTTAACCCCTTATAAAATTTATTTTCCAGACACTGCCCAATCTGTGTACTAGTCGTTTTAAAAATCATATCTTGAGTTTCGTAACTCGAAAATCAATTTCGTGATTTTTCCCAGAAACTAGACTCATGTGCCCATCTATGTATTTTTTTCTAGAATTTTTGGTCGGGCCAATTAGTACAGTTTATTAGTCAAAGTCTCCCATATTGCAGGGGTCGACTACACTGACCTTTGCCCATTACGACTTGGATATCTCCCTGCACGGGGCTTCAATACTGATGCTGTTTGTTTCTATGAAAACTAGACTCAGAGAGGAATCTGTACATATATGGTACGACCCCTAATTATCTCTGGTTAATTTATAATGAATTTCCAAAGTCGGAGCAGGGAATCCAGAAACCGTTCTGGCCCTGTCCCACAAAAATCTGATTATCTCTTAATATACTGCCCATATGATCTTTTCGTTACTTCCTCATGAAAACAGACTCATCGAGCTTCGATTACATAATTTATTCATCAATTAATTCCACTCCTACTATTTTTAGTGATTTTTCAATCTCATGACACTGCTGCTGCCAGCATCTGTTACGAAAGTAACTAGGTCCATTTCATGCCTACCCTTGATCCAACTCAATCGAACATTCGTGCCATTTTCGCATGGCTTAAAGTTTACATGCCAAAGTTCAAACACAACGTAATAGCTTATACATGCCAAAATGTTCTTCTAAGCCAACTAAGAAGAAAGTACCAAAACTTGCTATCCGGTGTGATGACTTCGATGACGGCCTGACCCCGCAAAAATAGATGAGTCCAAGCAACCTATAATGGGTGACAAGGAAACACCGAGTGAGTTTATAACTCAGTAAGTCATAAGCAATGCACTACCATCCATCAATAACATTATCACAAGAGGAAACAAAATGGAACGAGACAATTTACTCCATCCATACCGAACCATACCATAGTTCCTCCAACCTATCGATTCAGTTTCATATCAATTCATGCATTCACATTCCATATACTCATCAATAGGACATTGAGGCATTTTCATAAATCAATTTATTTTCGTTACAATCAAACGACTAAACGGCCTTTCACCCATCCTACGATAAATTTTATGTACGTGACTTCAAGTATATTTGTCACATAGGTTCAAACTTACCGAGCTCAACACCAAGTATAAGCATAGCACCTATTAGCCATGTACTCAAGACACTTACCCGATCCGCTGTCCGCGATCGACTCAATAGTGTCGCACACATAGTGTCCATAATGATTCACGAATGTATATTGAGTCCGCACACTCAGTGCTATATAATCAACTCGCACACTTAGTGCTACGTAATCAAATCGCACACTTAGTGCTACATAGTCAAACTCGCACACTTAGTGCCGCATGGTCAATTCGCACACTTAGTGCATCATATTCATTTCGCACACTTAGTGCAACATAGTCAAATCGCACACTTAGTGCTGTACAATTCAATCCCGCGCACTTAGCGCCAATCTCATGGTCATAAATGGTTATACCCGCACGTTTAGTGCCGAGATCAACAACTCAGTACATCTTACCTCTTTTCTTTTCATTCAACAATTTCATCATCACATACGTACATGCAAATATATATATGTATATTTATTCATTCCATTCAGCATCAAAACATAAACATTATGACCATTTGAAATAATACCAACTACATGCTTAATGACTTACCTCGTGTTGGGTAAGACGGTTCCAACTCGGCTACTCGATGACCTTTTCTTTGCCTTTGCTCGATTCACCTCCTTTAACTCCTTGAGCTTAATCAATAATTTAACTAGTTTAACCACCTTGCCAAATATTTACAATCCAATTTCACATGTATATGTATGTTAGTATATTCGGCTAATAACCTCATGCAACTACCATATCATCAAAATCTAATCACCCATGCACATGCATTAGGTAAGTTACCTTTGCTAATTTTAAACCCAACATCACACAAGCTCTCAAGGGATGGCCGAATGCTTCTTTTGTTACCCAACTAATCATTCGACAATTTCATCCCCTTTGCCACCCTTTTATGCCTAATTATCTAAATCAAGATAAGATCATCAACATGCCTAACCATAGCCGAATGTGCAACATTAATCTATCACCTCTATCTCTTAAATACTATCAAGTTCATTTACTTCTAATTTCTTAAGTTCCACATCTTAATGCCCATTATACATAATCAAATTTAACATCATCTATATATTTACTCATATGGCCGAATATACATACCCCCATATAATATCATTTTCATTCCATTTAACACTTAATTTCCACCACATAATCACTTGGCCGATTTTGCTAGCATACAAGCCTATGACCGAATGTCCTTGACCTCTAGTCACCTAGATTTTTATTCTTTAAGCCTCATCCAACTCATATTTTTCATTGACAACCTCCTTAACTTCAATTTATTCACATCTTTAATCATGCTACATTCGACCATTATTTAACAATAATTCATGCATCCTTTTTATTAAACACTCAAAATCAACCATCTTCATACCTCATCACCAAAGACATCAAAATACCAACCAAGAATGTAACATTCATGGCCGAATATCATCTCCATCAATTAACAAAATTTGAACCATGGCTAGGTAGATTTTCACTTACAACTTAAAATATACATGAATCTCAAAGAATAATATCAAACATACCTTAGTCTAGCAAACCACCATAGCCGATTTTCTCAAGCTTTTTCCCCTTCCTTTCTTTCCTCTATTCGGCCAAGGATGTTCAAGAATGAACACTTTTTTTTTCTTTCTTCAATTCACGGCAACAAGGGGGTGAGACCATGTTATTTTTTTTTCCATCACCCTTCCTTTCATTATTTAATTATCATGCTTATTATTTTATTTTCCTTACCATACATCACTAACACAACATGTTGGTGACATGTTTCCACCCATAGCATGGCCGGCCACTACATATTAGGGAGGGGGAATTTGACATGCAAGTCCCCTTTTTCTTCCACATGCACTAATAGGTCCTCATGCATTGACCTATCACATTTTAAAATTTTCTCATATAAGTCCTATTGACTAAATTCACATGCAATCGACTAAATCGAAGCTTGAAATTTTCACACATTCATGATTACATATTCTAGACAATAAACATCACATTCAAACCTTTCGGTGACTCGGTTTAGCGGTCCCGAAACCACTTCCCGACTAGGGTTAATTTTGGGCTGTCACAACACTCCCTAATTTGATGTTCCATGGACCTGTATATGAGACACGCTCCCAGCTTCTCTCAACAGCTGCCCGAATGGCGCTTCTTACAGTGCCTAAAAATCGATACGCTAGCCCCATTACTAGAACCATCAGTATAACCTTCACTAACACCCAACTGCATTCCTATACGCTTCGTAGGCCGAGGCTCCAACCTCAAAGGACTACGATCCCTTTTCTTCCTATAAGCCACACACCTACCTTAAACTAATTCTTTAAACTAGCCTCAAAGACTTTCTCTAACACCTCTCTCACCACCCGAGTCAACGCCTCAGTACCAACTTCAAGGTTATCGCTACCCGAAACTGGCGGAACCACATTGACTTTTGACTCCTGAACAAGCACACGCCCTAGTGAAGCAAACGACTCTTCGAAAGTCTCACCAGATTGACCTCACGATCTTGCTTACAATCAGAATCCATATCGATCTTTTGACTAACTTAGAGTATCTACATTTTCAGAAAATGAGCACAAATAAATACGAAAATATACATTTCTAATCTTACAGTTTCGAATTTCCACCCTGGACCAACATCGGAGTCTTAGACATTTTATCTCCAGAAAATCAGAAAAACACATATCATTTCAAAATACTAACGTACGGTTTATCAAAACTTTTTTTAAAATGAACATGCACACACACAAATACATAAAAACACAAGCTAAGTTTTTACAAACCTGGCTCTGATACCACTAAATGTAATGACCCAAAACCCGGTCTAGAAAGTTTAGACCGAATCCTGGAGGTTACATTAATCACTGAAGTGATCTGAAATAATTTTACAAATGAGTTGTTAAAATTTTATACGAACACAATCATTAAAATCAAACTAAACTGTTTAGCCCTTTTAGGATTTAAAATAAAGAATTCAAGTCACGTAGAAGGCGTTCAGAAGTAAAGTTTCGAGTTTCTAGAATTCAAAACAAAACTATTTACGAAAATCCAAAATTTGATTGTACCATAGTCTTTATAGATGTTTACAGTCCTAAACAGTTCACAAATTTAAAAAGTCTGAAAAGTCATTTTATTAGTCCGTGTAAAACATATCACTCCGAGACCTTCGGCCTACCAAGTCTAGCTATAGAAAACGAGGGCACCTGCAAAGGGATAAACTAAGGGGGTGAGCTACACGAGCTCAGTGTGAGTTCAAAAAAGACAGAAAAATGAACACCAAAGTGTCACAATAAAAAATAAATATCTCAATGGCAATTCGATATACGAATAGTCTTCACAAACAAATCAAGCGTATTAGTACTTAAACACCTCAATCTGTAAATAGTTAGTATTTCAATCAGACAGACAGATAGAATGAGGAATAAATGCAACAAGTAATAAAAAAACCCATTCATCCAGCCAAAACACCTCACCATCCCCCGATCATACCCCAAAAGAGTTGCTTAAACTCATCCATCCAAACACACCACATAGGACCATGAAAGACCCATCCAACCCTACACACCATGTATGTGGACTAAGCCACTCAGATAATAATATGCAGCAAGGTTTGCATATATGCAGTGAGTGCATTGTTGTAAACCATTGTACCGATAAGTTGCAGTTAAACTACTAGATCAGAATCATTCTTCCTTCTCTTCACAACCCAACCCTAAAAGATTAATGTAAATGCAAAATGCACACCATTTGTAGATAGACTTATAGAAATAGAATATGAAATAAAAAATACACACATTCAAATACTCAGAATCAGAATCAGATATAGCATAACATCAATTAACTCTTAATCAAATTGCTTAATTAGATCTATGATTGTGAATAACACATAAGTCCATGCCCAAACAAAGTCCCGACCACCTTACTAAGACCTAGCCAAGGGTCAGAATACATAGAATCATAATCAGAACAAAAATAGACACAGTACAAAAATTGGTGAAATAAGGCCACACAGTTGTGTGTCCTGGTAGTGTGGAAGTGCCCAGGCCATATGGGGGGTTTACATGCCCATGTGAAGGCCACACATGCCCCTGTAGAGGGGACACACGCCTGTGTGAACAGTCTGTGTAACTCACTGTCCAAAAGTGCTCAAAATTAAGTGCAGAGTAAACATGACCGTGTGGAAATCTCATACGCCTATGTGAAAATAAAAAAATCCCCAAATCATACCCACGCGGTCGTATGGCACCAAAAATCGCCTAAAAACCCTAATTCCCAATTTTATGCGACCGTGTGGACCGCCCGTGTGCTGCACATGCCCGTGTGGCCACTTGTGTGGTCACGAAACCATACCGAAACAAGTTAAAAATCGTGGTTTTGGCATCAAAACGACCCCAACACTTGGTAACTCAGAACTATACCAAAATTTACAGAATAGCATGCAATCTAATACCCAAAATCAACATTTTTAGGAACATACAAGAAATTGCCGAATTCTATAGAATCCAACAGCGATTCGATACCAAAATTGAACAGTTTCAGGACACACACCTTAGAACGTGATAACAAGTACCGAGAACTGCTCGAGTCGCTCCACCAAACCATTCGAAAACCTCAATTATACACACAACTAAACTATTAGAATTCAATCCAACAACGTAAACAAAATCGAAGCAATTCTTCCTTTAATTCCAAAGAAAAAACTTACCTAATCTTGCACCCAATCAAATGTAACACACAAGGATAATCAGCCAACAACGTCGGTATTAAAACTCAGAATTCATTTGGAGAACAAAAATACGGCGGTAATTAATTCACCAACAATGAAAGAGAGAAAGGTAGCAAAACCAAAAAGAATAGCAAGAACATGGAAAAAGAGAGGAAACCAAAAAAAATTGGGAAAGAGAACGTGCAAAAGAATTTTAGAAACAACTTTTTTTTTCAAAAATAAAAATACAATAAAATAAATAACACAAATATATATATATAAACTTAGAAAAACAAAACTCAAATAAAATTAATTCCTCAAACACACATGAGGATTCAAACCCAGAACTCAGATGTAAACTAACACACATCCAACCATCTGACCAGCAGGCTCATTCTAACATTAAAACGCGGAAATCAACCCAATTGCTCAACCTACTCACTGACC
This sequence comes from Gossypium hirsutum, assembly GCF_007990345.1. NCBI lineage: Eukaryota > Viridiplantae > Streptophyta > Magnoliopsida > Malvales > Malvaceae > Gossypium > Gossypium hirsutum. The sequence continues at coordinate 33,557,482 of NC_053435.1, read as the reverse complement.
CTAAACACAAATCTCAAAACTTCTAACCCCAAATTTTGGGGTGTTACAAATTATATGGCCAAATTGACAATTATGTGGTGGCTTGTCCATGATGTGCTATGTGACCGTTCATCGATATCTATGTGGTGGCTTGTCTGCAAACTGGTGTGTTATTGAATGGATGAGTTCTGGGGAACTTAATATTGGTGTGTAGCGGAGATGGTAGGAAATCTTATAATTGTGCATTGTTCATAAGCATGCCATGTTTTGATTTGATAAATGCGATAATATGTGAATTCTGTGACAAATGCTTTGTGATATTTTGATGCGTTACGTTATGTGTTAAAATAAGTATTTGTATTGATCTCACACTGAGTCTTTTAAAGCTCGCCCATGATTTTCGCTTGTCTCAGATAATCCTCGTAATTAAGGCTAGAATTTGGAACTTCAAATAGGCTTTCGATATAATATGTTTTCGTGGTTATGGATTTTGGAAACGTTTTGGTGTTTTTATGGACTTTTTGAACTTCTTTTGGCGTTTTACTATGGATTTTAAATTAGGTTTGTTTAAATGGTTTTGGGACTTTGAATTTTATATTATAAATTATGGTAAGGGACATTATTTTGATATAGTTAGGTTTTATGCATAAATTATTTTTATGTGATTTCTAAACAATCAAAAAAATGTTTTAGTGATTATTAGCCACTGCAAATATGTGTTTTAAAAACTAAGTTACATTTCAAATACTTTTTAAATATAAAGGAACACATAACTCTATAACGAAAAGTACAAAATGTTTTACAAAATCAAATGTTTTCAAATGGTAAGTGAATTTTCTTTTTAAAAAAATCATTTTGGCCATCTTCAAGGCCAATGTAATCGCTCAGATTGGACCATAGCGTCTAGGCCTAGTTTTAAGGGTTACAGTTGCTAAATGTTGATTCCTAAAACAAAATGATTAATGGTTTGTACTAATTAATCATTCTTTGGAGCAGATAATAAGTTTACAGTATTTTCCGAATTATTTCTTATACATTCCTTGAAATGAATGTTTGCCATAAATATAATAAATTCTATGATCACTTTTGATCATTAAACTCAATTTGGCTAGTTGAAAATTTTGACATATTCCTTGAAGTGAATATTGTATATACTTTTATAAAAATTATATTTCTTTTGTTGAAATAATGACATTGTGGACCTTTCATTGATTTAGATATTTCTAGAAGTAAATGTCATAATATTACTTATATGTGGATATTAGATCAAATGAATGACAATGAAATTATCAATTATCATAGTTTATATTAACATTATAATTCTACTCTTTGTGAAAAAGTATAAGGCTAAAAAAAAGGGAATGAACTTAATAAATACACTACACCAAAACAGGTTTTTAGCGGCATTTTTAGCGGCGTTTGAATGAAAAATGCCGCCAAAGAATAAGCATTAGCGGCGCTTTTTAAAAAATGCCACTAAAGAACGAGCATTAGCGGCGCTTTTTAAAAAACGCCGCTATAAGTTCACCTTTAGCGGCGCTTTTAAAAAAACGCCACTTGTAACGCCCCAATTTTCGGGAATTCTGTGAATGTTGGCAAAATTTCATGCTTTAATTTTGTCATTTGTGAGTGAAATTATAAAATAGGACCTATGTGAAAATGTTTGAAAATGCTATAGGCTAATTTGTAGTGGCCAAATAAATAGTAGTGCAAAGTAGGAGGATTTGCATGTCAAACCTCCCATTTTACATGAAGTGGCCAGCCATCATGTTGTTGAAGACAATATGTGCACTTGATATCCATAATTTAAGGTACAAATTGATAAAAAAAAATTGATAATGGGTTAGGTAAATGTTCCATGATGGGCATGATAAGCATTATGGGCATTTTTTTTTATTGGAATTATGGCATGAGTATGGCACAAATATTAGTATATCATTTATGTGTCATAAAATGTTAAGTGATAAGAATAACAAAAGGAAGTAAATGAAGGTTTTTGTTCATTCTTTATTCTTCATAGCCGAACTTGAGAGAGAGCAAATAGGGGAGGAAACCCTTGAATATTTGGTCACTAGGAGGAGGAAAAATTGAAGGTAAGTTCTCGGTACTTTGCTTCTATTTTGATGTTCATGAGTTCTTCTTGATTCTACCTTAACTCTTAAAGCATATTTTGGTTTTTAGTTGTGTTGTGAGCATTTAGTCATGAATTAAAATGAAAGAAACGGTTGTTATTTCATGTTCTTTTGATGAAAAATGGAAGATAGGTGAAGTTGAGCCAAACAAATGAGCATGCATGTGCCTTAGATGCTAAAGGGAAAAATCGGCTAACATGTTGTGCTTTAAAATGATGAAATGGAGATTATACTTAAGTAAAATCATAGATATGTAATGATTGATTGGTGATATACATGTTTAAATAACATGCATGCAAGGTATGTGTGAAAGAGTGATTTGGTAATAAATCTGCTTGGGACAGCAGCAGTAACATGACTTTGGAAAATAACCATAAATTGTGGGAGATGAATTAGAAGCTGAATAAATTATTTAATTGAAGCTTATTAAGTCTAGTTTCTAATGAAATAAACAAGAATATATTTTGAATTCTGTACAATGAGAAATTTGATTCGTAATGAACAGTAGTCAGATTAGTCAAACAGTGAAACATGGGAAACTTTGAGAAAAATCTGGTATTGATTAGCTAAACCAAAAATTCTGAAAATTTTATGGATAGAAGATATATGAGTCTATTTTCAGGTAAAATTAATGGCACTTGATTTGGAGTTTCGTAGCTCCAGTTATAAATGATTTAGTGACTATTGCTCAGGAAGACAGCTTGCAGTGAAATTATGATTATGTGGTAAACATTGACAAAAATTTGTTAATGAGTTGCTTATTGATTTCTTATAAGCTTACTATGATCTATAGGTGTGGTTGGCCGAATATTGTAAGGGGTTAATACGTAGTTTGTATTTGAATAGTTAGATTGACGTGTTAGTAATCCAATTGTAGGCGGTTCGTGTGTGGATCTCGTCAGCATATCGTCGCAAACAGGTGTGTAACTAACACCCTCTTATAGACTAGATCGGCACAAGCCGAAAAGCCAAAATGTCGAAATGCCGAAAAGCCGGTATTTTGAGATCTTGCGAGTGTGTGAATGCTCATGAGATTAATAGTTTGATGTATATGGTAAATTAAAGTGATACGACTACAGAGTGCGCGATTCAGTGCATTTCGATATTTTTGGGCTTAATAGGCCAACAGGCCTAAGTTGGTAAGAAAACACGGTAAGTGTTTCTGATCGTACGTAAATGGCTATGTTATGTATGGAAACCTTAAGAATAGTGAAATTACTTGAACACCCCTATGTATGCAAAATTACCGTTATAACCCTAGGGTTTTTTTTTCTTAAAAGCATGATGTTCTGTTTCTGTATACGTATGCCATGACATATTATTTCTGTTGCATGGGGACATGGGTTATATTATGGAGGAAGCGTCCTGGTGGCTATGCCACAATATCTGATCTGGTGGCTCTGCCACATATATCTTATCTGGTGGCTCTGCCACATATATCTATTCTGGTGGCTCTGCCACGATTATCTGTATCTGGTGACTCTGTCACATTATCTGTTCTGGCAGCCATGCTGCAAATTCTGTGGTGTGTAGCTGTTAGGTGGGTCGAGTTGTCTCCCCATACGGTGTAAGGTTGGTACGGGGGTGTATACAGTTGGATATGGTTGGGTTTCTGCATAAACATGTAATATCTGTTCTGTTCTGTTCTGTTATGGGCCTATGGGCTTTATTCTGAATTCTGTTCGGGGCTAAGGCCAACTTATTCTATTTCTGTGGTTTGAGCTGATATAGTCTATGGTTGGGTTAATTTACACACTGAGTTTCCCCAAACTCACCCCTTTTATTTTCATCCACGCAGGTAATCCCCAACCATAGTGGGCTTGGAGCTGTGAGGGAATTCGGAGTGGCCACCTGTTCTGAAAGTTTGATTTTCTTCTGGTGAACTGGACATCCTTTTATTTACGTTTGAAGTTTTGGGTTTTTAAATGTAATAAGGCCGCTTAATTATTTTTGATGGTTTTAATATGTATTACTAAGATAGGTATTACTTATTCTAACTGTTGAAATTGGATAGCTTTAGGGCGCGTTTTCAAAAACAACAATTGATTTCAAAATAACACGACAACAAGCAAAGCTTCCGCAATGAAAGTATTTTCCAAATTTAATCACTTTTCCTAAAAATGACTTAATCAAATCGGTTTCCTAGAAATATCCATGACGTTAAGGTGTGGCAATGGCGGTATGCATGTCTAGAATTGGATCCGAAGGGAGCTTGGTACTTAAGCAGTCCGATGGACTCACCACCTCTTTTCCGGTTTCTTACCTAGTGCACAGCTTTCATTCACTTTAACCTATAATGAAATTATCTTTTAAAACACTAAGTAAGTTTTTCTGGATCAACAATATAAAATGTTTTGAATGCTTCGTTATGGCATGTCAGATCCGGTCATAACGTCTGGGCCGGGTTTAGGGTTTTACACCACTAATGCTCGATCTTTAGCGGCGTTTTTTAAAAAGCGCCACAAAAAATTTAACACAACGTCATCGTTTTGTATTGAGCCTTTAGTGGCTTTAGCGACGTTTTTTAAAAACGCTGCTAAAGATCGAGTATTAGCGGTGCTTTTTAAGAAAACGCCGCTAATGTTTGATCTTTAGCGGCGTTTTTTAAAAAACGCAACAAAAAAATGAAAATATTTAAAATACTATTATTTAAAATAATTTTAAAGATTTTTGGTATATGACTAATTTTTTTAATTTATATGTTAAATATTTTCTTATATAATTGTAAAAGAGATAGTATTAATTTTAAAATTGAATTAATTATCATTATAGTTTAGGGTTTATGATATATGGTTAAGGGTTTAATGTTTATGAGATATGGGTTTAGGGATTATGGTTTAAGGGTGGTTTAAGGGTTGTGATTTAAGGTTTAAGTGTTGGGGGTTCAGGGTTTATGTTTTAGGATTTATGGTTTAGGATTTAAAGATTATGAGTTTAGGGTTTAGATTAATTAGTGTTTTTTAATTTATATGATAAATATTTTCTTATATAATTATAAAAGAGATAGTATTAATTTTAAAATATTGAATTAATTATCATTATAGTTTAGGGTTTATAATTTAGGGTATATGGTTTAGAGTTTAAAGTGTATGAGTTACTATTTTAAAGTTTATGGATTATGGGTTTAAGGATTATGGTTTAAGGGTTGGGGTTTAAGGCTTAGGGATTAGGGATTAAGTGTTAGGTTTACTTAAGGATTAGACTTTATATATATTAAATGGTTTAGGATTTAAGCTTTATATATATTAAATGGTTTAGGATTTAAAGTTTACTTAAGATTTGTTAAATGATGAAATTTTATACAATCAATTAATACTTTTATATTTAAAAATATTTAATCTAAACCATTTGATATATTTAAATATTAGATTTTAAAAAATATTGATAAATAAATAAAAAAAGTAACAGATTGATATGGATAGGTAACTATCTATTTTGGATAGGACCAAATTATAACAAATAAAAATGAAATACAAAAACTAAAATCATTCCATACTGAACATCTAGCAAAATAGTTATATTTTAGTTAGGAATAAATATCTCTAATGAAATAAAGATTAGATCGGAAAAGAATAATATAAAATCATGATTAACGTCTCAATCTTTAATAGAAATTGGATATGTGAGAGATTGATTACTTACATTAGATAATTCTAGCTTAATAATTAATTACAGCCATTTAATTATTTGTTTTCTTATTAAAATATACGATATTTATTTTTAGAATACTTGATTTTTTTATTTATAAAAACCAATTTATAAAAAATAGTAATAATAAATATTTTATAAAATCACTTAACTAATAATTTTTAATAGACAAAATAAAAAAATTTTAGCATAACAAATCGAAGTCGTTTTATTTAAAATGAAATAATTTTTTTGTAGCATTTTCATAAAAGACGTCGAAAAAGATAACAATAGCAGCGTTTTTTATAAAAACGCCACAAAAAATCATTTTTGGTATCCTCAAAACACCCCCCAATCTCACCCCTTCGTTGCTCTTTTCAATCAAGAAACTGAGATGGCAGTCTTGATTTGGCATCAAATTGCTTCATTCTTGATTTGGTTTCCAGTTAAACTCTGAGATAGAAAAGATGGCAGTGAACCAGACGGCGGCGTTGAAGGTGGGGTTGTGTCTATTGGGCTTCTGCTATCCGGCTACATAGTGGTTCCACCTCTGTATTGGCATTTCATGGAAGGATTTAGCCTTCAGCCACACTTGCAACACTTGCCCACCTTGCCTTTGTGATTGCTCTTCTCAGCCTCTTCTCACAATCCCTGAAGGTATTCCCAAATCTGGCTCGATCTCATCTCCTCCTTTCTTGTTTGCATTTCATATATATTGGATTTGATCAGTTTCACAAACCTCAAAATCATGTTGTAGTAGTAAACTATAATCTGAAATGAGTGCTTTATGCGCTTCCTGCCCAATTTATTTACACTTGGAGAATGGCGATCCTATGATTTCCCCTCTTTTTTTGTTCATCGAATTTTCAATTAGTTACTGCCTAATTTTAATTTACAATAGATGAGCTTTGCAATATTATGATAACCCATTACTCCTTTGTTAATTCTAGGAAGCATTTATTCTTCGTGCGAATTTTCCCCCAAAGGCATACTATTTTCACTTAGCATTTTTATCAATATTGTTTCTATTGTCAATTAATAGAACACCATATCCTTGGCTATGGGGTTTTGCTTGGTAGTTATGCAGCTCAAAACATTGTGACTTCTGATTGTCAATTAAGATTTCAAAATAGAGCACCCCTTGCTGGTACTGGTTTGCTTGTGACATCAGAGAACGTGAATGGAAATAGGGCTATTTGTGAATTTTGCCAGTCCTCTAAAATCTCTGAGGTAAGGTCCTGTTGAGCATTTACTTGATTCTCCCTTTTATTAAAATTTATCTTTAAGATAATATTTTGAAATTTTTTGACTTTCCTCATATAAGGAAGTTACCAGAGCTTGTATTCTTATAAATTTCCCAGGCCACTGGAATGATGTTACATTATATCAATGGAAAACCAGTAATAGGAGATTGATCATTTGTCTCAAATGTTATACATGTTCACAACTCGTGTATTGAATGGTATTTTATTGGAAACTTTGAATTGTATAATGTTTAAGTGAAAGGGAAATTATGGGTTTTTATTGGGGAAGATGGTATTTTCAGTATAACTTGTTTATATATTATGGTAATGTTTTATTTTGACACAGTTAGCCTTTTATTTTTGTTGTAGCTTTCTTGCTACTAGAAATACACTTATATTGTCTTCAAATGCAGGGCACCTCAAGTGTATTTTGTTGGTGACAATGTTAAGAACCTTAAACCAGAACTGGCAAAGGGTGCAAAGCTAAAGTGCTGCACTTGGCTGTTATGTGAAGTCTTGCCGCAGAAGCTATCATTTCCCTTGTGCAAAAGAGATTCCAAAATGTCGATGGGACTATGTAATTCTTCAGTCAAGTTTCCAAATGAGAAGTCTAGAAAGGCCCATTCTGCAGCCAAGTTCCCAAATAAGAAGCCTAGAAACTGTTTATCTGCTGATGATAAAGTGCCAACTGAAAGGTAATTAATCAATTAAGATATCTTAGACGTCTTACGCAGGTGTATAACTCCATTGCATGCTTTTTGAGGGACTTAACTACTTTATTTTTCATTTACTTTCTCTTAAGAAGAAAGAAATGGCAAAAAAAGCCAAATTATTTGAAGTTTCCAATTATGGAATCTTAAATTGGTTATTGAATTGTCTTGAGAGTAAACTAATTGTGGTTCTGTATGCAGTGGCCAGCTGAAATCTAACACTTTTTGGGGCCAGCCAGAGAATAAAAAAGATTAGGTTTTCTGTGGATCTGCTTTGTCTCCTGAGGAAAAGGTTAGATTAGATGAAACCCATTTTTCTGTTGAGTAGTTATCTTTTTTAATAATTATATCATTGACTTGCGTATGTGTTTTATTGTGCTGAAAGGTAAACTCGTATACTGATGATATTTTTGCAAGTACTGAAATTTCTCATTAATTGATTCTTTTTGGTGTTAAAAGTTTCACGATTGATGAAATTAGTCTTGACAACCATGGGTGTTGTGATGGTCCTAAAACTGGCAGACTCAGGGTATTGGATAATGTGAGTCTTACTCTTTTGAGCTCAAGTGTGCTAGTTTTTCAAGTTGGTAATTTTACTTTTGCAAATAATTAACTTCTTTCTCTTACAGGCACCAAAGCTCTTTGATTATTTGGCAGAGGGTTAGTGAAGCACAGGATATAACCACAAAATTAAGTGGACAAGTCATTGGTCACACATGGCTTTTAGAATTAATTGCAGCATGTAAGTTGCAGCCTTTTGTCAACTAACTAAATAATGATGATTGAATTTCTTTAGCTAAAGAATGACCAATAACTTAATAGACTAGTCCTGTTTTAGAAGGTAGAACTTGCTCTTTCTCTGTATATCTATATTGTAATAGTCATATGAGCTCTTTTGAGTTTAGCAGCAACTAATTGAACTTGGATGGGGCATTTTCATCATTACATGAGCAAAGTTATTTTTGACTTGTACAATACCATTATAACAGCCATGAACTGGAATTACATGTGATATTAGTAACTTGTACCAGCCCTTAAAGCTTCGACTTTACTTAAAACAGGAATTACATGTGATCTTTGGCAATTTTGCCCAGTAGAATTAAGCTAATTTTATGGTTCTATCTTTAATTAATGCAGGACTGAGAAATGCTTCCTTTACAGGTCAGTTTCCTGTTTCTTTGTCATGGATGGATGTATTTATTGGAATATGGGACTAAGTAACTTAATACAAAGAAATTTTACATTTGTTTTTCTATGCCTTTTAGATCATCTCTAATTTTAGCATGACAACAGCCCTCTCTGCTGGGTTTTTTCACCATTGTTGCTGTTATCGCTTTCATTTAGGTGTCAACTTTATTTTAACAGATGTTATGCCTTATATCATTTAGGTGTCAACTTTATTTTAACAGATGTTATACCTTATATGTTGCTATATGAGACAAATATATTCCATATTTTTTCTTATCCTTCTGTTTTGTGCCGTTATACTCTCTAATCACATGATTTCCCTAAGCCAACCCCTTCAATAATGATTGATTGCTGATGTAACAATGTTTGATTGCTAATCACATGATTTTCACTTTTGTTTTCTCTTCAAAGTCTGCAGTTAAGTTTACAATGAGCCAGTTGACTGCATTTCTTTTTTCATTTTTTACAACTTTTTCTGACCAACAATTTATTTGTTACATATATGTTTTATTTTATTTTAATCGTTAGTTGTATGTCACTAATGCTTAATTGTTATAATTTTTTACATAAATGTTTTTTTTACTTGAGGCTAAGAAGTTAGCATCACAATATCAAAAGGAAGCAGACAAATGCAATTCGGGTATGGAGACGTGCGAAGAAGTAAGGGAGAAAGCTGAAGAAGCACTGTCGGTTCAAATGAAATTGACAGCAATGTGGGAAATAAGAGCTCGTCAGAAAGGGTGGAGAGAAAAGGTCGCCAAATCTAATGCGCAGACATAAGGTAACCTCCAGTTTGTCTAAACCATCCACCATGGCCTGATAGGAAGAAAATTAGTAGAAAACGTATTTCTTTCCTTCTTTCTTTTCCACTGTTCAGTGCTCTGCGACATGTTCTGTCAGTTCTGGACCGCGAAGCGGAATTTTATAGTCATCATGAATTTCAGAGTTAATATTATAGGCAGTCTAATTTAACATTGTAGTAAACATTATATTTGATAATTTTGGATACGATATATAAGAAAAAGCGATTAAAATACAACATGATATGAACATCTCAAACAATAATTTGTATGGCGAAAATGGTAAAATTTCCATATTAAGAAGATATGATGGAATTCGTATGGCATTTAGTTGGCAGTAACATCTTATAAATGTTAACTATCAATAATGGAAGAAAAGATAGAAAGCTCCATGTCTAGTAGTGTAATCTTTTATTTTCTTTGACACGTTGAAAATGTAGGAGGATGGGTTGCTTCACACTGCTTGCGGAACTCCAAATTATGTTGCTCCGGAGGTTTTCACTCATGAACTCAGAAAATAATTAGCTGTATTGCTGCAACTCTTCTTTTCTTTTTTGCCTTTTCATTCTGGTATCTGATATTTTTATTTTCAGGTGCTCAAAGATAAAGGTTATGATGGTACATCATCTGATATTTGGTCTTGCGGAGTTATTCTCTTTGTTCTCATGGCTGGTTATTTGCCTTTTGATGAGCCAAGCCTTATAGGCTTGTATAAGAAAGTAAGTACCCTCCAGATTTGGCCTGTCTTTTTAGATGAGAACTTCATTAAAATTGTTTGTACCTTGATAAATTTCAGATTTGGGAGGCTTCTTTCAGCTGTCCATCATGGTTTTCATCTGGTGCTAGGAATTTGATTAAGCTTATTCTTGATCCAAACCTTCTTACCGTAAGTTTTAAATTCAATTTATCCTATGAAAATTTGTGATTACATGCAATCTTTGATCACAGTATAAGCTTTAGCGCATGCATTTTGGTTGAAATTCTGCATGTTCTTTTTGGCAGCGTATAACTATTCCTGAAATTCTACAAGATGAATGGTTCAAGAAAGGGTACAAGCCACCAAAATTTGAGCAAGATGAGAATGTAAATCTTGATAATAATATCTTATATTTAACATGGTTATGATTTAGGTCCTTATTTCGTTGATATCTTTATATTTAATCTAATTTTTATTATTTATTTTAGTTTTGATTCTAAATTTTTATTTTTATTTTAATATTTTTAGTTAAAATTTTAATAGAAAATTTAATTTGATAATGAATTTTAATAGAAAATTTTTATATTTATATCATGGATATTATTCTTCTCAATATTTTAATAATGAATTTTAAATTTTTTATATTTTTCATGACTTTTATAATATTTTATTTTTTTTTAAATTTCATTACCTTTAGCGACGTTTTTGGGTAAAGCGCCGCTAAAGGTCTTGACATTTAGCGGCGTTTGTGTGAAAAGCGCTGCTAAAGGTCATGACCTTTAGCGGCGTTTGTGAGAAAAGTGCCACTAAAGGTCATGATCTTTAGCAACGTTTTTTTAAATAAACGCCACAAACTTTAGTGGCGTTATCTATAGCGGCGTTTTTGCGGCGCTTGTAAAAATGCCGCAAATAATTTTAGCGGCGCTTAAAGACCTTAAAACGCCGCTAAAAGTCAATTTTGCTGCAGTGATATTATGATATATGAATGCATTGTGTACATGCCTGTAGCATGTCCAAAACATTAAATTTTGCAAAGTCTTATAAAGAAAAAGAGATGTTTCGTAATACATAATAATAAAATTTGAATTGAAATTATGTTATAAGAGGTGGAGATTAGAAAATTTTAATTTTAAATCTCTATAGTTGTAGCTTTAATATCTTATTGTGACCTTATAATATTTTGTATTTTATTGTGTTATGGCATATAAAACAATTAATCTAACTACATTCTTCTTAATGTGATTGATTAGTGATATGAACTTATTCTTTGCTGTGTTTAACATATGTTTTATTTATACTTATTATTTATATAAAATATATATTTTCTTTTATATCAATAAATAATTTTTTTTAAGATCTGAAATTTTTATCATCCATGTTGAAAAGAATTGCAAAATTGCATATTTTTTAAAAATAAATTACAATTTACTAATGTTATAGGATAAGATAATATTTTATTACATGCTTTTGAAGAACTAATTAATATTGTATTAGATTGTCAAAGCTCTAGAAGAGCTAATTTTGCACCTCTTTATGATGCAAAATTTTGTAAAACATATAATTATTATTTTTAGATCAAAAAGATATATGCTGAAGGTAATCTTTATGTGATTTACATTAAAATCATGGATAGAAATGACATGAGATACTCATGTTTTTATATGATAAATATTCCCCGAATGAATACATTACACATATATGATTGACATATGAGATAGTGAAAAGAAGTTCATAGTGTTGGTATGAACGGTTAGACTATCCCGAGTCAATGATAATGCAAAACAATTTGATGAAAATTTATATGATCTTATTGAAGAATTAGAAGTTGTATTTTAATAATTGTCATAAATACTATTTATTTTGACAATATATTGAACTAACACCAGCTAAAGTAAGAGGTCGATTGCATTTTTGGATGATAACCAAATAATATATGAGGTAATGTATAACATGTGTGCAACCCAAAGTTTTGAGATATTATTTCTTGAAATAATTTGATTGTGCACAATCTATGTAGTATGCAATTTGTGCTAACAACGCTGGTGCACTATATCCCAAGCTTGATTTTCGTAGTTCTATCTGGGATAATATTAAGTTGTCTATGCCTATAGATATTATACTTAATGGTAGCAAAACTATTCCTCCATTTAATTGCTTAACCATTAATATAAGAATAGCTTTACAATAAGCATGCATTATTTGCATCAAGGCAAACATGTAAGAAATATTTGTCTAATGAGAATTGATTTTGATTCATAAACTAATAGATTTCATCTAAGAATATTTGAATGTGCAATATCTATTTTATGTTCCACCATAACGCACTAAGATGGATCATCAAGTATGAAGTTGATAAATTTTAGAATTTTTATTAGATTTGAAAAAGTTGAAGGGAGATAAATTTATAATTTTGAAAAAGTATTGTCATGTTACAAATTTTCTGAGTATTAAGGGAAATTGGTTAAATAATTATGTCATTTTTTTTTGTGATCCTCACAATATTATGTGCACAAAGTTTGAATGATAAAATTATTTGCCAAACATATTTACTGATACCATTTAGAGATTGCATATACTAGTTGATACATATACCAGCTAAAATGCTCTAAATAATTATGTCCCAGAAGGACAATGTGATAAAAATAAGTCTTAGGCATGCTAGAAGCATGACAAACTAGTCGATTCCATAAAATGAAAAATTATTGAAAGAAAAGAAAAAGAAATTAAGATGGTCATATGCTAGAGGAGACGAGTACTCATGAAGAGACCCAATGCATAACTTGGGATAAAACCCCAGAAGAAGTTTAAATACATGAAATTATGAATATAATGAGATATTTCAACCTATTATATCATAACTAAATATAATGGAGTTGACAAAAAGGAAATAGTCATCGCCAATGATAATATAAAGAGAATACTTCAATATTATGGAGAAATAAGGATTTTGAATAAAAATTATATTTGAAAGCATTGATATGAGAACAAGTTATCAAAAATAACTTATGAAATATATCTTGGACAAGAAGTCCAAACACCTAGAAGGCGTAAAGCCAATGGGAGTATATGTTAACATAACAGTAAAAAAAAATACAAGTCATAATATATAGAATTGACTTGTAATAAGAATGTCCACAAGACACTTGGTTTTGGTTATGAAAAATGATTAATTTGTGGTAGATGCAAAAACCAAATAAAGTTATTTGTTTACGTCTAATGAATTTGTATTCAACTGATATAAATGATTTGATAATATTGATGCATGAAGCACAAAACTTGAGTTTCATGAGAAAATCATTGGAGTTTCTGATGAATTTCCAAGAGAAATACTAATTCAATAGATAAACTTTATAATGAAAGTATATTTAAAAATGAAAATTTGTCATGAAATGAAGATTAAGTGTTCAATAAGGACAAATTGTTACACAATGATATTATAAAGAATTGTTATTGAATATCTATTATATAATCAAAATTAATCAGGCTAAATTTTCTTGTAAATTGGAGATAGTAAAAAAAAATACAAATGGTGTAATATCCTGATTTTCGGGTTTTGTCGTGATTCGCAATATTTTGGTAAAGTGTTTAAAATTAGGTATTTGGTTGTGAATTCATAATTGGAGTGTGTAAATGGGCTTATGGAAGGCCCATGTGTTGGCCAAAACCCGGAAAGATTTTTAGAATTTTAGACTTAAGAAGTTAGGGATTTTGGACAGGAGGTCTTATTAAAAATTGTGGGTAAAATGTATCCCAAATGAGCCTTTGGTAAAGTGGCTAAGTGACGCCACTGGGGAGCTAAAAAGGTGGCGTGTAAGTAATTGATAATGAACATGGAAAATCCCTAATATTTGGTAAAATTATGAAATTGCCCTTATATTATGAAAATGACTGTTTTGCCCCTAAGTAAAAATGACCATTATACCCTTAGGGTTTAATTATAAATTTGGTACATGGGTTTTGATATACATGATTGATATGATATGCACATGATATGTATGATATGCACATGATATGTATGATATGCACATGATGTATTCATAATGCATTGGGTTGGGTTTATATGGATGGAGGAAGTGCAAAAAGGGCTTTTGCCCCAGTTTATTAAAAGGGCTTTTGCCCCAGTTTATCAAAAGGGCTTTACCCCAGTTATTAAAAGAGGCTAGGCCTCCAGTTATATGATAAAGCAGCTATGCTGCCAGTGGAGAGTTTTGGTTGGGTGGGTTGAGTTATTCCCCACACGGAGAGCTTGGTTGGTACGGTGGAGAGTAGCGGATGGTGGGTCGAGTAGTCTCCCCAAGTGGGCTTGCATTCTTTCATTGACATTACATGTGATATTGAAATGGGCCTATGGGCCATACCGTTTACAATAAAGGCTTCGGCTCAGTAATATGGAATATGAAAAGGCTTCGGCCCAGTGTTATGAAATATGAAATATGAAAAGGCTTCGGCCCAGTCTATACTGAGATGGAATTTGGGCTTAGGCCAATAGGCTGATATTGTTTTGGGCTCTGAAATGGGCTTGTTGCACACCGAGTTTCCAAACTCACCCCTTTTCCTTAACCTTACAGGTGGGCCTTGATATGGGGACTTGGAGCCTGAGGGGATTCGGAGTGGCCACGGTGATCGCTTTTGGGCTTGTAAAATACATGACTGATTTCTTTAGGTTACTTCACTTATTATTTATTTTTGGATTGTAATAAGGCCATTTTAACTTTATTTTTTCTGGGTTTATTTTATTTATTTTTCTTTTTATAACTTTAAACGGGTTGATAATAATTCAAATGGGCTAGACTTAGGACGCGTTTTTAAAACGATACTTGTTTTCAAAATAACACGACGTCACGACTAATCGATTTATCAAAGAAATTTCAACTCGTTGTAACTAAGTGTAGCAATGGTTGTGGGCATGTCTAGGATTGGATCCAATCGAAGAGCTTGGTACTTAAGCAGCCTTCATGGCTCACCTCCTCTGTTACGGATTCCTACCTAGTGCCCAGCTTCCATTCACTTTGTTAGCTCAACAAAAGTCGGTTTATAAAACACTAAAATGAAGCATGGATTTTTAACTTCAATGTGGCACGTTAGATTTGGCCATAACGTCTGGGCCGGGTTTGGGGTGTTACATTTAGTGGTATCAGAGCCTAGGTTGCAACAACTCGGTTGTGGATCAGGTCCCAAAAAAAAATTTTCGAAAAAAAGAAAAAAAGAAAGAAAAAATTTTCAAACTTAGTCCAAGAATGGTATTTTTGGAAATAGTTTTAAAAAGTTCTTTTCCAAGATATTTTACAAGGTATATATGATAAAATGGTTTAAGTTTTTCTGTTTTTACGGGTCTAAAATTGAGAATTATGAAACAAAGGTATTTTTTTTCAAATTTCAAGAAATTCTATTTTTCCGTGACTAAATACATAGTTTGTGGTTTCAAGTGGTTTGGAGAAAGAAATGGCGCACTGAATCCCCGGCACCAAGTCTGTAAGTATACTCTCTTTACGTTATGTGATAATGATATGATGCTATGAATAGAACTGAGACCCTACTATGATACTTTAGATATGGTAGAGCTGTAAAACGGTAGGAGTGAGAACTGTAGCTAGACTACGACGTTGCGAAAATAATTCTTGAACTGCTATATTTCCATAAGACATCTCGTAATAAACAATTGAACATTGTACTAATATCATAAAATTCGTAATCAGATAATTCGATATGAGTACAAGAGGAACTCGTGGACGAGGCCGCGGACGTGGTCACAGAAGGGTGCAAGCTGAATCTTCATCCTCAGGGCATAGGGCAGCTGAGGAGGCATCCATGCCACAGGCAACTGAGACTGGGTCTTATGATCGGGCTGCGGGGGATGATGCTTTGTCCCAAGCAATGTTAAGGGTTTTAGAAAGAGTTGCTGGAGCTAGCACCGGGACAGTAAATAGGGGATCCATCTCGGAGCGACTCAGGGCTAACGGAGCAGAAGTTTTTAGGGGCGTATCTGGAGTAGCCCTAAATATGGCAGAATATTGGCTAGAGGCAACAGAACGGATTATGGACTATCTAGATTGCTCTGTAGAGCAAAAGCTGAAGGGGCTGTGTCGCTGCTACGAGACGAGGCATACCGATGGTGGATCACCGTGAGGGAGAGTACCCCAATTGAACGAGTAACTTGGGAATTATTCAAGACTGCTTTTAAGGGGAGGTATGTTGGACTAGTTATGTGGATGCTCGTCGAAAGGAATTTTTGAATCTGACTCAGGGTAATAAGACTGTCGCGGAGTATGAGGCAGAATTTCTGAGGCTGAGTCGATATGCCAGCGGGATAGTTGCGACTGAATATGAGCGCAATGTTCGATTTGAGGATAGTCTCCGCGATGAGCTTAGGATATTGATAGCTCCACAGAGGGAACGCGATTTTACTGCATTAGTAGAGAAGGATAAGATAGCCGAGGAGGTAAAACGGACTGAGCGGCAAAATCGTGAGAAGGATCGATCCAGATTTAGGAGGGATTTTGGACTCTCGAGTGCTACAAATAGGAATGTTAAAAGATCTAGAATGGAGGACCAGTTCGAGCAGTTCTGGTGAATACTTTTAAACCACAGGCTTGCAGGGACTGTGGTAGGGTGCATATGGGGGAGTGCTAGAAATGAACTGGAGCATGTTTCCGATGTGGGTCCAAGGAGTATAAGTACAGAGAGTGTCCTCGGAGAACAGCTCAGGAATTAGCTGGGGAGCAAAGGGATGTCTAACCACAGTGAGGAGGACCACCACCACAGAGAGGTCATGGGCAAGGTAGAGGTGGCAATAGAAATGGACGAGGACGTGGGGCACCTGACAAGGGTGCTGGACATACTGAAGCTCGACAGCCGGCATTGGTTTATGCTGCACGACGCTGTGAGGAGGGTGACGCTCCTGATGTTATAATTGGTACGTTTTTCATTTATAGCACGCCTTACACTGCTTTGATTGATGTGGATTCCACTCACTCGTATGTTGCTTGTGATGTATCTGGGGCTTTGGGAGTGCTTCTCGAGGAGACGGTGAGTGGGGTATCAGTGATAAGCCCTTTAGGACACTCGGTTAATGTAGATAAACTCTTTAGGGCGGTGCCTTTAGAGACACAAGATAAGATATTTGTAGGAGATTTGATGGAGCTGCCATTTGGGGATTTTGATCTTATCTTGGGAATGGACTGGCTAGCTAAGCATAGGGCGACGTTGGATTGTGCTGCTAAGAGAATGGTACTAAGAACTACCGAAGGTGAGGAGATAATGGTCATAGGGGAACGAAGGAATTATTTGTTCAATATTGTTTTGGCTTTAAGAGCCGAGAAGTTGATTCGGAAAGGTTGTGAGGCATACTTGGCATTTGTAAGTCAAGTTGAACCTGAAGGGATAACGGTAGAGTCGGTTAGGACCATTAAAGAGTTTCAAGATGTATTTCTAGAGGAACTTCTTGGATTACCTCCGAACAGAGAAGTCGAGTTTGGGATCGACGTGTTACCTGGAACGGCTCCTCTGTCCATTGCGCCTTATAGGATAGCACCAAAGGAGTTGGTAGAATTGAAAGCTCAAATTTAAGAATTGTTGGATATAGGGTTTATAAGACCAAGTGTTTCCCCGTGGGGCGTACCAGTATTGTTCGTAAAGAAGAAAGATGGGATCATGCGAATGTGTATTGACTATCGACAGTTGAATAAACTGACGATCAAGAACAAGTATCCTCTGCCAAGAATCGACGATTTGTTCGACCAACTAAGAGGAGCCTTGGTATTTTCTAAAATCGACTTTCGATCAGGATATCATCAGTTGAGAGTCAAAGAAGTGGATATTCATAAGACGGCATTCAGGACTCGATATGGTCATTGCGAGTTTCTGGTTATGCCCTTTGGTTTGACTAATGCACTATCAGCATTCATGGATTTAATGAATCGGGTGTTTCAACCGTACTTGGATCGGTTTGTGGTCATTTTTATTAATGATATCTTGGTGTATTCAGAAACGGAAGAGAAGCACGATGAGCATCTTCGTGTTGTACTGCAAGTGCTAAGGGACAAGTAACATTATGCAAAGTTTAGTAAGTGCAAGTTTTGGCTGAAGAAAGTCACTTTCTTGGGGCATATTGTGTCTACTGAGGAAATTAAGGTGGACCCTCGAAAGATTGAGGTAATCTTGGAATGGAAGCCACCGAGGTTAGTAACAGAAATTCGAAGTTTTCTGGGGTTGGCAGGTTATTATCGGAGATTTGTGGAAGGATTTTCTGTGTTGGCAGCATCGTTAACGAAACTTATAAGGAAGGGATCACCTTTTGTTTGGACGAATAAGAAGCAAGAGGCTTTTGAGAAACTGAAGAAGGTTTTAACAGAAGCGCCAGTGTTTATTCAGCCAGAGTCTGGTAAGGATTTCACTGTGTACAGCGATGCGTCACATGTAGGTTTAGGCTTCGTGTTGATCCAAGAGGGTAAAGTGGTTGCTTATACTTCACGACAGCTTAAGCCTCACGAGGTAAGCTACCCTACGCATGACTTGGAGTTGGCAGCAATGATTTTTGCGCTTAAAATATGGAGGCACTACTTGTATGGGGAGAGATGCATTATTTATACGGATCACAAGAGTCTTAAGTACTTGTTAACTCAAAAGGAGCTGAATCTTAGACAACGAAGGTGGATAGAATTGTTAAAGGACTATGGTTGTTCGATTGAGTACCATCCAGGTAAGGCAAATGTCGTGGCTGATGCGTTAAGTCGAAGGACTGTGGCGGAATTGAAGGCAATGTTTGCTCGTTTAAGTTTGTATGACGATGGAAGCTTATTGGCAGAGTTACAAGTGAGATCGACTTGGGTGGAGCAGATTAAAAAGCAACAGTTGGAGGATGAGTCGTTGGTTTCTTGATTTCAGCAAGTTGAGAAGGGGGAAAATCCAGATTTTGGGTTAAATAATGATGAGGTTCTTTGTTTTCGAGGAAGAATTTGTATGCCGAGGGACTCTGACTTGAGAATAATGATTTTAAAAGAGGCACATAGTGGACCCTGTGCTATGCATCCATGAGGGAGTAAGTTGTATCAAGACTTGCGAGAGCTATATTGGTGGCCTGGGCTTAAGCGAGAAGTGACCGAATTTGTGGGGAAATGTTTGACATGTCAACAAGTAAAGGCCGAGCATCAACTGCCTTCAGGATTGTTACAGCCAGTAAAGATACCACTTTGGAAGTGGGAAAGGGTAACTATGGATTTTGTAAGTGGGTTGCCATTGACACCTTCCAAGAAGGATTCAGTTTGGGTAATTGTGGATAGGCTCACGAAATCTGCCGATTTCATACCTGTCCGAACCGATTACTCACTGCAGAAGCTGGCCAAGTTGTATGTGGCAGAGATAGTGCGGTTGCATAGGGTGTCAGTATCGATAATTTCTGACCGAAACCCAAGGTTTACATCTCGGTTTTGGCAGAAGTTGCATGAGGCGTTGGGAACGCGATTGGATTTTAGTACGGCTTTTCACCCTCAGACGGATGGGCAGTCAGAGAGGGTCATTCAGATCTTAGAAGACATGTTGAGAGGTTGTGTTATTGAATTTAGGGGCAGTTGGGAGGACTATTTGCCATTGGCGGAGTTCGCGTATAACAACAGTTACCAAGCAAGTATTTAGATGGCTCCTTATGATGTACTATATGGGCGAATGTGTCGTTCGCCTACTTGTTGGGCAGAGTTAGGGGAAAGGTAAGTACTTGGGCCAGAGTTGGTAACAGATACTGAAGACAAGATTAAGGTGATCAGGAATCGGTTAAAGGACGCAGTGAATCGACAAAAGTCTTATGTCGATCTGAAGCGGAAGGATATAGAATATGCGGTTGGGGACATGGTCTTTTTGAAAGTTTCGCCCTGGATGAAGATATTGAGATTTGGTATGAAGGGCAAGTTGAGTCCACGGTTTATTGGGACTTATCGAATTATTAAGCGGATAGGCGATATCATTCTGACCCAACTCATATCGTGCCAGTTGTAGAAATCGAAGTACAGTCTGATTTGACCTTCGAAGAGGAACCTGTGCAAATACTTGATCACGACGTCAAGGTACTGAGAAGGAAGTCAGTCCCGTTAGTGAAGGTACTTTGGAGAAACCATGGCAAAAAAGAAGCTACTTGGGAAACCGAGGAAGCAATGCATCAGCAATACCCTCAACTATTTGGAGCAGGTAAAAATTTCGAGGCTGAAATTTCTTTAAGGAGGGTAGAGTTGTAATATCCTGATTTTCGGGTTTTGTCGTGATTCGCAATATTTTGGTAAAGTGTTTAAAATTAGGTATTTGGTTGTGAATTCATAATTGGAGTGTGTAAATGGGCTTATGGAAGGCCCATGTGTTGGCCAAAACCCGGAAAGATTTTTAGAATTTTGGACTTAAGAAGTTAGGGGTTTTGGACAGGAGGTCTTATTAAAAATTGTGGGTAAAATGTATCGCAAATGAGCCTTTGGTAAAGTGGCTAAGTGACGCCACTGGGGAGCTAAAAAGGTGGCGTGTAAGTGGTTGGGGGAAGACCTAGGTTCGATTCCCTGTGATGGCAAATGTGATGCTAATTTTTATGCTTTGAGCATGTAGGAGTTGTAGCCGAATAGAACTCTGTGGAAGGGAGTTTGAATCAGTCAAATGCATGGATTAAGGAGGGATAAGGGGAGAGATTTTAGGGATTGAGAAGGAGATAGAGTTTAGCCGATTTGGGGGGTATGGAGAGGGGATTCGGCAGAGAGGGTATTAGGTTAGAATTTTCGGCTTAGGGTCTAGGTTGTGTCGTTTTCTTCTTATGGTTTAGTATTTTTCTCTCTTTTTCTTTTCCAGCCGAATCTATCACCCTTCCCTTCATCTTTTCTCCCTTTTCTTTTTCAAAAACCAGCCCACTACTCCCCTCCATTCATCTATTGTTTCTTTCCCTTACCTCCACTTCTGTCGAAAAACTGCAAAAGCCGAAACCTATGAAGCTAGATGGTGTCAAAATCTTGTTGACCAGCAACTCTCTATTTTCCTTCACTTTTTGGTGGTCAATCCCTTTATTTCCTAAGCATTACACGGATTCAAGAAGAGAGACTATGGTAAGTATTCGTACTCCAAAACGATTTCTATAGTAACTGTTGACAAAAGCCGAAACCCCTATAGTTTAGGGAGGTGACCGAATGTGGGTATAGGCCTGATTGGGTTCTTCTTTTAATCTTTTTATGGTTTGTATAGTGGAGGAGCAACAAGGCGTAGGGTCGACTTGGATTAGCTTGAATCATCGGAGTGACTAAATCTAATCATCAACTTCGGCAAAGGTATGGGTTCTAAGGCCATTATGGATGGTGGCCGAATATGTAAGTGTTGATAATAGGTAGTCTTCGATTTGGTTTAATTATTAACATGATCTAATCTACAAGCGGTTGATTATAGGAGAAATTGCATAGGAAATCTCGTCAAGGAATATCGCAAATCAGGTGTTGAACGAACTTTCTTTCGTAACTTAAATCGATAAATGCCGAAAAGCCGGAATACCGAAATTCTGGCATTTCGAGGACTTGTGAGCAAGTGAACGCTCATTGGTTAGTTAGATTCACTAAGTTGATGATCGAGATCGTTGGAACAGGTAAGAGCACGATTTTTGGCATCACGGTAAGTTGGGCCTCGAGGGGCTGAAATAGGGCCCAATGGGTTTCCGGGCCCATTTGGGTAAATTTGGGAGAAAAAGGAATTCTGTTAAATTGTGCGTTAAGACTGCTATTACCGTTGAGGAATATAGGCTAAATGGGCCTAGATGACTAATTCGGCTATGTAGAGCCCATTAGGGGTTTTTAGCCCAATAGCTCGGTTTCGCTAAAAATGGGTCAGAATCGCTGTTTAAGCACATGAATTGTTAGTAATTGATAATGAACATGGAAAATCCCTAATATTTGGTAAAATTATGAAATTGCCCTTATATTATGAAAATGACTGTTTTGCCCCTAAGTAAAAATGACCATTATACCCTTAGGGTTTAATTATAAATTTGGTACATGGGTTTTGATATACATGATTGATATGATATGCACATGATATGTATGATATGCACATGATATGTATGATATGCACATGATGTATTCATAATGCATTGGGTTGGGTTTATATGGATGGAGGAAGTGCAAAAAGGGCTTTTGCCCCAGTTTATTAAAAGGGCTTTTGCCCCAGTTTATCAAAAGGGCTTTACCCCAGTTATTAAAAGAGGCTAGGCCTCCAGTTATATGATAAAGCAGCTATGCTGCCAGTGGAGAGTTTTGGTTGGGTGGGTTGAGTTATTCCCCACACGGAGAGCTTGGTTGGTACGGTGGAGAGTAGCGGATGGTGGGTCGAGTAGTCTCCCCAAGTGGGCTTGCATTCTTTCATTGACATTACATGTGATATTGAAATGGGCCTATGGGCCATACCGTTTACAATAAAGGCTTCGGCCCAATAATATAAAATATGAAAAGACTTCGGCCCAGTGTTATGAAATATGAAATATGAAAAGGCTTCGGCCCAGTATATGCTGAGATGGAATTTGGGCTTAGGCCAATAGGCTGATATTGTTTTGGGCTCTGAAATGGGCTTGTTGCACACTAAGTTTCCAAACTCACCCCCTTTCCTTAACCTTGCAGGTGGGCCTTGATATGGGGACTTGAAGCCGGAGGGAATTCAGAGTGGCCACGGTGATCGCTTTTAGGCTTTTAAAATAAATGACTGGTTTCTTTAGGTTACTTCACTTATTATTTATTTTTGGATTGTAATAAGGCCATTTTAACTTTATTTTTTCTGGGTTTATTTTATTTATTTTTCTTTTTATAACTTTAAACGGGTTGATAATAATTCAAATGGGCTAGACTTAGGACGCGTTTTTAAAACGATACTTGTTTTCAAAATAACACGACGTCACGACTAATTGATTTATCAAAGAAATTTCAACTCGTTGTAACTAAGTGTGGCAATGGTTGTGGGCATGTCTAGGATTGGATCCAATCGAAGAGCTTGGTACTTAAGCAGCCTTCATGGCTCATCTCATTTGTTACGGATTCCTACCTGGTGCCCAGCTTCCATTCACTTTGTTAGCTCAACGAAAGTCGGTTTATAAAACACTAAAATGAAGCATGGATTTTTAACTTCAATGTGGCACGTCAGATTCGGCCATAACGTCTGGGCCGGGTTTGGGGTGTTACAAATGGTCAAACAATAATGTTATATATGATGGTCTAGAAGTGCCATTTCTTTATGTGCTCAATGCACTCATTGTATTGGTCATAGTGAATGATACAAAATATCATGCTTTATAAAGTTATTGGCGACATCTAAAGCATGAGAATACAATTGAATTTTATTGCTATATTGATACGCATCAACAAAATTTGTTGTATATGTTGATGATTTATTATTTATAAATAATATTGAATGACTCAATATTGAGTTATAAAATGATGTTCAAATAAGGTGAGCAAAATATGCATTGTTGTAACACCTAGGGGTGAGCAAAACTCGATTCGACTCGAAAAAATCGAAAAAATTCAAATTTCGAGTTAAATGAATCGAGTTATTCGAGTCAACTTGAATTTTTTTCGAATTTCGAGTTCGAATCGAGTAGAGTTTTCGAATTTGAATAACTCAAATAATTCGAATAATTTGAATATCAAACTATAATATTTTACATTTTTACCCCCAACTCTCAAACCTTTTTACTTTTCCCTCAAAACTTTTATTCCTCCTCACTTTCTCCCCGGAAATTTTACTCCCCTACCATCCCAACCCTCCAACCTACTCAAAATCCATTTCCCACCAAAATTTTACTCTCTCATTTACTTTTTCTCAAACTTTTACTTCCAAAAACTTCAAAACTTTTTATTTTCCCCCAAAATTTTTACTCCCTCCCATTTTCTCCCTAAAACTTTTACTCCCTTCCCATTCCACCTCCCATCTACCCCAAACC
Source organism: Gossypium hirsutum (assembly GCF_007990345.1). NCBI lineage: Eukaryota > Viridiplantae > Streptophyta > Magnoliopsida > Malvales > Malvaceae > Gossypium > Gossypium hirsutum. The sequence continues at coordinate 33,533,172 of NC_053435.1, read as the reverse complement.
CTCCCCCCCAATTTTTTTTTAATATTTTCTCTCCAAAATTTTACTCCTCCTATTTACTTTCCCTCAAACTTTTATTCCTCCAAAACTTTTTAATTTTCCCCTAAACTTTTACTTCTCACCCTACTCTCAAATAAAAAATCAAAATTATCCAAAAAAAATCACTAAACATAAATAGTAATAATTTTATTTATATCTACTATTTATATTATTAAGTTAAATTTCACATTTTATATTATTTATATTATTAAATTATTTAGTCATATTGATTATTTATATTAAAATTGAATTATTAATTATGTCATAAAATATTCGTGTTAAAATTTTATATTAGTATCAATTTCACATTTTATCTTTAAAATAACTTTTATTAAAAAAAATCACATTTTTACATTTAATATATTTTTTAATTTCAAAATACATAATGACAAGAATCTGAAGATAATTGAAACAACTAAGCAAGCAAATAAGTTAACCCGTATATAAAAGTTTAATAAATAAATTATGAGATGATGGAAGTGAATAAAAATTTGATTAAGGTGGATAAATTTTATTACAATGGGTGACAGTGGTTACAAAGACCCAAAATTATTTTTTAAAATTTAACTCGAACAAATATATTCGATTCGATTCGATTTGAATTCCATCTCAGTTAACTCGAAATTTTTTCATTCGATTCGATTCGATTCGATCAAACGCTCACCCTTAGTAACACCCCTCACCCAATGCAAAAAATAATCGAGAATTTAATTAGGCACTCCCTACCGCTACACTTGAGAAGTTAATTTTCAACATTGGATTGTATTGTTTTAAAGATCTTAAGTGATGCTTAATTGAGGGAGAGTAATTTGCATTATATTTTTTATTTTAAGGTTATGACAAGTTGTGTTTTAAAAGATTATGTAATCTTTTTTCTTTCACTAGGTTTTTGTCCTATAAGGTTTTTCTTATTAAAGTTTTTAATGAGACATATCTTTTACAATGAAGTAGATATTCAAGCTTTCATCTTCCTTTTTTAACTTATTATATTTATGTATTAGAAAATAAGAAGTCTAATCTCTTTATACTACTTATAATAATGATAGAAAATAAAGAAATGCAAATTTTTTTTGCATTATTATTACTATTTTATAACACCTAAAAAATTGTAAAACTATTTATAAAAATAATATATTAAAATAAGAAATTTGTAAAACAATAAATAAAGAATGGTAGCCACCCTTATTATCAGTGATAGCGGATTTTAATGTGTGTGTATATTTTCTTTCTCACTCTTTCCAGCTGCCGTCCAGGTCTTCAGCCCTCTCTCTAAAAAGAGCTCCAAAAAGTAGAGTAATTAAAAAGTGTCATTTTCTAGTTTTGTAACTCAACTGAGCAGCTCCAGTAATCAGGTGCGGGGCAGAGGTACACTTCCGGTGGGTTGAGATAGTATTCTACTTGGGGAAAAAAAGCTTCAAAATGTGGAGATCTGCGTGAAGAAGAAAGCTAGGGTTTTGTTTTGCTTTGGAAACTTTGGATGATTTTGAATGTAAAAAGAAGCAAGATCTGAGCTTCATGAACCCCTTCTGAGTAAAAGGTTGTTCCCCGTATTTTTTGGATGTTGATTTTAACTTAAGTTGAAAGGAGTCTGGTGGAGAAAGGGGGTGGGGGTGGGTAAGTTCTCTTTTTCCTTAGAAATTATGGCTGTTGCACGACCCCTGAATATACTTTAATAACAAGGGCTAGGTGTATTTTCCATTTCAACCGCACTTTTCTTCGGTTTTCTTTAGAGAACGAACAACTTTTCTTTTTTAAATATTGGAAGAATGAGACTCTCTTCATCAGGGTTTAATCAGCAAACTGAGGAAGGTAACTGTTTTTAGCTTTTAATTTTTTTTTCTTTTAGTATTTTTCTTGAAGTAAAAAGCTGCGCTAAGTTATAATTTTTTCGAAATTATAAAGTAGTGAAAGATTTTTGTACAGGGGAGAAGAAATGTTTGAATTCTGAACTTTGGCATGCATGTGCGGGTCCTCTGGTGTCCCTGCCGCCTGTTGGAAGCCGTGTTGTATATTTTCCCCAAGGTCATAGTGAACAGGTAACTGTACCTGCCTTATTTCCCATGCTTTCTGTCAGATTTGGTTCTATTTCTCCATTTCTGCTCAAGAAAAGAGTTCAATAAGCTTAAGTTTTAGGGAGAACTTAGAATTTTAAGATGCTTTGTAAGGATGTCGGAACTTTTTTGGCTACATGTAGTAATAGAACTTCCTTGAACCAGCCATTTCAGTATCGCTGAATATCTTCATTATAGTCTACTTGTTGATGCATGAAGTGGTGAGTGAACTGCTGAAGCTCCTAAAAGATTAGAACACTCTATGAGGAACTGTATGCTTCGTTTCTAATATTTCTGCGAGCTTTTGGTGTTTATGACTCCCTCTGCAGGTTGCTGCTTCAACCAACAAGGAAGTAGATGCTCACATACCGAACTATCCTAGCTTACCCCCTCAGCTTATCTGTCAGCTTCACAATGTGACCATGCATGTAAGTTAAATGCTCAGTTAACCACTTTCTGTTTATGGAATGTTTAGTTGGTTGCTTACAAAGTCATTTATTCAAATACAGGCAGATGTAGAAACAGATGAAGTGTATGCTCAAATGACCTTGCAGCCACTGAGCCCGGTATGGGAACTTGACCTTGTTTCAAGGTTTTGTGCTTGATAGTCTTTTAATTTGGCACTTCTTGACGTGAAAGCATTATTGTAGCAAGAGCAAAAGAATGTGTTCCTCCTGCCTGCTGAACCGGGTACTCCCAGTAAACAACCAACCAATTATTTTTGCAAAACACTGACGGCAAGTGACACAAGCACTCATGGAGGATTTTCTGTGCCTCGTCGAGCTGCTGAAAAAGTCTTTCCTCCTCTTGTATGTTTTAGTAGGTTACAAGCAATTCAGTTCACTAGCATCTGGTTTTAATTGAATTAGTTTAAGTGGTTATTTTTCTTTCTCTATCTTTTAATTCTGTTGTGCCTTCAGGATTACTCCCTGCAACCTCCAGCTCAAGAGTTAGTTGCCAGGGATCTTCATGAAAATGAATGGAAATTTAGGCATGTATTTCGCGGTGAGTGATTGAAACAACTTTGTTCAATACTGTGTTCCACAATAATTTTAAGAGAAATTTCAAATTATCATGATTTTATAGTATTATTTGTCATTACGCTTCAGTTAGTGTTGTATTTTACCTGTACCCAGTTCATCTACTCTTGAATAAGTTATTGGTTTCATTTTGAAGGTGCTGTAACATTTCTTTAACCTTGGGTCTTTTATGTGATTGTTTCTGAAAGTTATGAAGATGACCTCAGATATATCCTTGCTATATTCTGCATCAGTTATTGGTTTGATTATATTGGGGCTAAGAATCTCTGATGCTGAGGTTCAGATAATTTTTAGAGCATGGCTAATATGCAAATCTTACAAAAAGAAGTCAAGTTATTTACCATGGATGAAAAATAATATACTGAAATAGGATTTTTTTTAATAAGATATTAGAGTTAATGCTTTCTTGCCAACAACAATAAAAGAAGCGTTCTTGTTGTTTGCTTCCTTTGATGGATTATGTATGCTGTTTTGTGAATTTCGCTGCATCAAAATGCCCATTTGTTTGTAATTGTTTATTGTTTCTCACCTTGCAAATGGTCAGAGTTTCTAGGTCATCTCTGAAATTTTGGTTGATGTTGGTGTGGGCAAATTGTGAAATGTGATGACCAAATAGCTCTTTACTTTTTGATATATGCTTTATAATATGGTGATTGTGTTTGTCTGATATAGTTAATGTTTCTGGCAATCTACAAAGGTTGGTTGTTTTAAGTCTTTCACGTTTTGCTTTTGATGTGTTTAAGTCCTTTTCCTCTCTTTGGAATTGTGTGGGGATTGTGAAGATTTGTTAGCTGTAAGGTTTTTTTGTTGAAAAGAGTTAATGAAAGCTTAATTCTTGGCCAAAGATGGTCAATTCATCTAGTAGTAATTCTATAAGAATAACATTTGAAGACTTCAAGGGAATATTTCTGATATGCATGTATTTGAGGGGATCAAATATTGTATGGAGTTGTGAGTGATGCATTAATGGAGTAAATGATCCCCTGCAACCCTTAATTTTGGGGGGGAAATCATTATCAAATGGAATATTTCTCCCCTATTGTTTTTGTAGGTTATGTTGTGTGTTGGATTTGGATGAGGTTTGCCTCATTTCTTATCGTGTTTTTCCTTTCAAAGAGGAATCAGCAATTTCTGCTAGTTCCTATAGGAATATGTTCAGATTTAGTACTTGGAATGTAGCATTTTCTTTGGATGCTTGGATCTGCTTTTGATGAATTTTTATTTTATATGTCTACCTATCTTTAAGTTGGGATATATGCTTTCTTGGATGATGAAAAGGTTTTGAATATCAATGGCTGTAAACAACCTCTAATCAATTTATGTATTTTCTTGTGTGCAGGGCAGCCAAAGAGGCATCTTCTTACAACTGGGTGGAGTGTTTTTGTTAGTGCTAAGAGACTTGTTGCTGGTGACTCAGTCCTTTTTATTTGGTAAATTGGGTTTTCTTTCTTCCAAGTATAATTTATGCTTACTTTGTTAGTAATCAAAGTACCTTTTCTCTGTGATTGGCTGGAGAAATATCTTACTAATAGCTGTCAAATCTGTAATGCAGTTTGAAACAATCTAGTGAAATCATCCTGCTTAGATAGTTTGGCAGCAAAATTTTATGGACGGTATTTTTGGTTTATGAATGTATCTTCTACAATAAAATATCCAATTCTACTTTTTATTTCTGAAGTCACGAGTCTACTAGTATGCATCCTCATTGTGTGTAGTAGAGGTGACAGCTGGGTGGGTTGAGTCACTTTGGGTTGGGAAAATTGGGGTCAATTTTGGTTTGGGTTGCATCAAGTTCTGCTCATTTGGGTGTATCACTCGGGTTTGGGTCATTTTGATCCTCATTGTTTGGTTTTGAAGCCAAAGAAATTTAATTAGCATCATTTTAAGGGATTCTTGGTCAAGTTGGGTTTGGTTGAGCTCGATTCAGGTGTGTTTTTGGGTTTGTGTCAGCTTCGCCAGCTCTAATGTGCGCTAGTTATATTTGGCAGTTGTTACTGCAGCTTTACTGCTTTTTCTTGTCATGCTACTAATCAGTGAGTTGCTAATCATTATATTATCTCTGTTTTTGTTTTTATGTGCTTTTTATTATTATTTTTTTCTGTCAGGAATGAGAAGAATCAGTTGTTGCTGGGTATCCGGAGAGCAAATCGTCCTCAGACTGTTATGCCATCTTCTGTTTTATCAAGTGACAGCATGCACATTGGTCTTCTTGCTGCAGCCGCTCATGCGGCTGCAACCAATAGCCGTTTTACTATCTTTTATAACCCAAGGTCAACTACTTAATTCTAATTAAAAAATCTTCATTCTATTCCAACATAACATCTTGTCCATTTACAGTAGCTTCATTTCAGGGCCAGTCCTTCAGAGTTTGTCATTCCTCTCGCCAAGTATGTTAAAGCAGTCTATTACACCCGGGTTTCTGTAGGCATGCGGTTTAGAATGCTGTTTGAGACAGAAGAGTCAAGTGTCCGCCGGTGGGTCTTAATTCTCTAAATGTTTTCTTACTCCTGGAAATTGCTTAAATTTTATGGTGTTTCCTTCTGCAACTTGGTTATTTTCCTCAAGTAAATACTTCTATTTTTATATGTCAATTGACTAAAGTATCACTGGCAAATTTAAGTGGGCGGTTATTAACATGAGTGTTTTATGTCAGATATATGGGTACAATAACTGGCATTAGCGACTTAGATCCTGGTCGCTGGCCAAATTCGCATTGGCGCTCTGTTAAGGTTTGTTTTAAGTTTCTATGTGCTTGATTTTTTAGTTTGCAGTATCATATCCCCTTCCCTTCTTCTTTTTCTTTTTTTCTTTTCTCCTTAAAATTGTAATGTATTCAATAATATCTGACACAGAAGACTTACATTCCATCCCAGGTTGGCTGGGATGAATCCACTGCAGGAGAGAAGCAGCCAAGGGTGTCCTTGTGGGAGATTGAACCATTAACAACCTTCCCTATGTATTCATCACCGTTCCCCCTGCGATTGAAGCGACCATGGCCATCTGCGCTACCATCTTTCCATGGTATGCTATAATCTTTGTTAAGGTTGCTTGGAATTACAGAATCTCTTATTTACCTGAAAATAGGAGTTTTCCTATTCTATCCTGAATCAGTTTAATTGTATTACCAGCTTTCAAAGATGGTGATACAAACATCAATTCCCAAATGATGTGGCTTCAAGGTGGGATTGGAGATCAAGGACTTCAGTCTTTAAACTTCCAAGGTTTTGGAGTTGCACCCTGGATGCAGCCAAGGCTTGATACTTCTTCAATACAAAGTGTCCAACCTGATCTTTACCAAGCAATGGCTGCTGCTGCATTTCAGGAAATGAGGACTGTTGATTCATCCAAAATAGGCTCTCAGTCTCTCTTGCAATTCCAGCAACCACGGAGCATGACCGATGGGTCGCCGGCTATAATTCAAAGGCAGATGCTACAGCAGTCTCAAACACAAAATGCCTTTCTTCAGGGATTTCAGGAGAACCAGACTACTTCCCAGGTTCAGCTTCTGCAGCAGTTGCAGCGTTCCAATTCATACAATAATCACCGACAACAGCAGCAGCAACAGCAACAACAGCAACAATCTCAGCAAATGCAACAAACACCACAGTTTTCTGATCAACAGCAGATTTCTAATCTAATCCCTGCTTTTCCTAAAGCCTCTGGCAGCCAGGCCCAGTCCTCATCTCTGCCAACTGCTGCTTCTGAATGCCAGCAGCAGACATTTTCTGATCCTCTTGGGAACTCTCTAGCCTTATCTAATGCTTCGTCAATGCAAAGTATCTTAGGTTCATTGTCCCATGCTGGAGCTTCCCATTTACTCAACTTGAAGGGATCAAACCCAATTATCTCTTCTTCTTTGTTGTCCAAGCCAGTAGCTATTGAACCACAGCTTTCATCTGAAACTGCTAACTACGTACTGCCCCAGGTTGAACATCTGGGAATGGTACAGTCAAATGTACTCTCTAACTTATTACCTCCATTTCCAGGAAGAGAGTATTCTGCTTACCAGAGTTCAACTGATCCACAAAACAATTTTCTGTTTGGGGTTAGCATTGATTCATCATCTCTTATGCTGCAGCAAGGGATGACCAACCTGAAAAATATTGGAAATGAAAATGATTCATTGTCTATGCCATATGCCGCTTCAAATTTCACCAGTGCTTCTGGCACAGATTTCCCTCTTAATTCAGATATGACTACCTCAAGTTGTGTGGATGAATCAGGTTACTTGCAGTCTTCTGAATATGTGGACCAAGTAAACCCTCCGACCGGAACCTTTGTTAAGGTGATAGTATTTAACTCTTCAAATGTATCTTTTATTATTTTCAGATGGTAAAATTTGTGGGAGTTGTCTTATCTGGTTTCTAAGGCGAATAATTCACTGTTAGGCTTCCATTATTATGCAAAGCATGGTCATATGGACTTGTGGATCACTTTATTGATATCTGACGTAGTAACCAACAGACAACAATGGGTATAACTTTGTCAGCTGTAGTTCTATTTAGTAATCTAGGCTCTTTGGATGGTGTCATTGCTGACAAAGCCAACTATTCTTATTTTCGTTTTTGGCTGACATGTCAAGTGGTTATTTTGTAGTCTGTGAAACACAATTATCAGTGTCGTGTATTGATGATATTGTGTTGGAGACTTCCTATATATTTTGAAAGAATTACACAGGATAATGTATAGTTTATTCAATGGCTTGTGATTGTTATGGTTTTTGATCTTATTCTTGTTTATAGGTTCACAAGTTGGGGTCCTTTGGGCGCTCATTGGATATTTCCAAGTTTAGCAGCTATAATGAGCTGCGTTGTGAGCTTGCTCGAATGTTTGGTCTGGAAGGCCAACTAGAGGACCCTCAGAGATCAGGCTGGCAGCTTGTATTTGTTGACAGGGAGAATGATATTCTTCTCCTTGGTGATGACCCTTGGCAGTAAGTTCCAAATCACCCTTAATTTATTTATGAATAATTGTCTGCTACAATGTGACTGTTAAGATAGTGCTAGAGAGCACTCTAAATTTGCACCGAATTTCAGGCAATTAGGAGAGAGTGTGTGTGTGTGTTTTTTTCCATTGGTAGCATGAACAATGATATAGTTCATCGAACTTTCTAATTATTACGAACAAGCCTCCTACTTGTCTGAAAAGAGTCCTCAGGTGCATTCTAAACATAAGTTCATCTGATGCTTTTTACTTTGAAATTCTTCATTCAGTTTATGATTCTTGCATCATTAACCAATTCAGTCACCACCTTAGTAAATTTTATTATGAGTCAAACTGTTGTCTTTTGAATCTATTATTCAAGATGGTATTCCAAGCTTTAAAACTTTTCATGATTTAAATTTAAAGTTTTCTTTTTCTCATCAAACATGCTCGTCCTTGATGATAACTGTCATATATTGCTGCTGTTATGCTGGTTAGATCTTCTGTGCCACTGGATCTTTAGGATCATTCAATTTTCTGGTAGTTGAAGATTGAATGCTTGGAGAAGAACTGAGGAATAGGATTCTAACAAGTGACTAATTTTGGGGCTTTAAAACTTTTGGCATGAAGGGGCAGTTATAAGTTCAAGAGCAGACACATACTCAAGATAATAAGGAGAGTCATTGAAAGAAATAAAATTATAAAAAAAACCTAATTAGACGAGCAAAATGGAAGCTTAAAAGATATGAATGGCTACAGCAATGTTCATTTTATTGACAGACATTATGAATGATAAGTAGAGTTTCATTCCTATCAACATCTTAAGTTATGGTCATAACACCAAGCCTTAGCTGTGATTAGGAAAGTGCAAGCTTAAAGATGCTGCATGAGGTCTGTATTTATTTTATAGACAGAGATTATGAAGAAGTGCAAGCTCTCATAACTGTTAGCTGCTTAAGTTGGGTTTTGAAACTAACTAAACCTTAAACATAGGCATTAAAACCTGTATATAAGTCATGTCAAAACACAACTTACTGAAAATAAAATTTCCTTATACTTGAAAGTCAACTTGATTCTACCACCTATGTAAGCCCAATCAATTAACCAGACAAAAAAGGACATAGGATTCACGCATCCTGGTTTTAATCTTTTATTGCATACATGCTGTCTACATTAGGAGGGTCTGCTGAAAGTGGAAGTCATTGAATTGTCATTTTGGTTTGCAAGTATTTGGGGTTACTTGGAATGTTTGTAGGCTATTATTATCATGGCCCAACTGTTATAAAGATCTGAAACACTGGTGAAAGTCATCCACTCTTGGTTTCTAAGAATATAGAATTTTTTTATCTAGAGAAAAAAGAACTTAAGCTCTATCTATAATGGTCACCCTCTATAACAACATTTCATTCTAACAGCCAAATTTGTTGTAAAATTGATTTTTTATGTTTTATTTTTACCTTCTATAATAGCTTTTCATCTATAACAACCATAAAGTATAAAGTATACTCTTTACTGAATTAGTTCTTTCTAACAACCTCGTCTCAAATTTTAGTAAAATTAGTTCTATTTTTAATTGCAATAAAAATAATAAATTTTAATTAAAGATATTATTTCAATAAAATGTTTAAAATTTATATATAAAATATATTAATCATATTATTAAATGAAAATAATTTTTATTAAATGTAATTACATTAGTAATATTTTATTAAAGGTACGATCTAAATCTCACTAATTAATATATTATAGTTTTTAATTTAAAAATTAAAAAAAATCCAAATATAATTTGAATCTCAAATGTTGTTAAAGGTGTTTTAGATGTTACAGGTGTATAACAGTCCACTTTTCTAACATTGAAAATTTTGGCAGACAGATGGAAGTGGTTATAGAGAAAGTTTAACTAGAACCTTTTTTTTTTTTTGTAAAATGAATATAGAACTTTTAAAGATGCGTTTGTGCCTTGAATCTACGAAGGGAAGATGGAGCCATCACAGGAGAAGGAAAAAAAAAGGGGGTGGGGGTGCAATAATTCTAAAATATTCATTTGTACGTCATGAAGTTATTTTCTACAAGACTAGAAGTACTGCAAATTATTTTGCAATGGTATTTAGTTAGAATGTGCAAGTTATAGCTTTCAGAAATATTTTATTGTAGTTCTATTACTGTAATGTTCCTACCTCTCGTTTTTTATGATGCTTTAACCGTGTTTTGCAATTGCTTTGTTAACTAAAAAAATGTTGTTTTAATATTTAAAAAAAAATAACTTCTGACAAATCAAGGTGGGGTAGGGTCGGGTTCAGGAGTGTTAAGTTGTTTTGAAGTTGGGGCCAGTTTTCGGGTTACATCCAGTATGTCGGCTCGGGGCCAGAAAAAATCCGCCCTGCTCCGTTGACATCACTACTGAGGATCAAACAATCATTCAAGGAACAGAAATTGAAAAGGTTAAGAGGATCAAAGGGTTGTAAAAGAATCTATTATGCAAGTGTCTAGTGAAATTGAATGGACAAACGATTTGTTTCGTATGTGCAATATATTTGTTGATACACAACAGATTCAAACAAATGAAAGGGTTGTATGGAAGTGAAGGCTTATTGTAGAGGTTAAAGTTGTGAAGGCCATACAATTTATTAATCTTTGAGAAGTTAATCAAGATTGATAAATGAGTTAAATAACCAATCTAAAATACTAGGGGATTATAAATCTCTAGGACATTGAGATTTTTCAGTTTCTTTATGATGACAACCTCATCTTTAGATGTTCTGGAATTCTTTTTCCCATATGATTTTATATTCCTGACAGCATGTTGCATGTTCAAGCTCCCAACTTCTCTAGCTTGGCTCTATTGTAAAATAGAATGGTGGATGGGTTCAGTGATGAAAATGTTAGATTTCTCAAGATGTGGTTTTGGTGGATTATTATTTTTTTCATCGAATGCTTTTGTGATAATCAGGGAATTCGTGAACAACGTGTGGTATATCAAGATACTATCTCCACTTGAAGTGCAACAAATGGGGAAAGAAGGCCTGAATCCTGCCGCCTCCGACCCAAGCCAAACGCACCACCAATAGTGGTGCAGGAGGAGTTGAGCTGAGAAGTTCTGGTAATGGAATTTGCATCAATGGGTGTCTTAAATGCTGAAGGAAAATGCTCCTCAAGGCTGAATTTGGGGAAATGATAGAGGAAGTTGTAGCTTTTTTTCTTTTAAATGTTAAAGCTTGTGTGTTCAGAATCTAGTACTGTTACTGTAAATTATAATAGGAAATTTCTGTAGCTTTACATTATTATAGTACTTAAAAGAGAACAAGGTTGAATTCGGGATAATTGCATCATGTTATCAGCAATATTGTTTGCCATTAGTAATTTTATAGCATCTACAGATGTTTAATTAATATTAGACGGATTTTTATGTTTTCAGGAAAAAGAAATCTATTTTTAATTGAATAAATTTTTTTGAATATAAAAATAACAAATCATTTTTATTTTCATGAAATCAGTCTTAAACAACGGGTGGATTTTTATTAAATAAATAATCAATATTCGGCCCTTGAGAAGCCAAACAGATGTTAAAAGAAAACATTAATTAAAAAAATGGAAACCCAGCCAAACGAAGAGGCACCGGCCCTATCCCAAACATCTGATATACCTTCCTTTTCTCTTGAAAACCGCCGTGCATCGGTGCAGATCCGTTCGCCTGTCTCGGCATATGCCTGAAAACACAGGACTGGTACCCGACACAGGTAGATTTGGTGTTCTCGATATCTTTCGATTCTGTTATTTTGCAATTGCCGTACCACGGATAAGACATCCCCTCGATCTCCGCCGTCAATATCCCCAGGTCCAGCCCCAACTTGGCCGCCTGCAAGCACGCCATCGCTTCGGCCGCAAATGGAGAAGGTATGTTTTTATGCAAAGAAATTTTTTGACATAGCACCGTACCGTTTCACTCTCTAATAACAATTCCTGAGCACGATCTGTTTCTATGCTTACTGAAAGCCACATCAAAATTAATCTTTACAGCCTGCCCGCTCTGTGGCCTCCACTGTATTGGCTCTCCTGTCTTGACAGGGGTTTTCTGACTCATCCCATCTCATTCTTTCAGATAATCTCTTACAAAGTTTGCCACATCTAATGCTATTTTCTTCTTGCCCTCGAGCAGAAGCTTGTTCCTCCCAGTTCAAATCGCCCAAATTGCGCCACCAAAGATTCTACATTGGTGTCTGGAATTAGTTTAAAAAAAAAGGGCCATCCAGTCTTTGAAGCTCATATCTGATGCCACCGCCGTCCGCGTGATATTCAGCTGCTGCCAGATCTCTTTTGCTTTCTGACAATCCCGGAAAACTTGCTCCACCGTTTGGACACCATCCGGACATTTTGGGCAGCCTGCAGATCCAGTTAGTCTTCTATAATGTAGATTAGCAAAAATAGGCAAAAAGTTTTGGGATGTTCTCCAGTTTGTTATTTTGATTTGTTGGGCAATTCCAGTAGCCATAATTTTTTGTAAAGCGAGGAACGGGTTTGTCGATTCAGAGTAGGATTAGCTCCTTGTATTCCTTGTAAGAGTATTCTGTAAGCACTAGGAACAGTGTATTCGCCGATCGACTCTCCTTACCATACTAGGTGGTCTTCCTGGGGAACTTTTGCCAAGGGAATACACAAAATCCTCTGTGCATCCCATCAAGGTAGTCCAAACTAACTCTTCTCTCCATTTTCTTGCAGTTGGGTCTATCAAATCTGCCACTGTTTGAATGGATAGATTACTAACTCCATTCTAAATTTTGTAATCTACACTCCCAGGTATCAAGGCATCTTCCCTTACTGCAGTGCCCTTGCCTATTTTCCAGCACAACCCGTCGCAAGAAGACCCTTAGCTGCCCACACACTTTTCCAAGTATACGAAGACAGATTCCCTAAACTCTAAACTTAGAAATTTCGTATCTGGAAAATATTTAGCTTTTAATGATCAAGCGAGCAACAAATTCGAATAGCAAATCAGATGCCACCCCTACTTCGCAAGTAATGCCAAATTAAACTTTGCTAAACATCTAAAACCCATGCATCCGTTTTCTTTAAGTTCGCACAAGTGCCTCTATTTACACCAGTGAATCCCTAATCTACTGTGACATTTTTCCCACCAAATGGTCTCAATAGTACTCTCCAGTTCCGTGCATAGTGATTTCGGTAACATAAAATACGTAGGGATCGCAAAATGGCTTTTATGAAAACTTTCTTACCTCGTGAGAGGTGCCTAATACTCCAACCACTTATCTTATTTCTCATTTGGTCCTTCAAGTCCTGAAAAACATGTCGTTTGCCTTTCCCCACTATGGCTGGCAAGCTCAAAATTTTTTTGGATCCATTGACACCCTAAAATTAAGTGTTTGAGAAACAATTAGTTTATCCTAATCCGATACATTTGAATAATAAAGTAGTAGATTTGTCAAAGTTGACACACTGTCTCGAACTTGGTTCATATTCATTAAGAATGTTTTTGATAATGTTTGCTCCTTTATTGCTCGCCTAGAATAAAATGCAATTATTTGCAAACATCAGATGAGATATTTGAGGTCCCCTTCGGCACACTTGCGCACCCTTCGGCAGTTCATCTTGCCATGTTCGTCTCATTAGGGTTGAAAGCCCTTCGCTACAAAATAAAAAACAAATATGGACTCAATGGGTCTCTTTGTCTTAATCCCTTAGTTAGCTTAAAGTTTTTATCGAATTTGCTTTTCAAAATGAATGAGTATTGTACCGAGTTGATGCATTGCATTATGAATTCCACCCAAGGCCTCATGAATCCCATTTTCAACATCATACTTTGAATAAACGACCATTCCACCCGATTGCAAGCTTTGCTCATATCCAACTTTAAAGTCAAGTAGCCTGTTCTTTTTGTTCTCTTTTGTTTAAAAGCATGTAAAACTTCGTAAGTTAGGAGTACATTGTTTGTAATTAGTTTGCCAGGCATAAAAGCTCTTTGTGTTTTGTCAATGCAAGTCTCAAGCACCTTTTGTAGTCTATTTACAATGATTTTTGCAATAACTTCATACAACACCATACAAAGGCTTATAGGTTTGAAATTCTTTAAATTCGTAGGATGATCTATTTTGGGATAAGCATTATATTAGTTAGATTAATAGTCTCCAGAGGCTTACCACCATTAAGTATGTTAAGACAAAATACGTAAACATCCTGTCCAATTTTGTGTCAGTATTTTTGAAAAAACAAGGCTGGAAGCCATCTGCCCTTGATGCTTTCGTTGGGCCCATTGTCTTCAAAGCTTCAAAAAATTCCTTGCCTTTGTATTCGGCCATCAACTCCTGATTCATACTATCTGTTACGCACGTTGCCATCCTCGATAAAAGGTGATTTAGATTTCCAATTCCTCTGGTTGAAAAAAGATCAATGAAATAATTTCTTGCCACCCTTTCCATCTCGAAATGTTCCATAACCAATATGCATTCCCCATTTTGTAGTCCACTAACCTGGTTAGCCCAATGCCTTTGGGATGCAAAATTGTGCAAAAAAGATGTATTCCAGTTTCCCATTTTCAACCAACTTACCTTCACCCACTGTTTCCAATACTTCTCTTCTTTCTCCGCTTTCAAGTTTAAGTGCTACTTAACATTGATAAATTTTACTAATGTTTCGTCTGTTCTCTTTTAATTGTCTCACTCCTCAAGCCTTCTATTAAGCTTCTTCGTTAGATCCCCTATTTTTAATTTTACCCTTTTAGCCCAAGCCAACATCCCTGAAATCATATTTGCAAGCCTTTCCACCAGATCCCTCGAGCTAGTTACTCATAGCCATTTAATTTCTGGCTCATATGAATCTTCCATGCTCCACCACTCCTCAAACCTGAATTGCTTTTTTGTCTTCCTATAGTCTTTTTTGTTGATTTGAATGAACAAAAGGGAAAAGGTCAGAGAATGAATGTGGTAAATGCTGCAAGGAAACCTTTGGGAAAATATGCACCCAATCAACCATCGCCACACCTTGATCAAGTATTTCTCTAATGTTTTTTTTCGGCAAAATTTCCCCTTTCCCAAGTGAAACTTGGATGGAGTAGCCAATGTCCTCTAATTGACATTCCTCTAAAGCTTTCCTAAACTCCTCCATTCGATCTTCCTCTTTCAGAGCACCCCTGTAACACCCTTCACCTACCATCGTCGTCGGATTAGGGTTACAGGATGCTACAACACGTTGACAGTTCCTAACAAGTAACATCAAGTCATTATATTAATAAATGTTTAACTAAAATAAAATAAATAAATGAAATTCCCCCAAAACAAGCCATTTCAAAACATAAACTTTCCAAACAAGTTACCCCAATTGATATTGCATTTAATTGACTTAAGAACACTTTAAACATTAAAAAACATATCAATTCAAACAACCTAAATCTTTTAACCAATATGCCATTCAAAGGCACCTCAAATCAAATCAAAACAATTTAAGACAAAAGGTATACTTTCATGCCACAAATATATAACATTAACTCACACCTAGCACAATTGTACACATTTCTACCCATTTTAAACATACCAAATTTTTTATCCAAACATTAACAATGCAAAAAGATTACAAGTTAACCACAATACAAGTGAACACATAACATTACCATGTCATTCACATCTTAATCTTACAAGCAACCACACTTATGATAGGCCACATCATATATACATGCCAAATCTCAAAACATTTGCATCTTAAACGTATTACATGCCATATAAGCCAAAATAAACATCCAAAAACTACCAAATTCAACTTGATAGTGTGACTCGAAGGTTTATCCGATCGCCCGTTTCGCAAAATGATATCTACAAGAAGAAAACAAGTAATACAAGTAAGCTTATATGCTTAGTAAGTTTGACAGATAAAAACGGTAAATCTTACCGAACTAAACATGATAATTTAAACTATTAAAACTTAATGGTCAATATTTCCTGTCAGACACAATTCATATCTAGTGAGTTTATACACTTTAAATACAAACTTCATTTAATAATTTCATAAGAGGTTTATCATATTCAAAATAAGTTACTACCAAGAATTCATGAACAATACAGGACCATCCAAAAATTCAATACAATACTTCAATACGATAATTATTGCTCGGTAAACGTTATGTGGATATGAGTACATAGGTAAACCAGCCGGAACATGCCAAATGCTCATAAGAGCTAGTCCAATCGAAAACACGCTTCGACACCAAATGCCCAGGCCGTAGGCTATACATTTGCCCCCTTAACACGCCAGTATCAGAATAGTATAACACGATTGTTCACAACAAATGCTGAACCCTGTATACTCAGGAAATAACTATAAATCATGTAACAACCTCATCTCTACCAATCTCGTATAACACGCAATATAATCCATTTGCATTACCAATTGTACTCTATCAAACGTTTATTCGGCTTAAGAATAACATTTTAAATCATATTTCCCAAACAATTTCATATCATCATTATAGTAGTTTAACATCTACTAATACAATAATAATTTATTAGATATTATATATTAAATTTTAAATCGAACGAACTTCACTGGGCTATATTGCGGTAGTTACAGAAGTTAAGAGACTATTTCGCTACTTTTCCTTTTCTCTGTATATCAATAGAATCTTGATCTAAAATGTAATTTATTTCATTTATTAGCTTAAATTTCATATATTAATAAATTTTAAAATTTGTACCCTTCTATTTACAAGAATTACACAATTGCCCCTAAACTTTAAACTTTATACGATTTAATCCCTTAACTAAAAAATAATCAAATTAACCACTTTTGAAGCTCACTATACTAGCCACGATTTTAGGGCTTCTAAACAGTCCTCAAAACACCACTATTTCACAAATATACCATGAGATTTTAATATTTTAACAATTTAATTCTTTAACTAAAAACTAACAAAAATCACTCTACAAAACAATCCAAAATCACAACCAAAGCTTCAAACGCATCATTAACATCAAGAACAATAAATATTCATCAATGGAAACAATAAAATTTTTTAATAGTTTCAAAAACAAAGGTACGGGTTAGCTGGACCTAATTGTAACGATCTCTAAAACATTAAATTCATTAAAAAGGGACTCAAAAACTCAATCATCCAAGGAAATATGCTAGCTAAACCTCCAAGCTTTTTCTCCCATGGTGTTTTCAACCAAAAGCAAGTAAAAATGAAGAAGATGATATTTTTTTTAATTTGTTTTAACTTAGCTTCAATTTAATTACAAAATTGCCATTATAACATATTTTACTGAATATTAATTTCAATTACCGTCCACTAACCATTGAGATGGTTTAATTTCCCTATCAAATCCTCCTCATTTAATTAAATAATCAAACGACCCTAAAACATCAATAGTTATTAAAATTTTCACTTTTTACGATTTAGTCCTTTTTCTTTAATTAGTTATCTAAACGTTAAAATTTCTTACCCAAATTTTAATACGACCATAATGACCTCGTAACTATTACACAAATAATATTTACAACTCAACATGTCAGAATTTTTGGTCCCGAAACTACTTTTCGACACCACTAAAAAATGGGCTGTTACAACCCCCATTCTTCTCAAAGGCAAATAAAATTTCTTTAAAACCTCCACTAACCATCCATCGTAGGTTCTAATCTCTCCCAAGAGTTTTTAATAAATTCCATGTCCTCACTCTGTTCCTTGTATCTGGAGCTCCATAAAATCCTATCCACCTCCACAATGGTCTTTTCGACCCTTTCTGTATCTCAACATCTATGTGGTTTCTTGATAAGATACGAAGTTGACTCGAGCAACCTTCCCTCCAACCCAAACTCAACCCCCTTGCTACCCTCAACATGTATGTCAATCCCATAATGATTGCCACACCGTGTTCCTACTTTCTCTATGCGATCCACACTAAGTTTTGTCTCCATAAAGAAGACAAGTTGAGGATGATAGGTTTTCATCATATACTGAAGTCTGTGAACTACTCGCGGATTCCCCAAATCATGAACATTTCGACATAACATTTTCATGGTGTTCGATCGGCCTGCCTAAAGGCAGTTGTCAATATCTATGGTGTTCGAGCATTACCATGCTCTTCAGTAATCTCTGACGTATCCAAGTAAGCAGAAACCTTGGAGTTCAAATTTTCAAACCTACGCCTCTTTTTCCCATCCATAATTTCCAATGGGCTTTCTTCATGATCATACTTCATTGCTTCTCAATCCAGCCCACTAGAAGATCGCTTTTCATTAAACTCTGGATGATTTGATAAACCTTCCAAATTAAATCCTAAGATAGGATTAATTTGCTATAAATAATCTTGCCTCTTACCTTTCCCAAAATTATGGCTCAAATTTCTCTTGCCATAATTGGCCTCGAAGAAGCCATCATCCCCTTTTTCTTAGAGCCAGATGCTATTCATAGTGGTCACTCTCTTCGGTTGCACTCGCAACGAAAGGTCCTAACCAAGCTCCATCTTCTTCCCCCCTTGGTTGAGACAAGTGAGACAAAAATTGTTTCCATAGCCCAAAACACCACATATAAAGCAAAATAAAGATAATATTTCATATCGAAATTTGTGTAGATTAACCTTGAATACAAGATCATTAATTTCTTCCTCCTTTTCAAAAGGTTTCAGATATCTAGTTAAACCCGAATCCTTAAAAAAATCTTCAGACCCCTGTTCAATTGTTTGGTGTCATACTCTAAAAATTGGCCGATGAAATTCCTAAATTGTCTTGCCATCAATTTCGAAAAAAGCCCGAAGGCAAATTGTGCACTTGGACCCAAAATTGTGCAAACACCAATGGGACTTGTACCGGGTCCTCATCCTCCTTCAATCGGTGAATAACCAAGAGATGATTATTAAAAATCCACGGGGAGCCGGTTACCACCTATAAATATCTACATCATGGAAGAACTTAAACAAATATCATTTTTCTTCCAAATCTGATATATGAACTCCACCAAGGGGATGCCAGAGATTTTCCATTGTGTTTCTCATTGTTGAAGTGCACCACACAAGCTATCAGAAAATACCCTACCAAACAGAATACATACACCAGTTTCTGTTCACCAGAAAAAAACCCATGCTTCTTCTTCACCATCCTCAATGCTTAGATCTACCAATCCTCTCTCCATTTGTATTGATCTCGATCAAACCAGAAGAATAAATTCTTCAGAGAATAAATAGAGAATATTGGAAACAGAATAAGACTATGAATAAAAAAAAATCAACAAAGAAAGAAAAAAAAAGAAATGCAAAAACGTGCTAGAGAGGAAGATGACCGTGTGCCAAAAAGCAGACTAGAGAACTTTACTTCATGTAGATATTAATTATTCTTTGTTTTGATTATTTTGATTAATTTTTTTTAAAGTGAAAAAAAGGATTTTAATTATAAATTTGTTATGAATATTTTATTAAGTGGATGTCCATCATGATCAAGATAAAATTTTGATATACTTTAAATTCTAATAGTTATTAGAATTAGATCTCTACTTCTTTTATACTTCTTATGCCTATAAATAGAGACTCTGATGAAATATTGTAACCACCTTTTTTGATCAATAAAGTACATTCTCTGTTGCATTCATATTTTCTTTGTTCTTTATTTTCCCCATCTCTTTTTATTTTATAACACGTTATCAGCACGATCTTACTCAAAGTGATAGTTCCTTTTATCGACGATCAAATTTATCCTCCATGATTTTCAATTTCTTTGACAGCAAGATGCATAGTTTTTACATGAAGTTTCTTTTATTTAATGTTTCATACCTTCAAGTGATGACGATGGTGTTAAAGATCTTCAGGTATATTTTACTATGTTTTATTTATTGTTTATTATAATTGGAGACTAATCATGACAACATGCATAGATAGATTTTGATTTAAAACCTCATGCATGTTTACGATGGTAATTATGAAATAAAGAATCTATTGGGATGTTTATAAGTCTGTCCTACTAGATTTGGTGCATTCCCCGAAGTGAATGTAAATATAAAAAAAATAAAAGATATACTAATGGACCACTAAAAGTTGGAACATAGTAATCAATAAGAGAACAATGAGAGTTCTCAAGATAACTCTTTAAAGGGTAAAGATAACTTATGTTATCAATATGTGATATGAAATATTATTGGCCATATATGTGGCGTATGCCCAAATATTTTGTTTCTGTTAATATTCTTTGAGGAAGGATATGAAAATGTAGGAATGAATTCTATCATTATAGATAGAAAATATTTATCTTATTTGGTATTGAAATAAACAAATATTATTCTAATATTTGATAGTACAAAATTAGTTGAAAGCTTTAGAAGAGCTAATATATGACTATCTAAAAAGCACAAAATTTGTGATGGTTAATGCATTACTTTTAAAAGTTATTTTTAATGGATCTCATATTGAGATTGTGAATGAGGAAAAGATTATATTTCATATGAATAAAAAAAGGGGATTGAATATTAATTTATAATATTTATGATATTCTTTTGTCATCATCCCTATTAAAGGATTGAAAGAAAAATGTTTGATTGTGAAAGATCTATTCATGAGCAATAGAATATGATAATTCTATCTAAAGGTTATTATCGTTGGATGCATCTAAAGTTGCAAGTATTTTTTAAAAACTGTGAGTATAACTCTATAGTATTCAGAATAAGTTCTCAATTAAAATTATGTGGTAAAATATTACTAATGAGAACTTGCAAGAGAGAAAACTTATGTATGAAAGGTCATTGGTTATGTACCTATTATACACATGGAAAACAAGATCCACTCTCAAAGTTTGCTATTAGTATATTTTTGGGCATTTGAAGATTTTGGCATATTCCCTGAAGCGAATACTGCATATAATTCTTTGGAAATTATATTTATTGACTTAGTGGCATTAT
Source organism: Gossypium hirsutum (assembly GCF_007990345.1). Classification (NCBI taxonomy): domain Eukaryota; kingdom Viridiplantae; phylum Streptophyta; class Magnoliopsida; order Malvales; family Malvaceae; genus Gossypium; species Gossypium hirsutum. The sequence continues at coordinate 33,512,242 of NC_053435.1, read as the reverse complement.
AGAATTCACAGTGATTTAGACATTTCCATTAGTAAATGTCACAATAGTATTTAATGTGGATACAAAATAAAAAGAATGACAATAAAAACTTATCAATTTGTTACAATTTAGTACAATTGAAACACATGTTAAAGTAAACAAGAAGTTTACTAATACAAATGCATTTACTACTTGGCGTGACCAGTTAGACTATCTTGGATCGTATATGATGCGAAAATTAATTGAGAATTCATATGGACATCTATTAAAGAACCAGAAGATTCTTTAATTTAAAAAATTCTCATTTGTTGCTTGTTCTCAATAAAAAATGGTTCTTAGAAACTCACTAGCTAAAGTTGAGATTTAATGTCTTGCATTTCTGAAATGAATATGGGCGCATTCATCCACCATGTGGATGGTTTTGATATTATATGATTTTGGTAGATGCATCTACAAAATAATTACATGCGTTATCAACTCGCAACCTGTCGTTTGCGAGATTGCTTGTTTAAATGATTAATTTCAGATTATGTAATTAAAACAATTCATCTTGCTAATGTTGGTGAGTTTACATCCCAAGTTTTCAATGATTATTGCATGTAAATTGGGATAAAAGTTGAACATCTTGTCGCTCATGTTCATACACAGAATGATTTAGCAGAATTGTTTATCAAATAGCTCCAACTAATAGCTAAATCATTACTTATGAGAACAAAACTTTCTATTTCAACATGAGATTGTATTGTTTTACATGTTGTACGCATCAAGCCAATAAATTATAAATACTCCCCATTACAATTTATTTTTGGTCAAGAGCCAAATATTTCCCATCTTAAAACTCCACCATAATGCACAAAGATGGTTCATAATAAGAGATTGGGAATGTAGATCTATATGAGTCTCTTTATAATATTTTTGAGCTATTAATTCGAGATTTAATTATGACATGAGTTGTCAGTTTTCCCAACATTAAGGGGAGAAAAATAATAACTTATAATGAGTTAGGGGGAGAGTAATTTGAACCAGAAGTTTAATAAGGATAACTCATTACAAGCTAACTATTAGATGTATTTACAAACTCAATAAAAATAACCAAGTGTTATATAGATTGATCGGTTCCAAAGTGAATAATTCTTCTAGATGGTTATATAGTGGAGGCAGATGCTCTAGAAGAGACCCAAGACATAAATAATAAGTAAAACTTCAGAAGAGATTCAGGTACCTAAAACTAAATTTTAAAATAATGAAAATAAAAGGTCTCGATAAGTTATGTCAATTAGAGAAAATGTGGAACCGAATAATAAAAGTGGTTGACAATGATTTTGCATGCAATATTATTATTAAAATAATGAAATAAAAGGAGGATCTTGAATAAATCTATTGAGAAATATAGATATGGAATAAATTGATCAAAATAGAAAGACGCAACTCAAGTTTAATTAAATTTGAGGAGTTTTTGGACCAGTAGTCCAAATATCTAAAGGTATAAAGCCAATGAGGTTGAAAATGAAGTAGTTTTGCAAAATCGGAATAAAAATATAAAGTTTTTCGCTAAGTACTGGTTTTAATTATGAAAAGATATAATATTCTTTTGTGGTGGATGCAATAACCTTTAGATATATTATTAAATTTAAAATTCATAAAAGATTTAACTTGCGTCTAATGGTTGTTGTTACAACCTTTATAAATCACTATATAGTAAAGTTTATATTAAAATCCTTGAAGGATTTAGAATGCTAGAAGCATATTGAAATTCTCGGGAAATTATTCATTTATATGAATTGAAATAATTTGAACATATGTGGTAAATTTGAGTAGTTGAAGAAAGATTATAAAATGATCCAAAATATCTATTTGTGTTTCTATATAAGAATCATGATTAAAGTTTGTTATGATTATTGTTGAATCTCCTGAAGAGATCAAAATATATTTCCCAAAATTTTCCCTCACTCACGATTTTTAAAATAATGGTAATATAAATGCTTATCAAATACATTCAAATAGTCATTTGAAAAACTAGTATTCAAGATTGAATATGTAGAATATGAGAAAATATGTGATGTTTTCATGAGGGGGAGTAAATACGCGTTGTACTCTTTTTCCCTTAATCGGGGTCTTGTCCCATTGGGTTTTCCTAGTAAGGTTTTTAATGAGGCAACATATTATGTGTATTATAGACTGTGTACTCTTTTCCCCTTTTTATGTTTTTATCCCACAGGGTTTTTCCTATTAAGGTTTTAATAAGGCACATTATCTACCAATATACATCCAAGGGGGAGTGTTATGAATATTTTATTAAGTGGATGTCCATCATGATTAAGATAAAGTTTTGGTATACTTTAAATTCTAATAGTTATTAGAATTAGATCTCTACTTCTTTTATACTTCTTATACCTATAAATAGAGACTCTAATGAAGCATTGTAACCACCCCTTTTGATCAATAAAGTACATTCTCTGTTGCTTTCATATTTTCTTTGTTCTTTATTCTCCCCATCTCTCTTTATTTTATAACAAAATTTATTTAAAGAATTGACTTATGATTTAAATACAGATAAACATAAATATATTTTTTTCAATAATTTTAAATAGTCAAATTTGTATAAATTTAAAAATTATTTATTTTTATCGAAAACTAAGTGTCAAACATGTGATCATATTTTCAATTTTAAAAAATAGAAAATAAAAATTATTTTTAAAAACAAAAAGAAATTTCAGAAATTAAGAACTTAAAATTTCAAAAATAAAGTAAAATAAAACAATACTTGAAATTGAAACAAGGGACTAAAGTATTAGGAAATTTAGAGAAAAGGAAAAATAAAACATTGGTGTATATTTTATTCAGTTTTTTTACTAGCATAACAAATTTAGTTATAGATTACATGAAAGAAATTGAATGTTAGCTCAAATGATTCACTCATTTTCTTTCATCTTATAAGCAAATTCAGAAGTTAGAAATATATTAATAAATAGGAACAAAAATCATTCAAATTGCAATTTATTGATTGGGAATAATTTAGATTTGAATTATTGTTGTAGAATGCTTGGGACTAGAAGAATATTATAGAATATTGTGCAGAGAACATTAAGGTTTTATAAGCTTAGGGGCTCATAAATTACTAAAAAAACCAATACAATATTTATCATATATATTGTATAATAAGAATTATAATATATATTATTCGATTGCACAATTTTTTACTACCTATGTAATATTGTATATTAAAAAAGCATTACCCATTACATTATTTATTAAATACCTTGAATATATTGTGTAATACCAATTAAAATATATATCACTCAATTACACAATTTCTTATGGCCTGCATAATATTTTGCGTAATAAAACCCAGATTCTTGTAAGGTTATGTTATTAAAAAATATCCCATTACAATATTTATTGCATGTATTGTGCAACACCAATTATAATATATTTCTCGATTTCATAATTTCTTAGACTTACATGATATGTTTTGTAATAGAAAATTGCTAGTGTAAGCCCTGCAAATTAATTGTGATTAGCTTTTAATCACTATTTAGTATTTGGGAGTAAACATGCAACACCCTCACTCATCCTGACGTACGATACGAATGGGAGGTGTTACTAGAGCACTTTTTAAATCATAGTCTAAATTTTTCTTTAATAAGACACCATTTGATAACCTAATAGATTTTCTTTAAAATAATTCTAAATGTTCAGGAAAGAGTAAAATACAAATTTGAAATCATTTTGGGTCATTGAATACATATTAGGACCCATTTAAATCATAAACCAAATGTTTGAGACCTATCTGCTTAAATCGAGGTCTTTCAAGTTGAAAGAAATGAGAGTTTTACTAAACTTGAAACTTTGGGATATTTTTATTAAACCATTAACCTAAGTTTTAGGACAATTAAAAATCTTTAAAGACAATATAAAATTATTTTGAAGATGCTCAGGGGTGGTCAGAGATGCTTGGAATCCAAAACAGACCTCAGGAAGCCAAAACGACTCAACACAGTGCAATTTCGAAACCACGCCCTTGGAATAAAAAATTGGCTCAAAAACATGCCCAAACATTACCATATCATTTCAACATGAAACAAAGCATTAAAAATCAATATATAAACTCATTTGGGCATAAAAGCATGGTGTAAACAAATTCAAATTGGAATGACATAAATTTTTGCTAAGCAAAATTTTTAAATAGAACCCGAAACATGTCATTCACATTACAATATTTATATTCATCACGAGAAATAGTATACATGCCACTAATATAATATAAGTTACACTTTAACATTTGAAAAACAACCTTATAGGATCATTGGGTGATGCAATGCTCACTAACTATGATATCAACTTCTCGGCAAGTTTGTACCTACGCATTTTAAACAACTAGTGCGTGAGTTATAAAGCTTAGTAAGTAACATGGATAAGCGAACTTTATCCTAAGTCTTTATTAATTGTGAGCCCTTTAGATGAATCATCAATTTAAGTTTATTTAAGCCACATTATTACTATTTTAACTCTTTCATGTGAGTTTGCAAGTTAAACATCAACTTATAGTTTGATGACTTATTAAAAATACCCATTATGGATAGTTCCTAGTGTTGACATTTGAATAATTTATGAAACTTACCTTTCAATCTCAAATTTCACCTCAATGACTTACACGATTATTAAGTCACCTTAATAACACATTAAGACTTTCAATTAGACCTCAAATTGTTTAATTCCATAAAGGTCATAAGTAAACAATAACATTTGACAATGTAACAACCCGTTTTTTAATGGTGTCAGAAATTATGGTTTCAAGGTCACAAATTCAACGAGTGAGTCCATAAATATTATTTTTTAATATATACGAGTCAAATATAGAATTACATTGAAATTTGATTTAATGATTTTTGTTAATTGAAATAATAATAAGGTTCAAGTGGTATGTCCCTAAAGTCAAGTGGTTTTAAAGAATGAGGTTTCGGGACATCATTTCTATAAATCAAGCTCATAAATATTTTATTAAATATTTACGGAGTGTTATTAGGGTCATATTAAAATTTGGTTAGGAAATTTTAATTTTTAATTAATTAATTAATTAAAAAGTACTAAATCATAAAAGTTGGAAAAAATAGTTTCTATTAGTTAATTGATCAATTTAAGATAAGTATAGGGGTTTATGTGGCAAATATGCCATATTGAAAAGGTAGGTACGGTTGATATTGTTTTATTATGTTAAAATATATGTTTTATTAGTTAATAAAGAAAAGAAAAAGAAGAAGAAAAGTTTAAGATAAGTTATAAAGAAAAAAAAGCAAAACAATTTATTTTTTTATGTTCTTCTTCCTCTAGCTGAAAGACACAATTGTTGAGTCAAGGAGGTTTTGCCAAACTTCTCCCTTTTCATGCTTGTGTTTTTGAGGTCCATTTTTAATTATTTTTATGTTTTTGTTATCGTATTAGCTTAATCTAGCTAGCTCATGGACCAATTCGTAAAACTTTTAAAATTTTAGGGACTTGCCATGAATGAATTGGAAGTGTTTGTGGATTTAATTGACAGGTTATTAGGGTTGGTAGTTAGATATAGGTATTTTGTTAAGTGATTTTTTATGATTTTAATGTTTAAGGATTTATTTGTGAAAATGGTAAAAGTTAAGGTAAATATTGTGAAATGATGGAAAATATGGCTTGTTTAGAATCTCCATAAAATTCTGCTAACATGAGTTTTTGCTTATTGTGGTTAATTTGTAAATTTGGGGATTGAAGACTAAATTATATAAATGTTAAAACATTAGGAGTAATTTTGTAAATTCAAAAATGATATGGGTTATAGATTTGAATTAATTATGTAAGCTATTTGAATTATTTAATTGAATGAAAATTATTATCTAGATCAAGAAATGAATCAACTAGATTTGAATTGAGGAAAAACTAAGGTTTTGGATTAATCATCGACTTTACTTTTACAACCATTGTAATCGAGGTAAGTTTGTACTACTATTCCTATGTATATAATGATCATTACTTATTACATGCTTTATTATAATTAGATTTAATGTTGTTATTTATCTAGTGAATGATTAGAAAATAAATAATAAATGAATATAGTGAGTACGTGATGTACTTGATGTAACAGCCCGATTTAAACCCTAATCGGAACGGTGGCTTCGGGACCACGAATCTGAGTCAGAAAAATATTTAAATATTATTTTTCATGTTTATCATATATGAATTTGCATTTGTGAAAGTTTCGTATGAAAATTTGATTGTTTACATGCTTAATTTAATAATAGGACTTAATTGCGTAAAATAAAAATTTAGTGGTTATTTGTGAAAGGGCCCAATAGTGGTTGTTCTTTTAATTTGGAGGCTTTAATTGGAGGCTTTAAGTTGCAAATTACCCATGATATATTGTAATGGACGGTAAAAGACAACCATTATATGGTTTTGTTATTATTTTATAAAGGTTATATATGTAATTTGGTCAATAATGTTATATAACATAAAACATAAAATAATTAAAAGCCATGATTCCTTATTTTGCATGACTGAATATAAAGAAAAGAAAAAGAAACAAGAGTTCCTTAAGTTCAGCCATTGTTGGAACTTGATTAAAGGTAAGTTTTAGCTCGGTTTTTGATAATTTTTATGTTTTTGAGATCGTTGCTTTGAGTACTATCCGACCCATGCTTAAATTTCTGATTTTGATGCATGTTTTGAGTTATGCCATTGATGAATATTTGTATTTTATGATATTTGATGATGAAATATTAAAGATATGTTTTAGATTAATATGTTTTGAATTGGAGTTTTTGAAGATTTTGAATAATTAGGATTAAATTGCAAAAATAATAAATTGAAGGACTAAAATGCAAAATAATGAAATGTGTGCATTTATATGTGTTAGATGAACATTCAGCCTAAGCATGTTGAATGGAGATTTTGTGTATTTTGTGTTTTATGCAATTAGGACTAATCTGTAAAAGTATGAAATTTCAGGGGTAAAATGGTAATTTTCCTATTTATGTGTTGTTGGATTAAATTGAATGAAATTGTGTTTAAATGAGGTTAATTTGGAATTATATAGATCAAGAATAAAAGAAATCGGACTTGGATCGGGGAAAAGCAAAAATAATCGAATAGCCGATTTGTAATGTTGTCAATATCCGAGGTAAGTTTTTAAGCAATTAAACATCATTTATCTTGAATGTAACTTAGTTTAATATGCTGTTTTGAAATCTATGGATTCATAAAAGGGCTAGCCGAATGTAGTGAAGTAAAGTTAATTCGACTGAGTTATATCATTTAAAAGTTCGTTTGATCAATGTGGAACATCTGGAGTTTTTGTGATATGAATTGTGTACAAGACAACTTTATAATAATGATATTCGGGCTTTGAGCCTAGAAAGCTTTATGCTGGTGAAGGTAATTGGGCTTTATGCCTAGCAGGCTTATTGCCGGTGAATAAAATAAAAATTAGACCTTGAGTCTAGCAGACTTTGCCGGTATGTGATTCAGGCTTATGCCTAGCAGGTTTTATACTGGTGATTTGTTTTCAAACTTATGCATATAAGATTTCATGTTGATGTGAAAATTGAGCAAGTAAATTGAGCTAAATGACCTTGTGTATTCGGCCATGTAGGTAAGTATTTATGCGATGATATATTGAACCTTGTGTATTCGACCATGTAGGTAAGTATTTATGTGATGATATATTGAACCTTGTGTATTCGGCCATGTAGGTAAGTATTCATGTGATGATATATTGAACCTTGTATATTTGGCCATATGATAAGTATTTATGTGATGATATACTTGATCTTGCATATTCAGCCAAATGAGTGGTGATGGTATATGGAGTTAAATTGGTTTTGTGAGCTTGTATAAATGTGTGAAATAATATTTGAATTTATAATGATATTTGATTTTGAAAGTTGAATATAAATTTGCAAAAAGGTTAACCTTACAAGTATTCAACTAAAGTAGTAGTTATGTTAATCATGTGTGGTTTTGGAATTTTTAAGAAGTTTATAATTGCTTATGACTTACTAAGCTATAAAAGCTTACTCTGTGCATATGTGTGTATATATTTTATAGATTTTGGATTCAAGTTACGAGCTCGGGGATCGTCGTCAAGTCTATCACACTATCGACTATCTTTGGTATTTTTAATAAGCAAATTTTCAAATATATGGCATGTATAGGCTATATTACTATATTTTGAATATGTTTGAAGTGTTGTATATATTATGCCATGCGAAAATGGCTAATTTAATATATAAGTATTTGTCGTATTGATCATGGTTTTTGTGTGTGCTATGTTTGTTTGTAAGTTATGCTCAAATGATGATTTCATTTGGTTTAGTTTGTTCGGCAATGATATATATATATATAAAAGTATGAATATTACTTGATATGTTACTAATGCTTAAAGATTCGACTATGACTTGTATGTGATATTAATGATTTAATTTGGTTGATAAATGTATAGGTTAAATGTGAATTTTTGGTAGTGGAATTATTGAATTGGTATTAATAATGACCTTTTTTTTTGCAATATGAGTAGTAATGACATGATTAGATTTGGTTTTGTTCTTTTGAAAGTATTAGATAAGTGTTTGTTATGTTATATGAATATATTTGCATAATTGTGATATATTTGATTGAAATGTAAATTTACAATTAATATATGAAATTGTTTCTAGGTGAGCTTACATGCATGAAATGTGATAGAGTAAAGTTGAAAGTGGTCATTAAAATAAACATAAGTAAGAAACATGATTTCATTCGGCTAAAAATTTAGTAAAGTGACCAAATGAATTGTAATTTAAGTTAAAATAAATTATGCTATTTCTATTATGCAAAATAAGCATATATGAATGGATATATATGTTTTTTGATGGTTAGATCATTCAGTGTTCTTATATTATATGCCAAATTATGTTTTAAATATGTTATTAGCACGAACTGTGATATGACCGGTAATGTCTCATAGCCTAATCCGGAGACAGATATGGCTAGGGGTGTTACACTTGAATAGCAGGCTTTGAGCCGATGATTACTTAGTAGGCTATGGGCCGATGTTTATTTAGTAGGCTTTGAGCTGGTGAATATTTAGCAAGTATTATGTACTGGTGATACAGACCGTAATGATGGCTTGAGATCCTGCATGTGTTGCATGTAACACCTCCTACCCGTATTCATTGCCGGAATAGGGTACGAGGCATTGCCGGAGTTTACTTATTTTCTCGACATGTCACACTTGAGTTTAATAATTGTCTTTACTTACATAATTTCCTTGTATCAACATATCAAAGATAATCATATATGTACATGTCATGAAACATATAATTCTCTTACCGTTTCTTCATAAGTATATATAATTTATTTCATTATATCAATATTTCATGCTCCATCATTTCCATATATTTTATGTATATTTATTCCAGTAATAGTTTATATCAAACTTAACATAAATTATATTCCATGTACTTATACTTATTTCTTTTATCTATCTTCATAATTATTTCATACAACTATTTTGTACATATATTTTCATGTGACCAATTCTTGTAAACATTTAACACAACCATTTCATATAACCATTCGTCATCTGATACATATTACCTGAATATCAATTGTTCAATAGATCTCATAGCGTCTCCCATCCACGGTCTTATTTATCTTTGACATGATGCCATAGTGTCTTTCAACTATGGTCTTACTCATTTTCTGTCATGTTGCCATGGTATCAAACTTAAGTTATTTAATCATTCTAGCAACTTTTACACCTATTACAATTTAGTCCTTTTCATTAAATTGAATACCCAAACATTAAAATTTCCTAACGAAATTTTAATACCACATCACTAACTTTTCATAAATATTTATAAAAATATTTTCGATTCGATTTTATGAGATCGAGGTCTCGATAGTTTGTTTTTACCCAATTTTTTCAATAATTTCTTTTTCTAACTAACCACTAAATCAGTAAAAAAATTTTATCGATATTTTCATACAATTTTCCTATTATATAAATATTCATGCAAAAATATTAAAATAAATTTCTCTTTAAATCGGATTTATGGTTACGAAACCACTATTCTGATAACCTTGAATTTAGGCCATTACATTGCGGATACTGTAAACTCTAAATTGTATAGGATTTTTCTAGTCGTTTTCACCATCTTTTTACTTAAAAATAACACTAATCTCAAGCATTTGCTAAAGAATCTAGTGAATTTTGCTTAGATCTAAATCATGGACATGAAGTTATGAAATATGAAAATTTGTGCTTTATTATATAAATTTTGTGCATAAATTAAATCATTTTCATGTTATCTATTAATGTGTTATGTTTTAAAAATGCAGTGGGACCATGAGGTGATATAATATGGAGCTCAAGACAATTCTTGCATGGAGATGAACAAATCCACCCTACTTGGACGGTAAAACCATGCAAAATTCGGTCATAAGGTTGTTAATTTGACCCAGTTGAAGTGATGATACATGTTGGACATGTTTGGTTATTTATTTGGTCATGATATCGTCCAACAAGAGCGAGTCAAGCTCGAATTCGGCACATGCTTGTGGCTGCCCAAAAATTAGCTTTGGGAAAATTATTTTGAGGTCCCTACAATTTTAAAATCATTAAAAATCAACACATTAAGATTGCTCAAGAAACCGTCCACTCCATGGCTAAATTTAGCATGATTCCATGCTTTATTCAGGCAACCAACTCACCATCATTTCCACTTGTTATGGCTGGCCATTGATGGGAGAGAACTAAGGGATCTTTGATGCCATTTTTAGTAAATTCAGCCACCAACCTTAAGTATAAATACCACACTCCTCTCACCTTTTCGTTCATCCCTTAATCCCTAAAAATCATCCGTCATTCTTTCATTCATTACTCATCCATTTATTTTTTCATTCTTTCATTCTCTTGCTTCTTTTCATGCCTAGCACTTTAGCCAACAAAGCTGAGATAAGGTTGTCTCTTGGCCAGCCACCTTGAGGAGCCATTAGCAAAGGAGAAACATGAGGATCAGACGAAAACATCTTCATTCGGAGTTTGCGAGACTACTAATTTGATCATAGTTTATTCTTCCTTTACTTTGTTATTTTGATTTAATAATGTTTGCAATGTGTTTTATGATTTTTTCATCAACAATGGTAGCTTAATCTTTTGAGCTAGCATGATTGCATTTATTCAATGTAGGTTTTTAAATCATGTTTATAGTGTTAGTGCCTCATTCGATTATGTTTTCAATTGAATTAAAGTATGTATTTCATTCATACATGATCAGATGTACTTGAATTTGCCGAGCGATCCTGACCAAATGATGACTAATGGACACAATAATTGAAAAGTGCATGCTTAATTTTGATCTTGATCCGACTAAATTAAAGGTTCATTACAACTTTGAGGAGTTCTATGATCTTGCATAGTTTTTAGATTTATATGATTAAATTGTTTCAAACTTGATCCATCCCTATTACTTCACATGAATTCTAAGAAACCCTTAGTTTAATATGGCCAGTAAAATGCATATTTCACTAAGTAAAAGATTCCAAAAGGACTTAATTTGGTTTCCAAACTCATGAAAGATCGAGTTGTCGTTGAATGATTTTTGAACACTGTTAAGCATGAGAAAAATAAACTAAGAGCAATAGTGTAATTATCCTAGCATATTCATATTATTGATTGTTGAATTTTGTGTTTTTTCTGCTAAACTCATCTCATACATTTCACTTCATACTTTGCATTTAGATTAAATTGCATTAGGGATCATCCTACATTTAGATAATTTAATTTAGCTTAAACATCATCACTCAAAATATTTTTTTATTATCACCAAACTTTTAACTTAATTTTACAATTAATTGATTAACATACGTAGTCCCTATGGAGATGATAACTCTTTTACTTACTTTATTACTTGATAACGACTGTGTACACTTGGACAAACCTGAGCATTACAGATACTTTGAAACTTTTGTGAGCAACATTGTGAGTTTGTTAAAGTTCTGAAGTTAACTCAAATGTGTGTTATCCTTTTGATTAATTGAAATGAGATGTTATTATAATGATGATTTGGTTTATGATCATTTACCATGTGGTATTTTAACGATATGAATTATCTAGGTCTAAATGTTTCGAAAAGTGGAAACGATGGTATATTGGAAAGAATTGTTAGTTTCATGCTTTGTATGTTTTATAATTAAGTATAAAGTTTATATGATTTATATATGTGAGTTTGAATATGAAGGTATGAACACTTTAAACGGAAAAGTGATGGTTATTTGTTGTGTGATACATTGCATATTTATTATTTCAAGATCTAAGATATGTTGGAAATTGCATACTTCATTGTTACATTACTAACCTTACAAGTTTTGTGTTGTATAGAATAGTAATATATATTCTAATGAATGAATTTATACATAATGATTACATGATAAATGGTTTTATAAAATGACTATACGAAATGTTTATATAGAAATAGATATATGAATGGTTATATGAAGTACTTATACGAAGTATTTGTTGGAATATAAATATGTGAGGAAAAGGGATAATTGAAATGAATATTTGAAATAAAGGTATTAAATGTTAAGTGAATATGTGACGGCTGAGTTATGTACCAAATGTGTTTTTGGGTATATGTTTGACAGCACAATAAAATTACTTGTATTATATATGAACTCACTAACCTGTGAGATTTGTGATGTGTATAGGTGGTTAATGAACTTACGATCGAGATATTAAATTATCTTGTTAAATGGTTAAGTTACATCCTTTTTAGGAAGTTAAAGTTTAAGATTATACGAGCTTACTAAGCACTGTTAAAGTTTAAGATTATACAAGCTTACTAAGCACTATTTGCTTATGTAGTTGTTTTCTTTGTCTTTTAAGTCATCAAAAAGTTCGATTGGTTGGAATCTGGTTGGAGTATATTCATACTATTCATTCTTCATCTCGGTAGAAGATTTAGTTATTTTGTTGTCAGGTTATAAATGGCATGTACTAGGAGCCTTTAAGTTAATTTGTTTATGATGATGTTATTTATAAGTTAGTTTGAGTAAGCTTTGTGGTTGTATATCTATGTTTGGTATCTTTGGGTTATGTTTGAGACTTGAAGTGCTTTTGGTCATTAGCTAAATGTCTTTTGTGATTAGCTTGATATATGGTAAATGAATGTGTTGAAAAGGAGATTTTATAGTATGCCTTAAAGCTAATGTCATGTAAACTTTGAGTCTGGGTTTGATTGAATGTTTAATTTGTGGTGTCAGTGATGGCACATTGGTTAGGCACCTAGGTTGGATTTTTAGTATGTTATATGTTTTTTTGATTGAATTTTGAAGGCATAAAAATGGTTGTTTCTTTTTTGTTGTGTCTTGATACCTATGAAAAGACATTGTTTTGGGCTTGTTTTGGAAGGCATATTAGGTGCACACGACTTGGGACATGGGCAGTCACACGGCTGTGTGACATATACAGCCTATTCACACGGTCGTATATCTTATTGATTTTTAGGTGCAGGTTGGTCCGCACGATCACAGAGAGTTACACGGTTTAGCGATACGGTCGTGTGATCCAACCTCGAATACACACACGGTTTGGCACAAGGCCTGCGACAAGACCTATGACCCTATTTCGAATACTCACACAGGCAGACACACGAGCGTGTGTTCAGACTTTGAATGTTCACACGGACTGGGCTATGTGACATAGTCGTGTTACCCTTGTTTCAAAAAATTTCAAATTTTTTCAGAATTTTTTTATTTGTTTCGATTTGATTCCAAATTATTTCCAAACTATTTTTATGGCCCCGTAGACTCGATTTAAGGCCCATAAGTTTATTTTTTCCATTATTAGATTCAATTATTATATGTTAGCATTTAATTTGTATACTTGTTCTATTGTGAAGTTAAATGTTCTGTTTTGTTCGGTAATACTCCGTAACCCTAATCCGGTAACAGAGACAGGTTAGGGTGCTACAATTAATTTTAAGAATTCATTGATACAATGACACAATTAATTTAAATCCAGCCATTAGTAAGCCCAGAAAAATAAAGAAGGGATACTAAGGACGAGTTATCCAAAACTATAATAATAGGAGTGCTAAAGCACAGGTGTCTGAAGACCAAATTAGGATAGCACCGAAATGCAAGTAACATGACACCAAAGTATAAATTAAGAGTCCCCTATTGGCATGTTAATCATATCCTGACTCTTTATCTAAACTACCAGAGTTTTGTTTTAAGGTTTTTAGAATATCAGTAAACTCATGTAACCAATTAAATAACAACTCTGTATCAGTATTCATGGCGTAAACCACTATAATATATATCAGTAATTTAAATCATGAAATTATGCCACTAGTCAAGATTTCAAAGCTTTCATTTTCATCTCCATAAGTAGACATCTTACAAGGTTCTTTCTTAAAGTCGTTTTCATGCTAATAATTAGGATTTTAATATCATTTGAAATAGTTGAACTTTACTTGTCAAAAACCACATTTTTCAAATATATAAAGATTGTAACGCCCCAATTTTCGGGAATTCTGTGAATGTTGGCAAAATTTCATGCTTTGATTTTGTCATTTGTGAGTGAAATTATGAAATAGGACCTATGTGAAAATGTTTGAAAATGCTATAGGCTAATTTGTAGTGGCCAAATAAATAGTAGTGCAAAATAGGAGGATTTGCATGTCAAACCTCCCATTTTACAAGAAGTGGCCGGCCATCATGTTGTTGAAGACAATATGTGCACTTGATATTCATAATTTATGGTGCAAATTGATAAAAAATTGATAATGGGTTAGGTAAATGTTCCATGATGGGCATGATAAGCATTATGGGCATTTTTTTTATTGACATTATGGCATAGGTATGGCACAAATAATATAGGTTATTTTGTGTCATAAAATGTTGGGTAATAAAATAACAAAAGGATGAAAAGAACAAAGTTTTGTCCATATTTGTTCATCATAGCCGAAAGTTAGAGAAGAGAAAGGAGAGGAGAAAGCTCTTGAGTATTCGGTCACTAGGAGGAGGAAAATTGAAGGTAAGTTATTGGTACCTTGCTTCTATTTTGAGGTTCATGAGTTCTTCTTGATTCTACCTTAACTCTTGAAGCATATTTTGGTTTTTAGTTGTGTTGTGAGCATTTAGTCATGAATTAAAATGAAGGAAATGGTTGTTGTTTCATGTTCTTTTGATGAAAAATGGAAGATAGGTGAAGTTGAGCCAAACAAATGAGCATGCATGTGCCTTAGATGCTAAAGGGAAAAATCGGCTAACATGTTGTGCTTTAAAACGATGAAATGGAGATTATACTTAAGTAAAATCATAGATATGTGATGATTGATTGGTGATGTACATGTTTAAATAACATGCATGCAAGGTATGTGTGAAAGAGTGATTTGGTAATAAATCTGCTTGGGACAGCAGCAGTAATATGACTTTGGAAAATCACCATAAATTGTGGGGGATGAATTAGAAGCTGAATAAATTATGTAATTAAATATTATTCAGTCTAGTTTCTAATGAAATAAATAAGAACATATTTTGAATTCTGTACAATGAGAAATTTGATTTGTAATGAAGAGTGGTCGGATTAGTCAAACAGTGAAACATGGGAAACTTTGAGAAAAATCTGGTATTGATTGGCTAAACCAAAAATTCTAAAAATTTTATGGATAGAATATATATGAGTCTATTTTCAGGGAAAATTAACGGCACTTGATTTGGAGTCTCATAGCTCCAGTTATAAATGATTTAGCGACTGTTGCTCAGGAAGACAGCTTGCAGTGAAATTATGATTGTGGTAAACACTGACGAAAATTTGTTAATGAGTTGCTTATTGATTTTTTATAAGCTTACTTTGATCTGTAGGTGTGGTTGGCCGAATATTGTAAGGGGTTAATACGTAGTTCGTATTTGAATAGTTAGATTAACGTGTTAGTAATCCAATTGTAGGCGGTTCGTGTGTGGATCTCGTCAGCATATCGTCGCAAACAGGTGTGTAACTAACACCCTCTTATAGACTAGATCGGCACAAGCCGAAAAGACGAAATGTCGAAAAGCCGATATTTTGAGATCTTGCGAGTGTGTGAATGCTCATGAGATTAATAGTTTGATGTATATGGTAAATTAAAGTGATAAGACTGCAGAGTGCGCGATTCTGTGCATTTCGATATTTTTGGGCTTAATGGGCCAAAAACGGGATAATGGGCCAACGAGCCCAAATTGGTAAGAAAACGCGGTAAGTGTTTCTGATCGTACGTAAATGGCTATGTTATGTATGAAAACCTTAAGAATAGTGAAATTACTTGAACATCCCTATGTATGCAAAATTACCGTTATACCCCTAGGGTTATTTTTTTTTCCTGAAAAGCATGATGTTCTGTTTCTGTATACGTATGCCATGACATATTATTTCTATTACATGGGGACATGGGTTATATTATGGAGGAAGTGTCCTGGTGGCTATGCCACAAATATCTGATTTGATGGCTCTGCCACATATATCTGTTCTGGTGGCTCTGGCACGATTATCTGTATCTGGTGACTCTGTCACATTATCTGTCCTGGCAGCCATGCTGCAAATTCTGTGGTGTGTAGTGGTTGGGTGGGTAGAGTTGTCTCCCCACAAGGTGTAAGGTTGGTACGGGGGTGTATACGGTTGGATATGGTTGGGTTTCTGCATAAACATGTAATATCTGTTCTGTTCTGTTATGGGCCTATGGGCTTTATTCTGAATTCTGTTCTGGGCTAAGGCCAACTTATTCTATTTTTGTGGTTTGAGCTGATGTAGACTATGGTTGGGTTAATTTACACACTGAGTTTCCCCAAACTCACCCATTTTATTTTCATCCACGCAGGTAATCCCCAACCATAGTGGGCTTGGAGCTATGAGGGAATTCGGAGTGGCCACCCGTTCTGAAAGTTTGATTTTCTTCTGGTGAACTGGACATCCTTTTATTTACGTTTGAAGTTTTGGGTTTTTAAATGTAATAAGGCCGCTTAATTATTTTTGATGGTTTTAATATGTATTACTAAGATAGGTATTACTTATTTTAACTGTTGAAATTGGATAGCTTTAGGGCGCGTTTTCAAAAACAACAATTGATTTCAAAATAACACGACAACAAGCAAAGCTTCCGCAATGAAAGTATTTTCCAAAATTAATCACTTTTCCTAAAAATGACTTAATCAAATCAGTTTCCTAGAAATATCCATGACGTTAAGGTGTGGCAATGGCGGTATGCATGTCTAGGATTGGATCCGAAGGGAGCTTGGTACTTAAGCAGTTCGATGGACTCACCACCTCTTTTCCGATTTCCTACCTGGTGCACAGCTTCCATTCACTTTAACCTATAATGAAATTATCTTTTAAAACACTAAGTAAGTTTTTCTGGATCAACAATATAAAATGTTTTGAACGCTTCGATGTGGCATGTCGGATCCGGTCATAACGTCTGGGCCGGGTTTGGGGTGCTACAAAGATAAACTTACAATATATACTCGAAATAATTTCAATTAAACATATGATAAGTATTTAAAATATTTTCACTAATCTAATCACCATTTCAATATATTAAGATTGTATCGACACTTGTTGGCTTAAATAGAACCTTTCACTTTGACATTTTTTTGCCATTAGCCTTATCTAATTTTTCCATAGTGTTGACATGGTTATTTTTCATACATATGAATACTATTAACTTAATATTTTCTTCCATGGCAACTTTAATAACATTATCACATAACTGACCACAAAGTCTCACTTGGTCACAAAACCTTTCTACCACATTTTAGTAACTTACCTCATCATATTATTTTTCATGGAATTTCGCACTAACATAATTAAACACCTAAGTATAACATTAGTTTCATGATTACTAAGCTTATTAACTTAGGGTAAATGTGAGTATCTATGATACTTACATCAATGGATGCTCTGTAATGCTTAATCAAGCTTGAAAATTCACTAATCACCATGTCCTCATTTTCCAGAAACCAAATATATATTCAAAAATTAATATAAATTCATTCTAAGTTTTCTCAAAGCAACCATTTACAAAATTTAACTTAGAGGAGATGTAGAAAGTCATTTCATACCTTATTGAAGCTTTTTCACTCCAACTTCAACTTCTCTCATAAAAATACATAAACCTTAGACTGCCATTTGAAGAAATTGATAGAGAAATTGAGCTTAGGAGGTTGTTACCGTGAATATTTTAACAAAATCTTAAGGTAGGTGAGAAAATTTTGAGAGAAATTGAAGAAATAAGCAAGAAAATGGAAGAGGAGAAAATGACAACAAGGCTACTACTACGACTGGAAAAAGATGGAAAAAAATGTGGTTGATGGGGTTTTCATTCCCTACAAAAATATTAAAATGTGGGCCTTAGGCCTATATCTAACAATTTAAGTCTAAATTTGTTCATTTGAAGCCCAATTCCTTAATATAAAGTCCCAACGGTCCAAAATAAATTCGAATATCATATTTAAATATTATTTACATTATAAAAGTCTCATGAATTGACGAAATTACTGTAACACCCCAGAATAGAGCCTAGGAGTTTTGAGGGTATTTTAGGAATTTTGACCTATGTGAACTCGGAACTTCACAAGGTTGGTATTCGATAATGTTTTCGACAATGATTTTCATAAAGTTAAGTCAATTTCTGAAAATGAGTTTTAAATATATTTAATTTTGGAAAAATGACTGAATCGTAACAAGGTCAAAACTTAGAGCTTTTATGAAGCAAATTGCCTAGAATTTTAAAACCAACCTAAAAACCCCATTCCCAGCTTGTTTCATGAAAAAGCTTTACTCTCTTCTGGCTTGTTCCGTTTTTGCTCTCTGAAGTCCTCTTCATCGATTTTGGTTGTTAAATCTTCTCCCTTTTGATTTTTGTCAATTCTTAAGCCATTTATCTTTAAAATATTCCAAGAAAACACCCAAAAATCTCACCAATTTCATCATCTTCCTTGAGTGTGGGTTTCTCAGATTTGCGTCAAAAACTCTGTTTTTCTTCTGTCAAAGGTAATCAATCATCTTCCTATTAGTTTTAAATGTTATTTAGTTCTTGAAACTGAATTTTTAGCCATTAAAACACATGTTTTAAATAAAAGCCGAAAACGAGTCTTTAATGGTGAATTTTGAGTTTGTGGATAAAAACTTGGTTTTAAAGTTTTATTAAATTAATTTAACCTAGTTATGAGCTTTCTAAAGTAACATTGAAGTTTCGGCAAAGATTTCTTGAGTTTTAATGAATTCTCGTTGTTATGGCCAAAACTTGTCAAAAAATTTTGATACCTTGAAACGTGTAGTTTTGTGTAGTTTAAAGGTTGAAAATTAGTCGTAGATAAATATGAAGATGAATGAAACTCGTTTCGCATAAAAAGATTAAGTGTAGACTGAGTTATTCAAAATTTAAGTTTGACATGCTAAAGGGTTTAGTTATTGAGAATGTAGTTTAGGCTTGTATTTCGTTTGGTTTAAGTGAGTCATTGGCTATTACTTGATTGTGTGTATCGTGTGATTTTTGTGTGTGAAGCCTTGGATTCATTAGAGCCTACTACGATATAACAACCTATTTTTCAGTAGTGATGGAACAATGGTTTTGGGACCACAAATTTCTGTCATGTCGACCCATAAATGTTATTTATAGAATATTTGCGGAGTCATTAGAGTTGTTTTAAAATTTGGTTAAGAAACTTTAACATTTAGATAAATAATTAAAGAAAAAAGATTAAATTGTAAAAGGTGCAAAACTTAGTAATTATTGCATTTAGATGATTTAATAGCTTAAATACCACAGGAGGGAGGATTTATGTAGCAATTAAACCCTAGTTATTATTGTTGGATGCCAATTGGAATAAAAATAATAAAATAATATATATTTTAATGGAAAAATGGTAATTAACATAAATTAAAACAAAATAATTAGAAAAAGCTTTTACAAACCGGATGTTGATATTTAGTTGTTTCAACACATCCAACATTCTCTCAAATTGAATATTTTGTTTATGTTGCTGGAGTCTTTGAGGATATAGAGGTTGTGGAACTTTGGCTTAGATTGGACAACTCTTCCAAGGTAATATTTTTGCATCTAATGAAGAGGTTAGCTTATCAGAATTCACTAGTTTAGAATTTACCTTTTCAGAATTAGGCTTTTCTGGTGCAGGAATTTCAATTGTTGGTTGATTTTCCTCTTTCTGGGGAGGTTCATTGTAACACCCCTTACCCGTGTCCTACGCCGGGACAGGGTACGAGGCATTACCAGACTTAAACACAAATAATCATGCAAACCGGGCCAAAAAATTTCATTCATATTTTAAATCATTCTATCACATGCACATAGTCCCTTATTTGGGTCTATGAAACTATAAAGATACTTTAGAAAAGATTCGGGACTAAACTGAGAACTTTGGAAAGTTCTGAGAAAACTTAAAAAATTTTCTCATGAAACAGGGTCACACGCCCATGTGGACACAGGGGCACGTCCGTGTGCCATCAACATGCCTGTGTCCTTAGGCTGTGTAACTCTCTGTTTATGACGTCAGCAAATAAATTGAACCACACGGCTAAGCCACACGCTCGTGTCACCAGGTCGTGTCTCTCACACGGTTGAGACACACGGCCGTGTCTCATCCCGTGTAGTTAAATATTTGGCTATTTTCCAATCGTTTTTGTCACCTATACATGGACACACATAGACATGGATCCAATGGCATTCAAAATCCTCAATACTGATACAAACATATCATTTACCTATCAACATGCATGTTGTAATATCCCGAATTAGGGCCTAATCAGAATAGTGGTTTTGTGACCACAAATTCGAGATAGAAATAATTATTTTATAATTATTTTGAGGTTTATGATATGATTGCATGATTGTGTGAAAATTTCATGACGAAATTCTATGCATAAAGTGCTTAAGTTGAAATTAGGGACTAAATCGAATAATTTGCAAAACTTGTATTCTAGAAGTTTTTAGTATGAAATTGCTTTGGAATATTAATGAGGAGGTCTTAAATATAAATTTAACCAATTTCTAAAATTTTGGACAAAATTGGGCTTATACATAAAAGTTTTCAAAGAAAGGTATTAAGGGTATTTTAGTCATTTTGTAATTAAAATTAATTAAAAAGGGAAATTAAGGCCAAAATGTGTTCATCTTCTTCTTACCTTGGCCGAACCTTACCTCTCTCCATAGCTAGGGTTTCTTCAACTTCCAAGCTTCATAGTAAGTAATTTTAAGCCCCGTTTTTAATGATTTTTATGTTTTTGGAATCCCGGTAGCTCGATTTAGCTTATGCTAGCAATAATTCAACCTAGGGTTCATATTTGGAAAAATACCCATAGGTGAAGTTTGTGTATTTTGGTGTTTTATGATAGAATATGAGGTTTTAAATTATGTTAGACAACTTGTGCTACTCGGTTTTAAGTGAAAACGAGAAAAATAGCTTAATCGGTAAAAATACCTAATATTCATAAGTACATGTTAGAGTGTGAATTTGGTGTTGCTATAAAAGGGAAAAATGATCAGCATGTCATAAAACATAAGAAATTAGGATGAGTTTTAATTTACGAGCCTTGGGGCAAAAGTGTAAATATGTGAAAGTTTAGGGGCAAAATGGTAATTTTGCCAAAGTTCATACTAGGGGCTGTTTTGATGAATGTATGTATTAAATAAAACTAATTTGGTATTATAGATCAAGAGAAATAAGATTCAAGTCGTGATCAAGGGAAAAACAAAGTTTACGAGGAATGGGCTCGATTGCTAATATTTTGTATCGAGGTAAGTTCATGTGTAAATAAGGTAACATAATATTTATTTTAAGTGATTTAATTTTATTTATATAATATGATATTTATTACTATGAAATATTATGCTTTGTGAATTATTGTTTGATAATATGCAAATTATATGAACAACTTGATAAGTATGAGATGTTAGCAAATATCGGTTTCTATATTTCGAAGAAGGCAATCAAAATGTGTAATTGAGAAGAATCCCGTTTGAACCTTGGGAATAGATTAGGGTAAAAGTGACATGTCACTAGGATGGTTGAGTTCCGAACTCATTGAGTTGAGTCCGAGTTCACTTATGGATGCGAATGCCAGAGCTCGTTGAGTTGAGTCCGAGTTCGTTTATGGGCAGGTTACATGGTAGCTTGACTACATAGATTTCAAAAGCTATTGAGCTTGTTTAGCTATGAGTATAGCACTTACGTGCACATTATCCGCGTATCCGAAATTATATTCCTATGTGTTCAACGGGAGAATCCTAAGAGAATATGGAGAATGCTTAAAATGAAAGTGATTCGATGATGAATGTGTTGAAGAAGTGAAAATTGACAGGTATGAGTTTAATTTTTGGTTGAGAACTTGGTGAGACAAAATTTTGGTAAGATAGTAAGTATTCTTATGTTATGTGTGTTTTAATGATGTTTATGTTGGATTGCATGATCATGTTACTTATTATTTGCATGTGAACTTACTAAGCATTTATGCTTACTCCCTCCTTTTCATTCATTGTAGTTTTGACAAGCCGGCTTGAGAATCGGGATAGATCGAAGGCTCGTTCACACTATTCGAAGACCTAAATTGGTAAAATGGCTTGTATATTTTGAATGTGGCATGTATAGCACTATACTCACTTTGTGTAAATGATCTTATGATATGGTTATGGTTTGGTAAGAAAAGGGTTTGAAAATGATTAGCCATTGGAATGGCCAATCTAAACCATATTTGATGTCATGTATGTTTAAAATGCTATTTAGTCCATGAAAATCTATAGTAAAGTAAAATTTGCTATAAAACAGAATATTGCCGCAACAATGACGTGAATTTAAAAAATCACTAAAAATAGTAAAGTTATGTAATCGAAGCTTGATGAGTCTATTTTCATATGGATGAAACGAAATAGGTAAATGAGTTATATTTTATGATATTTTTAAGTTTTGGTGGAACACGGTCAGAGTGGTCTCTGAATCCCCTGTTCTGAATTTAAAAATCTACCATAAATTGTAAAAAAATAATTAGAAGTTTTACCTTACTTGTATGAAATCCTTATTGAGTCTAGTTTTATTAGAAACAAACGGAATAATCATTGAAACTCTGTACAGGGATATATCTAATTTGTAATACTCAGGGGTCAAAGTAGTCGAATGCTGAAACAGGGTAGACTTTAACTAATAAACTGTAGTAATTTGCCTAACCAAAAATTCTAGAAAAAAATTTAGTAGATATGTATATGAGTCTAATTTCAGGAAAAATTTACAGATCTTAATTTCGAGTTTCAGAACTCGAGATATGAATTTTTAAGCTATTGTGTCGCAGATTGACAGTTTATTGCGAAAGTTGGAATAATTGATTTAAAATACTTTAAGTGATAAATTAAGTTTAGTAACACCTCAAGCTCAACTCTAGCGACGGTCTCGGGCATGAGGGCATTATATTTGGTGGTATTAGAGTAGGTTTAGTTGGTTCTCGGACTAACGTGTTGTATGTACGGGTTTTGCTATACAGGCCATATATATATTGTGATAGTGTGACGACTTCTGACCTTTTAAATGATTTTTTTATAGTAAATGGATCCCGATCCAGCTATGGCTGATGGTGTAGAGAGTAATGCACCAGCTCCGGCTGAAGGGGCGGTGCCAACTGAAAATCCACCTCCTACTGTTGGTCAAGGAGGAGGAGAAAGGGGCTCGATAAGCCTTTCTCCAGATGATGAATGCCTGGTATACTGAGTTCGTTCGTACGAACCCGAATGCACAACCTCCCCCACCTCCCCCGATTCTTCAACCTGTACCCCCGATGCCTCAAGGTGTAGATCTTATGAAATTTCACAGAACTCCAGTTGACAGAATCCGTAAGCAAGGGGCCGAAGAATTCAGGGCAAACGTTGATGATGATGCCGAGAAAGCAGAGTTTTGGCTTGAGAATTCTATTCGGGTATTTGATGAATTGTCTTGTACACCTAAGGAATGCTTGAAATGTGCTATATCATTGTTGAGAGATTCAGCCTATCATTGGTGGAAGACATTGATTTTAGTAGTACCGAAAGAGAAAGTAACTTGGGAATTCTTTCAAGAAGAATTTCGAAAGAAATACATCAGTGAAAGATTTGTTGATTAGAAGTGTAAAGAGTTTCTTGAGTTGAAGCAGGGCAACATGACAGTTACTGAATATGAAAGGGAGTTCGTCAGGTTGAGTAAGTATGCTAGAGAATATGTTCCTACAGAGGCTAAAATGTGTAGACGATTTGAAGACAGACTCAATGAAGACATCAAAGTATTTGTCGGGATTCTTGAATTAAAAGAAATGGTAGTACTTGTTGATCAGGCTTGCAAGGCTAAAGAACTACGTAAAGAGAAAAAAAAGTAAAGGCTGAGACTAGAAATTGGAAGAAAAGATCGACGAGTAGTTCATTCTCACAGTAATCTAGAAAATCTAGAAATATGAATCCTCATTCTCAGGTTTCGGCCGGACAATCATATGGAAATTTTAAGAAGCAAAATGTGGGTCTTAAATCTCAAACTACTTCCGTGGCTAATGTGGGGAATTCGAGATTTGTTAAGCCCGAGTGGCAGCAGTGTGGTAGAAATCATTTTGGCCCATGTAGAGCGAATGAATGTTTTCAGTGTGGTTCTTCGGATCATTTTATTAGAGACTGCCCAGAGAGAGTTGAGAAAGAAAAATTTCAGAGTGGAAAAGCTAGTGGTGCAAACTCGAGGGGAAGATATTTGAGAAAAGCTGGAAATGAAGCAAGCAACAAGATGTAGTCAGAAATTCAGCAGCTAAACCTGAAGCAAAGACTCCAGCTAGAACTTATGCCAAAAAGGCACGTGAAGATGCTTCATCACCCGACGTGATTACTGGTATATTTTCTCTTTATGATGTTAATGTTATTGCTTTGATTGATCCCGGTTCTACTCATTCATATGTGTGCATGAAATTGGTGTCTAGTATAGATATACCTGTTGAGTACACAGAATTTATGATCAGAGTGTCGAATCCATTAGGCAAATTTGTGACAGTTGATAAAGTATGCAAGAAATTCCCTTTAATGATTCCGGGTCATTACTTTCCGGCCGACTTGATGTTGTTGCCATTTGATGAATTTGATGTTATTTTGAGTATGGATTGGTTGACATTGCATGATGCTATAGTAAATTGTAAAGAAAAGGTTACAGAATTAAAGTGTGAAAGTGGTAAAATTTTGCGGGTTGAACCCAGCAAATCAGAGGCATTTATCTAGTGTGATTTTTTCGATGTCGGCTTAGAGATATTTGAGGAAGGGTTATGAAGCTTATTTGGCGCATGTAATTAATACAAAATAAATTGAAAAGAAAGTTGAATCACTGCCGATTGTGTGTGAATTTGCGGATGTATTTCCAGAAGAGTTGCCGAGTTTGCCTCCAGTCAGAGAAGTAGAATTTGGTATTGAATTGATACCGGGAACAACTCCGATCTCGATTGCTCCGTATAGAATGGCACCAGTAAAGTTGAAAGAATTAAAGTCGCAATTGCAATAGTTGACTGGCAAAGGCTTGGTGAGACCGAGTTTTTCACCTTGGGGTGCTCCCATGTTATTTGTGAAAAAGAAGGATGGTTCTATGAGATTGTATGTTGACTATCGGTAATAAACAAGTTGACTATCGGTAATAAACAAGGTGACAATGAAGAACAAGTATCTGTTGCCGAGAATTGATGATTTGTTTGATCAGTTGAAAGGAGCAACATGGTTTTCAAAGATTGTCTTGAGATCTGGGTACTACCAGCTGCGAGTAAAAGAGTCGGATGTGCCTAAAACTGCTTTTAGAACAAGGTACGGTCATTATGAATTTTTAGTTATGCCATTCGGATTAACAAATGCTCCTGCTGTGTTTATGGATTTGATGAATCGTATATTTCGGCCATACTTGGACAAATTTGTTGTGGTATTTATATATGACATCTTAATTTATTCGAAAGATGAGACAGCACATGCTGAACATTTGAAGATAGTTTTGCAAACTTTGAGAAATAAGAAGTTATATGCCAAGTTTAGTAAAAGTGAATTTTGGCTTCGGGAAGTTGGATTTTTGGGTCACATTGTTTCAGGTGATGGTATTCGGGTTGATCCTAGTAAAATTTTGGCCATTGTTGATTGGAAACCAACGAAAAATGTAACCGAGGTTAGAAGTTTCTTGGGGGTAGCTGGGTATTATCGGTGGTTTGTAAATGGATTTTCTATAATTGCTGCTCCTATGACTAGATTACTCCGAAAGGATGTTAAATTTGAGTGGACAGAAGAATGTCAATAGAGTTTTGAAGAATTGAAAAAGTTATTAACTGAAGCGCCAGTATTGGTACAACCCGAATCAGGTAAAGAATTTGTGGTGTATAGTGATGCTTCTCGAAATGGCTTAGGATGTGTATTTATGCAAGAAGGAAAAGTGGTGGCTTATGCTTCGAGGCAGTTAAAATCTCAGGAAAGGAATTATCCGACTCATGATTTGGAATTGGCTACTATAGTGTTTGCTTTGAAGATTTGGCGACATTATCTGTATGGTGAAAAGTGCCGAGTATATACCGACCACAAAAGTCTTAAGTACTTGATGTCACAAAAAGACTTGAATTTGAGACAGCGAAGATGGTTGGAGTTATTGAAAGATTACGAGCTTGTTATTGACTACCATCCGGGAAAAGCGAATGTGGTTGCAGATGCTTTAAACAGAAAGTTGCTATTTGCTTTGAGAGCTATGAATACTCGGTTAAAGGTATCAGATGATGGTTCGATTCTAGCAGAGTTAAGAGCAAGACCGATGTTTTTACAAGAGATTTGTGAAGCTAAGAAAAACGATGAAGAATTGCAAGCCAAAAGAAAACAATGTAAGGTTGATACGAGGTCAGATTTTAGAATCGGTTCTGATGGTTGCTTGATGTTTAAAAATCGGATTTGTGTACTGAAAAATGATAAGTTGATTCAAAAGATTTTGCATGAAGCACATAATGGTTGTTTGGCAGTTCACCCAGGCAGTACAAAAATGTATAATGACTTGAAGAAAATGTATTGGTGGAGTGGAATGAAAAGAGATATCTCCGAGTTTGTATCAAAGTGCTTAATTTTTCAACAAGTGAAAGCTGAACACCAAGTACCTTCGGGACTACTCAGCCTACCATGGTTCCTGAATGGAATGGGATCGGATTACTATGGATTTTGTATCAGGGTTGCCGTTAACTTTGGGGAAGAAAGATGTCATCTGGATAATAGTTGACAGACTGACTAAATCGACTTATTTTATTCCGGTACGTACGGATTATTCTCTTAATAAGTTGGCTGAATTGTATATCAGTGAGATTGTTAGACTTCACGGAATACCTTTGTCAATCATTTCGGATAGAGATCCGAGATTAACTTCACAGTTTTGGAAAAAGTTGCAAGAGGCATTAGGTACGAAGTTAAATTTTAGTACTGCCTTTCATCCACAAACTGATGGACAGTCAGAGAGAGTGATTCAGATTCTTGAGGACATGCTCAGATGTTGTGTATTGGAATTTCAAGGTAGTTGGGAAAGGTACTTACTGTTGGTAGAATTTGCTTATAATAATAGTTATCAGATGAGTTTGAAGATGGCACCTTATGAAGCATTGTATGGTCGTAAATGTCGAACGCCATTGTATTGGACTGAACTCAAGAAAAATTATATTTATGGAGTTGATCTAATAAAAGAAACTGAAGAAAAAGTGAAAGTGATTCGAGATTGTTTGAAAGCTGCTTCGGATAGACAGAAATCTTATGCGGATTTGAAACGAAAGGAAATCGAGTTTCAAGTTGGTGATAAGGTATTTTTAAAAGTGTCTCCGTGGAAGTAAGTTCTTAGATTCGGTCGGAAAGGCAAGTTGAGTCCACGTTTCATCGGACCGTATGAGGTAATTGAAAGAATTGGCCTGGTAGCGTATCGGTTAGCATTACCGCCAGAATTAGAGAAGATTCATGATGTATTCCATGTATCTATGTTACGTCGGTATTGTTCGGATCCTTCACATATAATTTCACCGACAGAAATTGAGCTACGACCGGATATGACTTACGAAGAAGAACCGATTAAGATTTTAGCTCGAGAGGTCAAACAACTAAGAAATAAAAGTGTCGCTCTCGTAAAAGTATTGTGGCAAAAGCACGGGGTAGAAGAGACTACATGGGAACCTGAGGAAACCATGAGAAATCAATATCCACACTTGTTTACTGGTAAGATTTTCGAGGACGAAAATCCTTAAAAGGGGGGGAGAGTTGTAATATCCCAAATTAGGGCTTAATCGGAATAGTGGTTTCGTGACCACAAATTTGAGATAGAAATAATTATTTTATAATTATTTTGAGGTTTATGATATGATTGCATGATTGTGTGAAAATTTCGTGACGAAATTCTATGCATAAAGTGCTTAAGTTGAAATTAGGGACTAAATCGAATAATTTGCAAAACTTGTATTCTAGAAGTTTTTAGTTGCTTTGGAATATTAATGAAGAGGTATTAAATAGCAATTTAACCAATTTCTAAAATATTGGACAAAAATGGGCTTATACATAAAAATTTTCAAAGAAAGGCATTAAGGGTATTTTAGTCATTTTGTAATTAAAATTAATTAAAAGAGAAATTAAGGCCAAAATCTGTTCATCTTCTTCTTAACTTGGCTGAACCTTACCCCTCTCCATAGCTAGGGTTTCTTCAACTTCCAAGCTTCATAGTAAGTGATTTTAAGCCCCGTTTTTAATGATTTTTATGTTTTTGGAATCTCGGTAGCTAGATTTAGCTTATGCTAGCAATAATTCAACCTAGGTTTCATATTTGGAAAAATACCCATAGGTGAAATTTGTGTATTTTGGTGTTTTATGATGGAATATGAGGTTTTAAATTATGTTAGACAACTTGTGCTACTCGGTTTTAAGTGAAAACGAGAAAAAGGGCTTAATCGGTAAAAATACCTAATACTCATAAGTACATGTTAGAGTGTGAATTTGATGTTGCTATAGAAGGGAAAAATGATCAGCATGTCATAAAACATAAGAAAGTAGGATGAGGTTTAATTTACGAGCCTGGGGGCAAAAGTGTAAATATGTGAAAGTTTATGGGCAAAATGGTAATTTTGCCAAAGTTTGTACTAGGGGCTGTTTTGATGAATGCATGTATTAAATAAACTTAATTTGGTATTATAGATCAAGAGAAAGGAGTTTCAAGTCATGATCGAGGGAAAAACAAAGCTTACGAGGAATAGGCTCGATTGCTAATATTTTGTATCGAGGTAAGTTCATGTGTAAATAAGGTAACATAATTTTTATTTTAAGTGATTTAATGTTATTTATATGATATGATATTTATTACTATGAAATATTATGCTTTGTGAATTATTGTTTGATAATATGCAAATTATATGAACAACTTGATAAGTATGAGATGCTAGCAAATATCAGTTTCTATATTTCGAAGAAGGCGATCAAAATGTGTAATTGAGAAGAATCCCAGTTGAACCTTGGGAATAGATTAGGGTACAAGTAACATGTTACTAGGATGGTTGAGTTCCAAACTCGTTGAGTTGAGTCCGAGTTCGTGAGATGTAACTAGGCATCCGAGCTCGTTGAGTTGAGTTCGAGTTCACTTATGGATGCGAACGCCCGAGCTCGTTGAGTTGAGTCTGAGTTCGTTTATGGGCGGGTTACATGGTAGCTTGACTACATATATTTCAAAAGCTATTGAGCTTGTTTAGCTATGAGTATAGCACTTACGTGCACATTATCCGCGTATCCAAAATTATATTCCTATGTGTTCAACGGGAGAATCCTAAGAGAATATGGAGAATGCTTAAAACGAAATTGATTCGATGATGAATGTGTTGAAGAAGTGGAAATGGACAGGTATGAGTTTAATTTTTGGTTGAGAACTTGGTGAGACAAAATTTTGGTAAGATAGTAAGTATTCTTATGTTATGTGTGTTTTAATGATGTTTATGTTGGATTGCATGATCATGTTACTTATTATTTGCATGTGAACTTAGTAAGCATTTATGCTTACTCCCTCCTTTTCATTCATTGTAGTTTTGACAAGCCGGCTTGAGAATCGGGATAGGTCGAAGGCTCGTTCACACTATCCGAAGACCTAAATTAGTAAAATGGCTTGTATATTTTGAATGTGGCATGTATAGCACTATACTCACTTTGTGTAAATGATCTTATGATATGGTTATGGTTTGGTAAGAAAAGGGTTTGAAAATGATTAGCCATTGGAATGGCCAATCTAAACCATATTTGATGTCATGTATGTTTAAAATGCTATTTAGTCCATGAAAATCTATAGTAAAGTAAAATTTGCTATAAAACAGAATATTGCCACATCAATGATGTGAATTTGAAAAATCACTAAAAATAGTAGAAACAGAATTAAATGATGAATAATATGTAATCTAAGCTTGATGAGTCTATTTTCATATAGATGAAACGAAGGTAAATGAGTTATATTTTATGAGATTTTTAAGTTTTGGTGGAACAGGTTCAGAGTCATCTCTGAATCCCCTATTCTGAATTTAAAAATCTGCCATAAATTGTAAAAAAATAATTAGGAGTTTTAAATTACATGTATGAAATCCTTATTGAGTCTAGTTTTATTAGAAACAAACAGAATAATCATTGAAACTCTGTACAGGGAGATATCTGATTTGTAATACTCAGGGGTCAAAGCAGTCGAATGTTGAAATAGGGTAGACTTTAACTAATAAAATGTACTAATTTTCCTAACCAAAAATTCTAGAAAAAAATTTAGTAGATAGATATATGAGTCTAGTTTTAGGGAAAATTTACGGATCTTAATTTTGAGTTTTGAAACTCGAGATATGAATTTTTAAGCTACTGTGTCGTAGATTGACAGTTTATTGCGAAAGTTGGAATAATTGATTTAAAATTCTTTAAGTGATAAATTAAGTTTAGTAACACCTCAAGCTCGACTCTGGCGACGGTCTTGGGCGTTAGGGCGTTACACATGTGTTACACATTCTCACATTAAACCAAGACTAGTCATACCACAGTTATCTTTGTGCCAATTTATTTCAACTTATCATCGAACTTTCATGTTCAAAGCATTATTGTTTTATCTCCTTATTACACATTTAATTCATTATCATAAAACATGCATTCAACACACATGACATATTGCCAACCATGCATGACAAACAAACATAATCATATATTCACATCATAAGCAATAAATCATAACATGACTAGCTAGACTTACAAGCCATAAACAATATGAGCCACATCTCATGGCCATATACAATAGCTCAAAATAAGCCAATATAGTTTTCCAAATCATAATAACACATGCCATACAACTAGGTCCCTATATATTCCACTCACTTGATATTTATAACATATGTATCAATACTCCAAAGGTACTGGCTTGATAGTGTGATGCTGCCTTTGACGATCTCCAACCCCGAGCTGACCTAACAACACTAAAAGAAATGGAAAGGAGGGAGTAAGCTTTATGCTTAGTAAGCTCGTATGAAAATAATAAGCAATGTATTAACATGCTATTTTTCAATTTCTCTTTATTTATTCAAAGTTATTTAAGCTCTTTATTTATTCCGTGTCTCTGCCTGTGTAGACAAAAATAGGTAATTTTTCAAGCCACATTTCTCACCCAATTGGTCTTCCTCTTACACCAATACTTAAACATATTTACAAGCCATTTTAAAAAAAATTAATTCAAGTCAAAACCAAGTCTCATACATGACATATCATCCCATACATCTAATGTGCTCTTAAACACCTCAATTGACACTTTACCCTCATGTAATTAAATATACAAACTTACTTAACTTATCGAATTCACCTATATGCATATTTTATCAAATATGTTAGAATAAATTTTCAATATGCCAACATGATTTCTATCAATCAATCATTTAAGCACATACCAAACGTGTTATAGCCTCATTTATACATATCAAAACATGTTCATCACAAGCCATTCCAATGGCTAGTTATAACCCAAACAGTTACATGCCAACATTGGCTAATTAACCTATACATGCCATTATAACCATAATTAATTTACCGTATATACCAAGATGGGCCGATGGATAATGTGAGTGATCTCCACCGATGCTTTCAATCCAACGAGCTTCTGAATTACTATAGAACAATGGAAAATAAACAGAGCAAGCATGAAATGCTTAGTAAGTTTGTATAACATGGTAAATAACTTACTATATATTTATGTTCAAAATAAACATGTAAGGCACTATCAACCAATTTTATCACAAGCCCTAAACATATATCCTTATCATGTTAGCCAAGTAATCATATATAATAGTCCTTAATCAGGGATGAACAAAGTCATCAAGCATGATCCACATTCATGTAACAACCAATTCATGCATCATTATATCAAGTAATGTCATCTCTATGTACTTCATGTACATACGGGTAATAGTTCGTTTCTAAGTCATACTATTTCATATAAGCATCAAGAATCATGTATAGGCTCAATAACAACCAAATTCCCATATACATATACTTTCCATATCATGAATTCAAATAATATATAGAATTCATACCCATATATTTCAAGTACATTTTCATAATATTTTGTCTCAAGTTTAGATAATTTCATGTCAGGATTTTGCTCATTAAATCAATTAAAATATCAATAGAAACCCAGGAAAATACACTTGAAGCGTACAAATATATAATCTTAGATGGACATATTCATGAAACAAGTTCCATGTTCATATATCACCATCTCATACTTCCATATATCA
Source organism: Gossypium hirsutum (assembly GCF_007990345.1). Lineage (NCBI taxonomy): Eukaryota > Viridiplantae > Streptophyta > Magnoliopsida > Malvales > Malvaceae > Gossypium > Gossypium hirsutum. Next base: position 33,479,451 of record NC_053435.1, on the reverse strand, counting down.
TGTATCATCATTTTCATGTATTTCAGGTAGATACATGTAATAATTCATTTCGTGTTCATATTTTCTCATGCTAGGATTTTGTATAACACCCTTTACTCGTATTCGACACTAGAACAGAGTACGAGGTGCTACCTATCTCAACACATGCAAACAAACGTTTCCTAGTTATGAAATTTCGCTCCAAATTTAAAATTTTCCCAATACCTTAATGTCCCTACTATGGGCCTACGAGGCCCCGAACACACTTTGGAATTAATTCGAGACTAATCTGTGCACTCTAGAAAATTTTGTAAAATTTCAAGCAAACAGGGGCACACGCCCGTGTCGAAAGGGCGAAACACCCATGTGTCTTCTTAACATGGCCATGTTGAATGCTCGTGTGGCTTATACGGCCTGAACATATCGGGACACGCTTATGTTCCTAGCCTTTGTGAATTTATTTCTCAATTCAAACCTATAGGGTTTTCACACTGCTTGGCACACGATCGTGTCCATGACTCGTGCCCCCCACACGACTATGACACGCGTATGTCTCAGCCCATGTACAAAAACCTTAACATTCTATTTCTGACGTAAGCAACCCTTTAAGAGCACACGGCCATGGTACACGCTCGTGTACTAGGCTGTGTCTCCACACGGTTGAGACACACGACCGTGTGGTTGCTACTGGGCATTCTGTTTTGCCAACTTTAGGGGCAGGGGACACACGACCTTACCACACTCCCATGGGGCAAGCTGTGTGTCACACATTGTAACAGTCTGGTTTTGACCCTAGTCGAAATAATGGTTTCAGGACCACAAATCCGAGTCTAAAAAATATTTTAATATTATTTTCTATGTCTATGATATGTGAATTTATATATGTACAGTTTCTGTGTTTAATTTGTTTGTTTCTGTGCTTAATTATGAAAAAGGATTAAATCGCGAAAAGTGTAAAACTTGAGTGCTAGATGATAAAGTACCTATTTGGCTTGGCTTTTAAAATAAAGGTCCTTGCATGTAAATTGTACCATTTGTTTAAATGGTGGACAACTATGGGCATTAGTGGATGGAAATTCATGTTTTAATAACAAGGGCAAAATGGGAAATTGATTAACATGTTAATATTAATAAAAAAACAAAACAAAACGTGGCCATTTTGTTCATCTTTCTCTACCAAAATTAGAAAAGAAGAAAAGGTTTTAAGCTTCATTTCATTCGGCCATGAATATCTATGATTAAGGTACGAATTTTCGTCTGTTTTTGATAATTTTTACGTTTCTGTGATCGTTGCTTCGTGTTCTTCAAAGCCCATGTCTGAATTTCTGTTTCTGTTAAAGATTTCATGAAATGCCATTGTTGATATCATGAGTTTTTTGATTTTTTTGGATGAATTATGAAGGCTTGTTAGATGAGTTATATGTTTTGTTCTTGAATTTTTGATGAAATGAGCTATTTGGGCTAATTTGTGAAAATGAGGTTTTGAAGGACTAATTTGTGAATTTAACATATTGTATGGGCTTATATAGAAGCCATGAAAATTTAGCTAGCCCTTGTTGCAAAGAAATTTTACATATTGGTGATTTTGTGAAAAATGGACTAAATTGTCAAAGTGTGAAAATGTAAGGGCTAAAATGTAAAGTGCCCTAAATATGTGTATATGGATTAAATTGAATGAAATGAATGATTAAATGGTCGAATTTATATTGTATTAGATCAAGAACAAATAAAATCAGACTTAGATCGAGGGAAGTCCAAAGTAGTCGAATAGTCGACTCATTTTCATCCGAAATCCGTACGAGGTAAGTCAAACTACACTTATGTGTTAAGTTGATTAAATTCTGTATTTATAAACTATTATCTGTATTGGACGGCCTTGAGAGCCTGATAAAAGAATGTTGGTATTGATCTGAATTATCGTGTAAGACCATGTCTGGGACACAGCATCGATTTGAAATTTAAGTGTAAGACCATGTCTAGGATATCGGCATCGTATCTGTTTTCGTATAAGACCCTGTCTGGGACAGAGGCATCAATACTGAATTACATGTAAGACCACGTCTGGGACGTCGGCATTGTACTTGTCTGTGAATATTTATTCCGTTTCTGGATTATCCGATGATAAAGTATGAGATATGAAATGTATAATTCATACAGGTACGTTTGTATCGTACTAGATTTCTGAATAGAAAAGACTATGTTTTTGTGAAGTAAGGAAATATTCTATGAGACGGTTGTGAAATCTGGCCATTTACTATTATTTTTATTTTATAATAGTTGGGAATTTGTATTTGACTTACTAAGCTCTTCATAGTTTACTCTATGTGATTTCTGTCTATTTTATAGTTATCCTACTGAAGGCTCGGGATAGTCGAGGATTGTCACCACACTATTAAGCTTTTTTTTTGGTACCTTTGAAAGTGTGTCTGCCCGTGTGTCTGCCCGTGTAAACAAAGACAAGACTATCTATCAAGCCTTTTTGCCACCCTTTCTTGCACTAACCTACACAACATCAAACATAACCTATCCAAGCATAAACACACATAACCAAAATAGCCACAACCATGAGAATTTTCATCAAATGCATTTAATAATAATCAATATTGGCTAACATTAATGGCCTATATAAAATGAATATCACATCCATATGAGCCAACACTTGTGGCTAAACTAACATGACACTAAACAAAAGATCAAGTCCCTATACATGCCACACTCAAAATATTTAAACTAGTTATACCAAAAGCTTCAGGTGATAGTGTGATCGATGCCTCCGACGTCCCTTGATTCCCAGTGCTAACTTGGCGGAACTACACGAAAATGGAAAAGAGAGGGAGTAAGCATAACTCTCAGTAAGTTGCGTGTAAATAAGTAACAACATCAGCCATGCATATTTAAACACATAGCATATTATAAATCAACACAACATTCTTGAATGAACAAAGGTAGATATCACTACATACTTATATATCACAAGTATAAGTCAAAGATTACAAAATCCTCCTAAAATCATTTTCATAGATAGAACTTACTCATGTTACTCTTACCATTAAGGAAACATAACTAGACTCATATCTCATAAGTTTCAAATAAGAACCTGTACCACTCACAACATGATTATATCATTCCATATCTTCATCATAAGCTTTAGAATAACCCGTGAAACCATTTGAAATACTAAAGGATATCCGACAAGCCTTAAACAAGAGGGTAAATTACCGATGCCATGTCCTAGACATGGTCTTATACTGACTCACATGTCGAGGCCAATGCCATGTCCCAGACATGTCTTACATTAGTGCACCTAACAACGCCAATGCCATGTCCCGGACATGGTCTTACAATGGCTCTCATAACATTGTTGATGCCATGTTCCAAACATGGTCTTACACTAGCTCTCAAATCGTGGCCGATGCCTATTCCAGACATGGTCTTACACTAGCACACATATCACCCAATGTCATGGCATGGATATCCAATCTATTCCTAGGTTCAACTGGGACTTTACTACATTAAATTTTTTCATGCATTATTCATAAGTATTTTCAACCATATTACGCAAAATTAATCATTCAACATATAATAACAATAAAGTTGCCTTACTTACGTACAACTTACCTCGGTATACAAAAAATGGACGACTAGTTGGATTTAGTCTACTATCTTGGCCTTCCCCCGGTCTAGATTTGGATTTCCTATTTCTTGATCTAAAATGATAAAATATCACTAATTTAATCATCATATTAATCAATGCATTTCATAATTCATATTTTGGCAAAATGACCGTTTTGTCCCTAGACTTCAAAAAAATTATGATTTTTCCCTTAGGCTCGTGAAATGATTTTCATCGAATTTCCACATTAACCAAGCCTAGCCGAAACTAATTTAAGCCTATAAAATCTCACAATTTCAATTATTTCACACATTTGCAACCTATTTTATAAACTTTTCAAAATGATCCTCTTAAGTGTTTTCACGAAAACCTTTTTCACAAAAGTTGTTTATTTAACAACCATGATTCATTTTATTCCATGAAAATTCAGAAAATGACATGAAAAATCTCATGGAAAAACCCTATAATTTCAAACATTTTGCAAAATAGTCCCTTCATTAGCTAGATTAAGCTACAAGGGTTCCAACAACACAAAAATTATCAAGAAAGGCCATCAAAACACTTACTTGTAAGGGTAAAGAGTGACTGAAATTTTGAAGCTCTAAGACCCTTATTTTTGTTGATATTTTCAGTGGAGAGGAGGAAGATGAAAGGTGATATCCTTTTCTTTTTATTATATTATAAATCTAGTCAATTTAGTTACCAAATTTCACTTAACTTTGACCTTACAATTTCTTTGTCTCTATGTTCAGCCATTAACAAATTTATGATCTATTTACTCAATAAAGACCTCTAATTTAATGTTCCATAGCTATTTGACACCTTTATCTACTAGAACAAAACTTTTGCATTCTATGCGATTTAGTCCTTTTTTTGAAATTAAGCAAGCAATCGCTAAAATTATTTCACCAAAATTTTCATGCACTCATATAATCATGCTACAACACATAAAATAATATTAAAAATAATTTCTCTGACCTTGGGTTAGTGGTTCCGAAACCACTGTTCTGACTAGGCCCAAAATCGGGCTGTTACATTTTGCCTGTTGAATTTATTTGAAATATCGATGGATACACATGTAGTACACTCGAAATGTACAAATCAGAAACCGTCAATTCATATTTAGGGGTACCCATAAGGGCACATAATCATGAAGCACGCTCTCGAGCCATATATTAGGATGCTCAGATGAGCCACGTAACAGGACGCTTATCCGGGCTAAACAGGAAACTTATAAGAGTTTAAATGAGAGAGCTCATAGAGCTTATCAGGTAACTCTGAAGAGTTAATATCAGGAAGCACCAGATAAGGTATTAGGGAGTTCAAGCGAGCCATGTTAGGAACCCCATAAGAGCTTATATCAGGATGCTTACATGGAGCTACATTTGTGTCTGCATAATATACTAGATCACAACCGATCAAATCATATAACAGGACGCTCACAAAGAGCTATTGTAGTGTGCAATACATGCAGAATCACTACGGATCTGGATGCTTGTAGTAACTATATAACAGGATGCTTGAGAAGGTTTTTAATAGGATGCTCGTCCGAGCTATAATATCTGCAACATATGCAGGACTATAATCAATATGGGAAAAATACTGTATCCATCGCATTTCATTATCCAAATGGAACTTATCATTTTCTAAACATTAACGAGCATGTGATTATTTCATACATTTATAAAATTTATATAATTCATATAAACACATACCACACTCAATTCAAGTATAAAAATAAACACAATTTAGTTACACAAACTTACCTCAATAAATGTTAGTGTACATAAAATCTACTAATTCAACACTTTCTCTTTTCCTCGCTCTAACTCTGAATTTGGTCTATCCGGATCTATACGAGTAAATTTGACACCAATTTAATAAAATTCATACTCAATTCAGTCCAATTGACATTTTAGGAAAAATTACCATTTTGCCCCTAAATTTTAATTAATGATGATTTCGTCCCTAGGCTCGGAAAATGAAATTCATGCAATTTAATCCTTATTCCAAGCCTATCTGAATTTTACATATAAAATTTACAGACTATGTATTTCATAAAATTCAAAATTTTTCCTTGAATTTTACAACTTTACAATTTAGTCCTAAAATCATAATTTCATCAAAATTCACTTTACAAAAGTTGTTTATCTATCAACAACATTTTATTTTCTACCATAAATTTCAAAATTTCAGCATTTACATCTATGGAAAAATTTCTATACTTTTGTATCTTTACAAATTAATCCCAAAATAGATAGATTATGCTATTTTGATCTCGAAAATAAAAAAATTACCAAAAACGGGACAAGATTACTTACCCAATTAAGCCAAGAAAGCTTGCTTTTCTCTTTCCTAGGGTTTCCATGTATTTTTGGGGAAGAAGATGATAAAATTGATGATATTTTCATTTTTTTTTATCATTTATCATCTTTTATTATTTCACTTTCCAATTTCATCTTCTTCTTTTTTTTTCATGGATGAATCATCATCCTTAACAACTAAGCATTTTTAATGGTATATTTACCATTTAAGGACCTCAAATTTTGAATTCCATAGCTATTTAATCCTTTTAGCTATTAGAACTCAACTTTTACACTTTGTGCAATTTGGTCCTTTATCAAATTAAACATATAATCAGTAAAATTTCTTTATGAAATTTTCATACGACATTATTATCATATTGTAGATCATAAAAAAATATTAAAATAAATTTCCTTTTCGGAATCGGATTTGTGGTCCCGAAACCATTGTTCCGATTTTACCGAAAACGGACTGTTACAAAGACCCTATATAATTTCGAGTTTACAACCTTCATATCGATTTGGATCTAAGGTATGTTCTTCTACTCGTCGATGGGTACTGATCCACCGTACTAATTGTCAAATTGTCGCTCAGAGCTAGCTAGTCGAACTTTAAAAATAACTTAACTGTCCAAGGACTTAAATGAAATGTTTTGAATAGTTCAATGACTTAAGTGAAATCTTTTGAATAGTTCAATGACCATTTTATTACTTTTTGAAATTGAGTGACAAAAACGTAAACTTGCCAAAAATTTAATATCCTTGGTGAATTTATCAATTATTGAACTGTTACAATTTTAGTTCTTTGAATTAAAATTTTAAAATTAATTGGATGTCCAAAAGTATATTGCTCAATTAGTTGATGAATTGGACAAGTTAACAAGATTGGCCTTGGGAGAGGGATAGCTTGTTGTCGAAGCATACCTATGCAATTTGGACCACATGAAAACCGACCATAATGTTTAAGAACTTAGGACTTTGTAATCTACTTGTTCCAAATAGATTTAGATTTTTCAACTGAAATATCTATAAATAAAAACTTTGGCTTAAAGTTCAAAATGTTTGAGAAATCTGTTTTTGGTGTTTCAATAATATTTAAATAAAGACAGTTTATTGCTTGAAGAGGTATTTTATGGATTTCGAGTTGGTGCTTTTCCTTTTTGCTCATTTTGCACGAAAATGTCTTCGAGTTCGAGAATATTAAAAATGATATTCCAATACGTAAAAAATTCCAATATTGATTAATAAAACTATCATTCAAATGTTTAGGTTATATATGTTAGATCAAAAAATTAATTAGTCTTTTTGTTACAAATTTTATCATTTTTTATTGTTAAAAACTAGTTCTTATACGTCAGCATGAGGTACATATGGCACGTCATGTATAACTGTCTAATTTTTCAAATATTGAACTCGATAGTGAACATAAACGATTTCCAAACTACTCGATTTTCCTCATTCTTCAATTCACTAGCAAAGAAAAAATCGACGTTTGCCGAAAGAAGAAATTAGTTTTAACTTCAAATAATTACTTTGTATAAAATAAAGGTAAAAGTACCATAAAGACCTTTGTAGTAAGAGTTCGATTGAATTTTGCTCCATCTATTAAAAAAATGAACAAATTAGTCCATGAATATTAGATCAAAGAGCAAATTAGTCATTTCTGTGAAAGTTTTTATTTATTTATATTGTTAAAAACTAATGTGTATGAAGGAATAACTAGACAATGAGATGTGGCATGCCACATGTACATCATGCTGATGTATAAAGACCAATTTTTAACAGTAAAATTGGATAAAATTTTTAACAAATAGATCAAAATTTTCTTTTATCTAAGGCATAATGATCAATTTACTCGTTTTTTTAGTATAAAAAAATACAATCTAACTTTTACTATAAAGACAACTATAATACTTTTACCAAAATAAGTTCCACCGTTAAAAAACTTTTGAAAAGCTAAATATTTTCCGAAGGGAATCAGATACTCAACAATAGTTTGACCATCACCAACTGTTATTACAAAGATACACTCGCTGTGAGCTTCAAATCAAAAGTAGGTTAAAGTATGTTGTTAGTCCCTATAGTTGTATAGAAATTGAGATTTAGCTTTTATACTTTAAAAGTTAAAATTTTTTATATTATTTTTTCAATTTAAAAATCTTAATTCATTCATTATTTTTTTGGCAATTTTTGTCAAAATTTATCAATTTATCAATTTATCATGTTTATTTCTTGTCAATCATATGCAACATTATACGAGGACATCTTAATCAGAATTTTAAATTGACAACTTTCAAAAAATACTTACCATTTTAATAATTAAATTGAGATTTTAAAATAAAAATAGGAAGACTTAAAATTTAACTTTTTAAGTGCAGGGACTAAATCTTAAAATTTGTCGAAGTACAAGGATAACACCATATTTTAACCATCAAAATTAGGTGAACGTGCGGTCGTGTGGGCCTCCTAACACAGGAGGCTACGGAAACACCAAGGAGGAGGAATCAGAACTTCTACTAAACTTTCGCAATATACTAGAATTATTTCCCAAATTCCCGGAATTTAAAATTTTTTAATTAAATAATTATTTAGGAAAAATATTTGGTATACTCTTATGGTAGTTTTTAAGCTCCGCAAGTAATGTTAGAAATTGATAAGTGTTTTATAGGGTATAATAAAATATTAAAAAGAAAGACACATAACAATTTTTAATGCTGCTCGAGGAATAAAAAAAATACACTGTCAATTTACCAAAATACTAATTAATATATATATTGGTTAGTTTTTGATGCACTTGAAAATTTTCAATTCTACAAACAGGGTTTAAATATTTTCATGTATCTTATTTTTTAATGTTTTCATTAGAAGTATATCAATTTTTTTTAAAATTGAACAATAATGTTTTTAATTGTATATTTTTAAAAATAATAATAAATAATTTTCACATTTTCAAATATGAGTTTTTTTTTTGACAATTTCAAATGTGTCTTAATTAATCTCTTAGAGGACTTCTTTTTTCAATGTATAGTATAAATGAAATTAAAATGTTGAATTCATCTATGAGAACATTGGCTATACCTGCACTTCTTCAGCTGAATCCAAATTAATTAGGTGAGAAAAATTGTTAGCTTTATCTACCATTCTCTTTTCATCTATCGTAAGAGAATGGTTGTTAGCTACCAAATGCTATGGAACAACCACTTTAAATATATTGGATATATATGTTTCAAACCGTCAAACTTGGACCCAACAAAAAAAAAAAGAACAATTTAGCTAGATTCTCCACGTAGTTGCTGTGATCTCACAATGGGTTCAGCAGCTCCTGAGTATCAACCATTGCTGCTGGGTCTCGACTCCCATTCTCGGATACCCGATTTGTCATCCGTTGCAATCGAAGAGTTCTTGCAGCACAGACCGATTGCCCTTCGATGGTGGCCAAGGCTTGTAGCATGGGAGTCCAGGCTTCTTTGGCTTCTATCTGGTTCTTCTATTGTTCTTTCCATTTTCAATTACATGCTCAGCTTTGTCACCTTAATGTTCACTGGACATCTAGGTGCTTTAGAACTTGCCGGTGCTTCTATTGCTAGTGTTGGTATTCAAGGTCTTGCCTATGGGATTATGGTATTCTTATTCTTCTTTTTTCCTTTTTAGTTCCATCTTATATTGATCATCCTTAACTGTGTTACCACTTGGGATTCCTTACAGTTAGGCATGGCGAGTGCAGTACAAACAGTATGTGGACAGGCCTATGGGGCAAAGCAATATTCAGCAATGGGAATCATTTGCCAAAGAGCAATCATATTGCACTTAGGAGCTGCAGTTCTTTTAACATTTCTGTATTGGTTCTCTGGTGACGTTCTTCAAGCAATAGGTCAAACCGAAAGCATAGCGCAACAAGGTCAAGTCTTTTCTCGAGGTCTCATCCCTCAAATTTATGCATTCGCCATAAGTTGTCCCATGCAGAGGTTCTTACAAGCACAGAATATAGTGAACCCTTTGGCATTTATGTCGATTGGGATATTTTTGGTGCACGTTCTTCTCACCTGGCTTGTTGTCAATGTCTTGGGCTGTGGCCTACTTGGTGCTGCTCTTACTCTCAGCCTCTCTTGGTGGTTTCTTGTTGTTATAAATGGACTTTATATTGTTCTTAGCCCTTCTTGCAAAGAGACTTGGAGTGGCTTATCCTTTAGAGCCTTCACTGGAATTTGGCCTTATTTCAAACTCACTGTAGCTTCTGCTGTTATGCTTTGGTATGCTAGCTTTTGACTACAATGCACTTTTTGTCTTTTAGATTTTTTCTTCATCTGATTTTAGTTTTATTTAGTTTGGAGATTTGGTACAACCAAGGATTAGTGCTTATATCGGGGCTCCTTTCTAATCCAACCATTGCATTGGACTCCATTTCAATTTGGTAAACCGCAATGCCGCTCTTGTTTGCTTCCTTTTCAAGTAAAGCAAAAATGCTGATATGGTTCATATTTTTCAGCATGAATTATTTGAACTGGGACATGCAATTTATGCTAGGCCTGAGTGCAGCTGCCAGGTATGTTAACCTACTTTTGGGAATAGATAAACATTGTGTATGGTGACTGAAAAAGGTGAATGGGCATTGGCAGTGTTCGAGTGAGTAATGAGCTAGGGGCAGGCCATCCAAGGGTAGCAAAATTTTCAGTGTTTGTGGTGAATGGGACAAGCATATTGATAAGTATTGTATTCAGTGCAATTGTTTTGATATTCCGAGTTGGATTGAGCAAAGCATTTACAAGTGATTCTGAGGTTATAGAAGCAGTTTCAGACTTGACTCCACTGCTTGCCATCTCTGTTTTCCTAAATGGCATTCAGCCTATACTCTCAGGTAATCATTCATCAAACACACCAAACCCAACATTTTCTTCCAAAAAAAAAGTTATTGGGATTGTATGGGAGAGTTCGTTCTCTGAGCCGATCTCAGACCCTCAATGGAAGTCTTGTTCTTGGAATGTTTATGCTCAATTTTAGCTTTGGGTTTTTGCCTTTCGACTCTGCATAGAGCTTAAGACGGGTTTCATGGAATTTAGTGGAAGTATCTGGTCTATTAAGAAAATGTTTAAATAGTGTTCTTACTCAATAAGACTCTTTAAGGGCATGGGTTCGAACTCTATCAAAGTCAAACGCTAAACATTTCCTTAGTGGCAAGGGGTTTTCAAACTTCGTGAGCCCTTTTAGGCCCTCCATGAAGTCGGGAAACAAAAATCTGGGGATATCCAAACATAAGCACCTTGAGAACAATACCTCCATGGAGGGGTCAAGAGCAACCTCCCCTCGACACTTAGTCTATTCATTCATACAGTTGCATATAAAGATGATCATCCAGCAAGTCTAGGATTCAAACCATCTGCAACCCCTTTTATCCCAAAACTAAAACATCTTTTGTACTTATTTACGGGTTTTTGATATGGAATTTCAGGTGTGGCAATAGGGAGTGGATGGCAAGCAATTGTGGCTTATGTAAACCTGGCAACATATTACATTATTGGTCTCCCAATTGGATGTGTTCTTGGCTTCAAAACTAGTTTAGGAGTAGCAGTAAGTTGATGATTTTCGCATTCTCTCCAAATCTCATATAATTTCTTTTTTTGGTCCTATTAACAATAAATTGGGTATACAATTTCGAACTTGTTCAGGGAATTTGGTGGGGTATGATTATTGGAGTCCTCCTACAAACAGCAACTCTTGTTGTTCTCACTGCCACAACCAATTGGAACAAAGAGGTATTTTAACTTTGCCCTAAACAATCTAATCAACAAATTATTTACATTTAATTTAGTGATTGATACCACCTCTTGGGAAAAATAAAAGCAATAATTTTTAGTTAGGAGTAGTTAAAATTAAAAGTCCAACGTCCTATCAGCAAATCATATAATCAATTTTAAACGGTTAAATATGTTATTAGTCCTTATATTTTGACAAAATTTGAGATTTAGTCCCTTTATATAAAAAGTAAAAAATTAAGTCTTCCTACTTTTTTTTATTTAGAAATATCAGTCCAATCATTAGAAATGTTAAGTATTTTATGTCAAAATTTATCAATTTAGAATTTTGATTAGGCTATTTTCATATGATAAGACATATGATTGATAGAAAATAAATATATTAAATTGACAAATTTTGACTGAAACTACTAATAATTGAACTAAAATTTTTAAATTGAAAAAGTAAGAGGATTAAATTTTTAACTTTTGAAGTTTGTGGATCAAATTTCAAATTCTAGGGACTCACAAGTTTAACCATTTTAAGAATAAAGCATTTCATTTGATGTGTAGGAATAATAAAAAGGTCAAAATCATATTGTTTAAATGTGAGATAAAGATGCCTGATAATAACAAATGCATGGATTTTGTAGGTCGAAAAGGCAGCTGATCGGTTGAAGAAATCTGCAAATGAGGAGCAAACTTAGTGAGAGGAGCAGCATGAGAGAATTCCCAACATCTCTCGCCTCTTCCTACTATTTTCATTTTGTATTCTTCTTCTTTAAAAAAAAAATCCAATGGGATTAGAGGCCAAAATCAGTAGGTTTAGATTATTTTAGTCGAGACTCTTTCTCTTCTTTTTCTTTTTATTTATTTATTTTTGAATTTGTGTTATATATCTTTTAAATAATTTTTTGTTTTAGGTTCATTTCTATCTTGTCACTAACTGAGTGAAATAAAACACATGCATCAATCAATCCTGACTTTATGTGATTTTCGATTGTACGTATAATTAAATTAAATTTAAGCATTTTATATTTAACAGGAGTATAATTAAATCGAAAAAATTAATAGTTTGAATGAGTAAAATATAAAAACAAAAGAAAATAATTTTTTTTAAAAAAAAGCTTGTGTCGTTATTTTTATTTTTGAAGTATTATATATTTATTATAAACTAATATGAATTTTTATATTCATATCATGATTATTTTGTATTGTTACCTTGTTTTTAAATTATTTTTCTACTTACATTTAGAAAAATTCGAGAATTTTTTATTTATAAGTTTGTATTATATTTGCATACTTTTTTTTAAAGGATTCAATTTATAGAAAGTTTGTGTACATTTGTGGTCATGCTTTTTCATATTTTTTTTACATAATAATAATTTTTTAGGTTGATATGTTGGTATAGTATTCATGTTATTTTTATAGGTCTATGTATTTGTGATGTTCTTTTATGTTATTTAAAATAATTATTAAATAAATTCAAATTCAGTTATTTAATACCTAAATAGTTGGTTTGCACAATGACTCACAAGCTAATTTAATATCCTTGATTCTCTCTAAATAATTAGCACAAATTTGCTTTTTTAAATTTGATCACTCATAATATATACTAATAGTAATTTTTTAATGGTCAAATTCCATTATTAATTTATGTAAATTGTAAAAATTGTGGATTTAGTTTCTATACTTTAATTTGGTTATTTTTAGTATTTGTACTTTTTAAATTTTAAAATTTCAATCCTCATTAAGCGTTCATTGTTAAATTGATTGAGTTAAGTTTTGTTATTTCCAAAATCTGATGTGCCAAACATATTATCATAAGTGTAATGCTATGTCAACTTGTTATTTACAAATGTTACTAACTAAAATTAAGTTAATGGATTAACTATTGTCATTTGCATCAAGATTGAAATTTCAAAATTCGCGATTTAGAATGATTCAACCGAAAAATATGGACTAAATCTACAATTGTATATATAGTACATGACTAGTAATTGAATTTAAGCAAACATTTTTAATAGGTATTGTTTGGATCAAGACTAAACTTGGCCAATTCAAAAGTATAGGGACTAAACTTGACCAATTCAAAAAGTACAAGGGCTAAACTTGACCAATTTAAAAAGTATAGTGTAACAGCTCGCCTGGTGAAGTCTCTGTATCTAGTTATTGCTTGGTGTATAGTTGGTAAAATAATGATAGATATGAGTAAGTAAAATGTTTATCTTGGCTAAGTATAGAATTGTGTGTATTCCGCCATTTGACAAACACTTAGTTTTGGCGAGTTCTGTGGTTAGACAGGCTCTTCTATTAAGTATCTGCCAAACCTAAATGCTTTGGGCTAACTTGTTAAGTTCACAGTTCTTTAGATTTGTATATTATTTAAGTATGGTAATGCAGTTAATTAAGTTGAGATTTAGTTAAAACAGAACTAAACTACTTTATATGATAAGACTTAAATTATGTTAAGTGCACTTAATCACGAGAATAAAGAGAGTTAGTGGAATTATCTAATTTTTCCACTCATTCTTGTCTCCGAGCTTAAGTATATAAGGATAGTGGTGGTCTTTCTGAATACTTTCACGTTTTCTTCTTCTTTCTTGATTTCCTCTTAAATCTTTTTAAAAATCTAAGTTTAGAAAACCTCTTCGAAATAAGGTTTATAGTATTCAACTAATTCCTACATTAGTACCAACTCACTTGTAATTACTGATGAACCCTAGGTTACCCTCTAAGTCATTTATGTGGTTCTCATTCCTTATGCATAAATGTCACAATAGTGTGTGAGGAAGGAAATTTCTTGATTCTAGATTAAGTGTTGTTTATTCTTGCATGCATGATCAAATTTGATCAATTGATGATCTAATATGTTTAATTATCTTTATCTTAGCTCAAGAAGTTAATGAAGGTCCAAGTGATAAAAGAAAATGACCTGCTTTATAGATTTGCATTAGAGTTCTAGTAAGTTCCTTCTTACTTCCATGTGTTGTAATTTTCTTTATTTTATAATTCATGTAAGGTAAGTAATCCTCCTCTATAATGGATGAAAGATGTTGTTTGGGTAATGATTATCCAAAAGTCTTTAATCTGAGTGCAGTCTGCCTGTGATATAAAATAAGCGTCAGTTTTCATGCTTAAGCCACTATTATCTACTTCTGATATGTATGATATGGTATGAACTCATACGAGGTGGTGAAGATGAGGAGATATGTTTGTGTAGCCTCTGGTAGGGCAACTATATTACAAATCGGATTGGCAGATCATGATAAAACATATTGTTCTAAATGAAAATGATATAAGGAGTTAAGGAGGAGAATCTATGTGAATAAGACTGAATGATATGCTTCTGATTCTGAATTTTGGGTACGTGACTGACATAAGAATGGGTTTGTCTGAGTTGCGTTGAGCTAGCATACAATATACGCCCAAGTGATAAGTAGTTGGTGTATTGAGTCTGTTTGTGTTCTATTTACGCTATTAGGCGTACTATGTGAATGTGTGTAAATCCTTCTGAAAGGTTTAGATGTACTATTAGTAATGTTATGTATGATTTCTCTTTGGAACTCATTGAATTCATATGAATGTACTTTGTTGTAACACCCCTAACCTGTATCCGTCGCAGAAATAGGGTTCCGAGACATTACCAAGTAATTATAATCTAATCATTCATTTCCAACATTTCAAAGACAATAAAATGATTTAACATTAACATGCATAGAGTCCCTTAATAAGCCTTTGAGAGTTTGAAAACACTTTAGAAATAGTTTGAGACTAAATCGGGAACATTTGAAAATTTTTGGAAAATGTTAGAAAATTTTTAACTACAGGGTTCACACAGCCGTGTGGTCAGGTCATGTGACTTACACGGCCAAGTTAGACACCCGTGTGTCTGGCCGTGTGGGCACTCGAAGTAGGGACACACAGCCGTCTCCCAGCCCGTGTCTGTGCCCGTGTAACTCTCTGACTTGGGTCATGTGACAGCCC
Source organism: Gossypium hirsutum (assembly GCF_007990345.1). NCBI lineage: Eukaryota > Viridiplantae > Streptophyta > Magnoliopsida > Malvales > Malvaceae > Gossypium > Gossypium hirsutum. The sequence continues at coordinate 33,463,840 of NC_053435.1, read as the reverse complement.
TAATGTGACCCTAGTCGGAAGTGGTTTCGGGACCACAAGACCGAGTCGTAAAAAAATAATTAATTGCTATATTCTGTGCTTATTATGTGTGAACATGAGTATGTGGAAGTTTCATTCCCTAATTTTACCAATTGCATGAGAAAATTGTTAATAGGGATCGATTTGAGACATGGAGAAAATATGATAGTCCAATTTAAAATGGTCTATTAGTGCATGTACCAAAAAGAGTGGATTTGCATGTCAAATAGACCATTTTTGAATGTGAATGGCCGGCCAACACAAGCATGCATTATGGTGTTCCCTTGTCTCCATTTTTTTTATATTTGGTGGGAATTATGTATAATAAATTTATATTAGTAAGTGGTGATAAAAACAAAGTTCCTTCATCTTTTCTATCATCTTGCCGAAACCATAAGGAAAAGAAAAGAAAAAAATGGAAGCTAGGACATTCGGCCAAGTGAGTTTATAGATTAAGGTATGATATCATGTGGTTCTTTTGGCATTTTTTTGTGAAGTTGAGTTGTTTTGATGCTCATAACATGACCCATGTGTTGATTTTTGAGTTGTGTTGCAAGAAACCTTTGGTTATGTTCTTATATGCCAAAGTGATGATGTTTTGTAGTATGTGATTTGAAATGGTTATAGATGAATATGAACTAAGAAACATGTATTATTGAGTAAGTAGAAGATAGAAAGGGGTTTAAATGGGAGGTTCAATTGATTTATTTTGTCCTTGTATGAAAAGTGGTTCTTGGTTATGGCCGAATGAGTCATCCTAGATTAGTTGAAAAGAATGTTCATGTTATGAGGTAATTTGAATAATTGGCCGAAACATGAAAGGAATAATGAAAGTTGTATTAAGTTTAATGTGCATACTTTAGTCTAAGTATTGAGGAGTATTCGGCTAAAATAGTTGAATGTGGGTGTTGCCGATTTTTAAATGTAGATTATGGGAGTGGCTATAATGGGCATTAAGATGTGGAACTTAAGAAATGTAGTTATATGTGGACTTACATGATGTTACAAATAGATGTGAAAATATGCTAGATTAGGGAAACTTGATTAAGTGTTCATGAGATGAAATTAGGTGTTTAAATGATGTTATAGTTGACATTGTACATGTATACATGCATTTCGGCCATGGTTTTTGTTTGAATTTGAGATTTTGCAATGTGATTTTCCTAAATTGTCTATGAATTTTTGGTTGTTGATTTCATGGTAATGGTATATTGAATCCATGAAAATTTAGTAAGGTTGCATTCGGCAACTTGCTTGAAATTAAAAATTGATGTCTAAGCTTAGGTGATTTCGATGATGATATATGTGTATATACATAAGTATATTTAGTTGATTCGGCTTTGGTAGTTGCATGAGGTTATTAGCCGAATATACTAACATACATATACATGTGAAATTGGATTGTAAATATTTAGCAAGGTGGTTAAACTAGTTAAATTATTGATTTAGCTCAAGGAGCTAAAGGAGGTGAATCGAGCAAAGGCAAAGAAAAGGTTATCGAGTAGCCGAGTTGGAACCGTCTTACCCAACACGAGGTAAGTCATTAAGCATGTAGTTGGTATTATTTCAAATGGTCATAATGTGTATGTATTGATGCTGAATGGAATGAATAAATATACATATATATATATGCATGTACGTATGTGATGATGAAATTGTTGAATGAAAGAAAAGAGGTAAGATGTACTGAGTTGTTGATCTCGGCACTAAACGTGCGGGATAACCATTTATGACCATGAGATTGGCGCTAAGTGCGCGGGATTAAATTGTACAGCACTAAGTGTGCGATTCGACTATGTTGCACTAAGTGTGCGAAATGAATATGATGCACTAAGTGTGCGAATTGACCATGCGGCACTAAGTGTGCGAGTCTGACTATGTAGCACTAAGTGTGCGATTTGATTACGTGGCACTAAGTGTGCGAGTTGATTATATAGCACTGAGTGTGCGGGCTCAATATACATTCGTGAATCATTATGGACACTATGTGTGCGACACTATTGAGTCGATCGCGGACAGCGGATCGGGTAAGTGTCTTGAGTACATGGCTAATATGTGCTATGCTTATACTTGGTGTTGAGCTCGGTAAGTTGAACCTATGTGACAATTATACTTGAAGTCACGTACAACAAAATTTATCGTAGGATGGGTGAAAGGCCGTTTTGTTGTTTGATTGTAACGAAAATAAATTGATTTATGAAAATGCTTCAATGTCCTATTGATGAGTATATGGATTGTGAATGCATGAATTGATATGAAATTGAATCGATAGGTTGGAGGAACTATGGCATGGTTCGGTATGGATGGAGTAAATTGTCTCATTCCATTTTGTTCCCTCTTGTGATAATGTTATTGATATATAGTAGTGCATTGCTTATGACTTACTGAGTTATAAACTCACCCGGTGTTTCCTTGTCACCCATTATAGGTTGCTTGGACTCATCTATTTTTGCGGGGTCGGGCCGTCATCGAAGTCATCACACCGGATAGCAAGTTTTGGTACTTTCTTCTTAGTGTGCTTAGAAGATCATTTTGGCATGTATAAGCTAGTACGTTGTGTTTAAATTATGGCATGTAAACTTTAAGCCATGCGAAAATGGCACGAATGTTCGATTGAGTTGGATCAAGGGTAGGCATGAAATGGACCTAGTTACTTTCGTAACAGATGCTGGCAGCAGCAGTGTCATGAGATTGAAAAATCACTAAAAATAGTAGGAGTGGAATTAATTGATGAATAAATTATGTAATCGAAGCTCGATGAGTCTGCTTTCATGAGGAAGTAACGAAAAGATCATATGGGCAGTATATTAAGAGATAATCAGATTTTTGTGGGACAGGGCCAGAACGGTTTTTGGATTCCCTGCTCCGACTTTGGAAATTCATTATAAATTAACCAGAGATAATTAGGGGTCGTACCATATATGTACAGATTCCTCTCTGAGTCTAGTTTTCATAGAAACAAACGGCATTAGTATTGAAGCCCCGTGCAGGGAGATATCCAAGTCGTAATGGGCAAAGGTCAGTGTAGTCGACCCCTGCAACTTGGGGGAATTTGACTAATAAACTGTACTAATTGGCCCAACCAAAAATTCTAGAAAAAAATACATATATGGGCACATGAGTCTAGTTTCTGGAAAAAAATTACGAAACTGATTTTCGAGTTACGAAACTCAAGATATGATTTTTAAAACGACTAGTACACAGATTGGGCAGTGTCTGGAAAATAAATTTTGTAAGGGGTTAAAGCCAGTTAACACCTCGTGTTCGACTCCGGTGTCGGTTTCGGGTTCGGGGTGTTACATTTTATTGGTATCAGAGCTATGGTTTAGTCGGTTCTAGGACTACCATAGCACGTATGAGTCTAGCTATACATGCCATAATGTTAATGTTTAAAAGGGTGATGACTTCTGACGGTTGAAATGTTTTTGTCTTGATTAGTAAATGGATCCCGGTGAAGAAAGAACCCTAGCGGATGACGTTGAGAGTGTAGCGGCTGCTCCTGCACAAGGGACGCCGCCTGTTGAACCTCAGTCATCTGCGAATAATCAAGGTGAGGGGGCTAAACAAGCCTTCTTTACCATGATGAATGAGTGGGTCGCGCAATATGCCCGAGCCAACCCGGCTGTCCAACAATTCCCAAATTTGAATAATCCACCCCAAGAGCCTGTAAGGCCATCAGTCGCTGATCCTGTGAGGCTGAGTAAGCCACCTGTAGACTTGATTAGGAAGCGTGGGGCCGAGGAGTTCAAGGCCATAGTAACTGATGATGCCGAAAGGGCCGAGTTCTGGCTTGATAACACCATTCGGGTGTTCGATGAATTGTCATGCACACCCGATGAATGTCTAAAATGTGCTGTATCTTTGTTGCGAGACTCAGCCTACTATTGGTGGAGGACCTTGATTTCCATAGTCCCGAACGAGCGAGTAACTTGGGACTTCTTTCAAACGGAATTCCGGAAGAAATTTATTAGCCAACGGTTCATTGACCAGAAGCGTAAGGAGTTCTTGGAACTTAAGCAAGGCCGTATGACTGTATCTGAATACGAACATGAATTCGTAAGACTTAGTAGGTATGCCCGGGAGTGTGTAGCTGATGAGGTTGCTATGTGCAAAAGATTCGAGGAAGGATTGAATGAAGATTTAAAGCTACTAATGGGTATTTTGGAAATAAAGGAATTCGTAACACTAGTCGAACGAGCCTGCAAGGCGGAGGAACTTGGAAAGGAGAAGAGGAAGGCTGAATTTGAAGCTAGAGATTATCGTAAAAGATCGACGGGTAAAGCTCCGTTCTCAGCTGTAAAGAAGTTCAGGGAGGACATTAATAAGTCGAGGGCGACTGCGGGAATTTCCATCAGGGCAAGACCATCGATGGGCTTCCGAGCTACTTCGGTAGCTAGTGTGGGCAATAATCGTCATGAGAAACCTGAATGTCCCCAATGTGGAAGACGACACCTAGGTGAATGTTGGGGCAAGTCTACTAGCAGGGCCTGTTACGGGTGCGGTTCGAAGGACCATCTCATTAGAGATTGCACGGAGCTGGATGAGAAGAATAAGATTCAAGGTGCAAGACCTAGTGGAGTGACATCTAGAGGTAGACCACCGAGAATTTTTAGAGGCAGGGGTGGTAGTCAGAGGGGGGCTTCTGATACGGCCGATCGCGCCGAGAACCGTGCTCCTGCTAGAGCATATGCCATTCGCGCACGAGAGGAGGCATCCTCCCCCGACGTCATCACTGGTACCTTCACTCTCTTTGATACTAATGTGATTGCATTGATTGACCCTGGTTCTACTCATTCATATGTATGCGAAACCTTAGCAACCAGTAAGACTCTACCTGTTGAGTCTACTGAGCTCGTAATTCGAGTATCAAACCCTTTGGGCCAATGCGTACTTGTTGATAAAGTGTGTAAGAGATGCCCTCTAATAATCCGAGAATCCTGTTTTCCGACCGATTTGATGCTTTTGCCGTTCGACGAGTTTGATGTTATTCTTGGTTTGGATTGGTTAACCGCGCATGATGCGGTTGTGAATTGCAAAAGCAAGGCTATCGATTTGAGGTGTGCAAATAACGAAATAATCCGAGTTGAGTCTGCGGACTTAAGGGGGTTGCCAGCTGTAATATCAGTAATGTTGGCCCAGAAATATGTAAGGAAAGGGTGCGAAGCATACCTCGCGTATGTACTTGATGACAAGGAGTTAGAAAAGAAACCCGAATCGGTGCCGGTGGTCTGTGAATACCCGGATGTTTTCCTGAAGAGTTACCGGGTTTGCCACCTGTTCGGGAGGTAGAGTTTGGTATTGAGCTTGTACCAGGAACTACGCCTATTTCGATCGCTCCGTATCGTATGGCACTAACCGAGTTAAAAGAGTTGAAAGCTCAGTTGCAAGAATTGACGGATAGAGGTTTCGCTCGACCGAGTTTCTCACCTTGGGGTGCACCAGTATTGTTCGTGAAAAAGAAGGACGGAACCATGAGGTTGTGCATTGATTATCGTCAACTGAATAAAGTGACGATAAAGAATAAATATCCGTTGCCGCGTATTGATGATCTGTTCGATCAATTAAAGGGGGCATCGGTGTTTTCAAAGATAGATTTGAGATCGGGTTATTATCAGTTACGGATTCGAGATTCGGACGTACCCAAAACTGCTTTCAGAACGAGGTACGGTCACTACGAGTTCTTAGTGATGCCGTTTGGGCTCACTAATGCCCCTGCGGTGTTTATGGATTTGATGAATCGGATCTTTAGGCCGTATTTGGATCGGTTCGTAGTTGTGTTTATTGATGACATCTTAGTCTATTCAAGAGATGAGGCCGAACATGCTGAACATCTGAGGCTAGTGTTGCAAATTTTGCGGGATAAGCAGTTATATGCTAAGTTCAGTAAGTGTGAGTTCTGGCTAAGAGAGGTTAGCTTCTTGGGTCATGTGGTATCCGCATCGGGTATTCGGGTTGACCCGAGCAAAAATTTCAGCCATACTTAACTGGAAGCCTCCGAGAAATGTTACCGAAGTCCGGAGCTTTCTAGGGCTCGCCGGTTATTACCGACGATTTGTCAAAGGTTTCTCGATGATAGCCACACCAATGACGAAGCTACTTCAGAAGGATGTTAAGTTCGAATGGACGGAGAAATGTCAGAAAAGCTTCGATCAACTGAAAACTCATCTGACTGAAGCTCCAATTTTGGTGCAACCCGAATCGGGTAAAGAGTTTGTCGTTTATAGTGACGCATCCCTACTTGGGTTGGGTTGCGTATTGATGCAAGAAGGTCGAGTTGTGGCCTATGCGTCAAGACAATTGAAGCCACACGAGAGAAATTATCCGACCCATGATCTCGAACTAGTCGCCATTGTGTTTGCATTAAAAATATGGCGACACTATTTGTTTGGCGAGAAGTGCCATGTGTTTTCGGATAACAAAAGTCTCAAATATTTGATGACTCAACGAGACTTGAATCTGCGACAAAGACGTTGGCTTGAGTTGTTGAAAGATTACGAACTTGTCATTGATTACCACCCGGGAAAGGCTAATGTGGTTGCGGACGCCTTAAGCCGAAAATCACTGTTTGCTTTGCGAGCGATGAATGTACACTTGTCTGTTCTACCTGACAATGTGTTAGTAGCTGAATTAAAAGCCAAACCATTATTGACACATCAAATTCGTGAAGCTCAGAAAGTTGATGATGAATTGGTTGCAAAACGAGCTGAGTGTGTTCCGAACAAGGAATCGGAGTTTCAGATTGATGATGATGGTTGTTTGAGGTTTAGAAGTCGTTTGTGCGTTCCAAGGAATTCGGAACTCATTCCGATGATACTGAACGAAGCCCATTGTAGCCGAATGTCAATTCACCCGGGGAGCACGAAAATGTACAACGACTTGAAACGTCGGTTTTGGTGGCATGGTATGAAGCGAGACATCTCCGACTTTGTTTCGAGATGTTTAATATGTCAACAAGTGAAAGCGGAACATCAAGTGCCTTCAGGATTACTTCAGCCGATCATGATACCCGAGTGGAAATGGGACCGAGTCACAATGGACTTTGTGTCCCGACTGCCATTGTCCGCAAGTAAGAAGGATGCGATTTGGGTTGTTGTTGATAGGCTGACTAAGTCGGCTCACTTTATCCCCGTACGTACGGATTTTTCATTGGATAAACTAGCCGAATTGTATGTTACTCAGATTGTGAGATTACATGGAGTACCTATTTCTATCGTGTCGGATAGAGATCCGAGATTCACCTCGCGATTTTGGAAGAAATTGCAAGAAGCTTTGGGTACCAAGCTGCATTTTAGCACCGCTTTTCATCCCCAAACCGATGGTCAATCCGAGCGAATAATTCAGATACTCGAGGATATGCTGAGATGCTGCATCCTTGAGTTTAGTGGTTCATGGGAACGGTATGTACCTTTGATTGAATTCGCTTACAACAATAGTTTTCAATCAAGTATTAAGATGGCACCTTACGAGGCTTTGTACGGTCGTAAATGCCGTATACCATTGTTTTGGACCGAGCTATGTGAAAGTAAAATTTTCGGAGTTGATTTGATTAAAGATGCCGAACAGAAGGTAAAAGTAATCCGTGAAAGTTTGAGGGCAGCCACAGATCGTCAGAAATCGTATGCGGATCTGAAACGGAAGGACATTGAATATCAGGTGGGAGATAAAGTGTTCCTTAAAGTTTCGCCTTGGAAAAAGGTACTTAGGTTTTGCCGTAAGGGCAAGTTGAGCCCGAGATTCATTGGGCCGTACGAAATCTCCGAACGAGTGGGGCCAGTTGCGTATAGATTGATTTTGCCCCCTGAGCTTGAAAAGATTCACGATGTCTTTCATGTTTCGATGCTTCGACGCTATCGATCTGATCCGTCGCATATAATTAGCCCATTAGAGGTTGAAATTCAAGCCGATATGAGTTACGAAGAAGAACCGATACGTATCCTAGCTCGTGAGGTGAAAGAGTTGCGAAACAAAAGGGTTCCGTTAGTGAAGGTGTTATGGCTCAAACATGGGATTGAGGAAGCTACTTGGGAAACTGAGAGCTCGATGAAAGAACGATACCCAAACCTATTTACCGGTAAGATTTTCGGGGACGAAAATTTCTTAAGTGGGGGAGAGTTGTGACAGCCCTAATGTGACCCTAGTCGGAAAGTGGTTTCGGGACCACAAGACCGAGTCGTAAAAAAATAATTAATTGCTATATTCTGTGCTTATTATGTGTGAACATGAGTATGTGGAAGTTTCATTCCCTAATTTTACCAATTGCATGAGAAAATTGTTAATAGGGATCGATTTGAGACATGGAGAAAATATGATAGTCCAATTTAAAATGGTCTATTAGTGCATGTACCAAAAAGAGTGGACTTGCATGTCAAATAGACCATTTTTGAATGTGAATGGCCGGCCAACACAAGCATGCATTATGGTGTTCCCTTGTCTCCATTTTTTTTATATTTGGTGGGAATTATGTATAATAAATTTATATTAGTAAGTGGTGATAAAAACAAAGTTCCTTCATCTTTTCTATCATCTTGCCGAAACCATAAGGAAAAGAAAAGAAAAAAATGGAAGCTAGGACATTCGGCCAAGTGAGTTTATAGATTAAGGTATGATATCATGTGGTTCTTTTGGCATTTTTTTTGTGAAGTTGAGTTGTTTTGATGCTCATAACATGACCCATGTGTTGATTTTTGAGTTGTGTTGCAAGAAACCTTTGGTTATGTTCTTATATGTCAAAGTGATGATGTTTTGTAGTATGTGATTTGAAATGGTTATAGATGAATATGAACTAAGAAACATGTATTATTGAGTAAGTAGAAGATAGAAAGGGGTTTAAATGGGAGGTTCAATTGATTTATTTTGTCCTTGTATGAAAAGTGGTTCTTGGTTATGGCCGAATGAGTCATCCTAGATTAGTTGAAAAGAATGTTCATGTTATGAGGTAATTTGAATAATTGGCCGAAACATGAAAGGAATAATGAAAGTTGTATTAAGTTTAATGTGCATACTTTAGTCTAAGTATTGAGGAGTATTCGGCTAAAATAGTTGAATGTGGGTGTTGCCGATTTTTAAATGTAGATTATGGGAGTGGCTATAATGGGAATTAAGATGTGGAACTTAAGAAATGTAGTTATATGTGGACTTACATGATGTTACAAATAGATGCGAAAATATGCTAGATTAGGGAAACTTGATTAAGTGTTCATGAGATGAAATTAGGTGTTTAAATGATGTTATAGTTGACATTGTACATGTATACATGCATTTCGGCCATGGTTTTTGTTTGAATTTGAGATTTTGCAATGTGATTTTCCTAAATTGTCTATGAATTTTTGGTTGTTGATTTCATGGTAATGGTATATTGAATCCATGAAAATTTAGTAAGGTTGCATTCGGCAACTTGCTTGAAATTAAAAATTGATGTCTAAGCTTAGGTGATTTCGATGATGATATATGTGTATATACATAAGTATATTTAGTTGATTCGGCTTTGGTAGTTGCATGAGGTTATTAGCCGAATATACTAACATACATATACATGTGAAATTGGATTGTAAATATTTAGCAAGGTGGTTAAACTAGTTAAATTATTGATTTAGCTCAAGGAGCTAAAGGAGGTGAATCGAGCAAAGGCAAAGAAAAGGTTATCGAGTAGCCGAGTTGGAACCGTCTTACCCAACACGAGGTAAGTCATTAAGCATGTAGTTGGTATTATTTCAAATGGTCATAATGTGTATGTATTGATGCTGAATGGAATGAATAAATATACATATATATATATGCATGTACGTATGTGATGATGAAATTGTTGAATGAAAGAAAAGAGGTAAGATGTACTGAGTTGTTGATCTCGGCACTAAACGTGCGGGATAACCATTTATGACCATGAGATTGGCGCTAAGTGCGCGGGATTAAATTGTATAGCACTAAGTGTGCGATTCGACTATGTTGCACTAAGTGTGCGAAATGAATATGATGCACTAAGTGTGCGAATTGACCATGCGGCACTAAGTGTGCGAGTCTGACTATGTAGCACTAAGTGTGCGATTTGATTACGTGGCACTAAGTGTGCGAGTTGATTATATAGCACTGAGTGTGCGGGCTCAATATACATTCGTGAATCATTATGGACACTATGTGTGCGACACTATTGAGTCGATCGCGGACAGCGGATCGGGTAAGTGTCTTGAGTACATGGCTAATATGTGCTATGCTTATACTTGGTGTTGAGCTCGGTAAGTTGAACCTATGTGACAATTATACTTGAAGTCACGTACAACAAAATTTATCGTAGGATGGGTGAAAGGCCGTTTTGTTGTTTGATTGTAACGAAAATAAATTGATTTATGAAAATGCTTCAATGTCCTATTGATGAGTATATGGATTGTGAATGCATGAATTGATATGAAATTGAATCGATAGGTTGGAGGAACTATGGCATGGTTCGGTATGGATGGAGTAAATTGTCTCATTCCATTTTGTTCCCTCTTGTGATAATGTTATTGATATATAGTAGTGCATTGCTTATGACTTACTGAGTTATAAACTCACCCGGTGTTTCCTTGTCACCCATTATAGGTTGCTTGGACTCATCTATTTTTGCGGGGTCGGGCCGTCATCGAAGTCATCACACCGGATAGCAAGTTTTGGTACTTTCTTCTTAGTGTGCTTAGAAGATCATTTTGGCATGTATAAGCTAGTACGTTGTGTTTAAATTATGGCATGTAAACTTTAAGCCATGCGAAAATGGCACGAATGTTCGATTGAGTTGGATCAAGGGTAGGCATGAAATGGACCTAGTTACTTTCGTAACAGATGCTGGCAGCAGCAGTGTCATGAGATTGAAAAATCACTAAAAATAGTAGGAGTGGAATTAATTGATGAATAAATTATGTAATCGAAGCTCGATGAGTCTGCTTTCATGAGGAAGTAACGAAAAGATCATATGGGTAATATATTAAGAGATAATCAGATTTTTTTGGGACAGGGCCAGAACGGTTTCTGGATTCCCTGCTCCGACTTTGGAAATTCATTATAAATTAACCAGAGATAATTAGGGGTCGTACCATATATGTACAGATTCCTATCTGAGTCTAGTTTTCATAGAAACAAACGGCATCAGTATTGAAGCCCCGTGCAGGGAGATATCCAAGTCGTAATGGGCAAAGGTCAGTGTAGTCGACCCCTGCAACTTGGGGGACTTTGACTAATAAACTGTACTAATTGGCCCAACCAAAAATTCTAGAAAAAAATACATAGATGGGCACATGAGTCTAGTTTCTGGAAAAAAATTACGAAACTGATTTTCAAGTTACGAAACTCAAGATATGATTTTTAAAACGACTAGTACACAGATTGGGCAGTGTCTGGAAAATAAATTTTGTAAGGGGTTAAAGCCAGTTAACACCTCGAGTTCGACTCCGGTGTCGGTTTCGGGTTCGGGGTGTTACAGGTCACATTGGAAACACGAAAATATACACACTTTTCTATGCTCTTTTTAACTCAAATTCATGCAGTTTCGGTAAAATTCGTGTCAAAAAATAAATAATATTTATAAAATAATTAAATTGCACCCAAATTATGAACATGTTGAATTTTAATTAATTTTATATCAAATTTTAATTAATTTTGATTATTTTCGATAGATTTGCAAAAGGGCGAAATCTACTCCCTTTCGATCTTAAATTTCTAGATCGAACTCTTAAAGTAAAAGTACCAATCGGATCAGTCTCGGCTTAGCATCATTCTTGGCAAGTAAATACTTAATTGTCAAGTGGCGTATAAACAGACACTTTAGTACCTACAAGATAAGATTGAAACTTGTCAAAAGAAAACACAATATCAAGTAACTCTTTCTCTGTTACCGTATAATTTAGTTGAGCTCCTGTCAGAGTTTGACTTGCGTAGTAGTTGGGATGAAAAACTTTGTTCCTTCGCTGTTGAAGCTGGGCTCTGAACTATGAGAGTTTGCTTTTGTTTTATGTTTCTAAGAGCAGTCTATCTGATCAAATAAGGGATCAGACCGCTCTTGGGCTCCTCCCACTGCTTGGGAGCTTACCGTTTCATGTTCTATTTCACTCCCCGACGGGGGTTCTTTCACCCTTCCCTCACGGTACTACTTTGCTATCGGTCACCCAGGAGTATTTAGCCTTGCAAGGTGGTCTCCTTGCTGATTCGACAGCTCCTATCACGAAGTCACTTGCGTCACACATCAATTCAAATGGCAAATCCCAGTCTGGTGTGACGATTATGGGTGCCAAAACTAACCGACTCTTCAAATATTTGAAAGCTCTTAAGCACTCATCATCAAATTTGAATGTCCTATCCTTCTCCACACACGGCCAAGCCACATGACCATGTGCCAGGCCGTGTACCCTTTGAAATTGACTTGCACGCCCATGTGCTAGCCGTATGTCTTACACGACCATGTCACACGCCTGTGTGTCTGGCCTTGTAGACCTAAACTGTGTCTTAAACAACAAATTTACCATTCCCTACAAGCTTGGACATTAAACAATTCAAAAAAACATTCATTTAACCTATTGAAAACACGATCAAACACTTTCAAAACATGCTAAACCAATCATCCTAGGTGCCTAACCAATGTACCCTCATTGGTACAATATTTATATCATCAACACATATCACCAATGCATCATTCAACTTAAAATTACAAACATGCCAAAATCCATCAATTTGTCCTAACTCATATCTACCTAAAACATTAACTTGAATTCCCATGTACATACCAAGCTTTAGTTCAATTTACCATACCATACTACGGCTTCAAACACAAACACATGTTTATATATATACCAAACCAACATTACACTTATAACCTAATTTACAATCCATCCACAAAATAACTATCATTTAGACATCCTATGTACATGCTGACACAAAAGATAAACATCACCACATTTGAGTTTGGGATCATTGTTGGAAGCTAGATCGACGATCAAAAGTCAAGTACCTAATCTGCGCACAGAAAAACAAAACTGTACGCTGAGTAAAACTCAGTGATATTTCTATAATCTGAATATTTAAAGACAAGATAATATAATATGCACAACTAAACTTTAAGCACATCTTAATGTCCAGTATCATGACTATCAAATGCTATCATATTTCACTTTTTTTTTTAAAATGTCCCAATTCACACAATTGCTATATAAATAGCTATTCAAATATCAAACCACATTTATTTGTACAATTGCATTATCCATTCAATACTCAACTCATGAATACATCATTTCATACCATACTCAATTCTCATCACTTACTATATAATACCTTTTCACAATTTGATCCACATATCATTTAAACAATAATATTATCTCATTTTCATGTTTCAAATCACTATCCCATTTTCAATTCACATACAACATCATCCAATATTAGTCATAGTACTATTTTATTTAATTACCCTATTAACACGACTCAGACTCGGACGAATACACGAATCCAACCAATACACCAGTTTGGCACCCAATGCCTCATTGACTCAAAGTCGAAGAAATCCCTGAACTCTTCCTATCTTATGGCATGCCATCTATATTTGACTCAACTCGATACAGTTAATAGGGTTTAATTTCACATTCCAGATATAACCAATATCCAATACTAATTTTTCATATAATCACATATATACACATGAACTAAATTTAATCTATAATATTCAATACATTCAATATGTATCTACCAATTCAATCCCTTTCAATCAATTATCAAAATGTCAATTACACACCTCAACACTTACCGTATGCATTAAATTGAATTATAATAATTAACAACTAAGTTCAGATTATAGAAATACAAACCGTGAATTTTGAGCTATTCCACGTCGATTTTATCTTTTCCCTTTTTAGTCAAGGATTCCGGTACAACTTAGCTACGAAATTAAAACAATTAAAATTGATCAATACAATAAAATTTCAATTTCATATTGAATATTTAAATTTTTACTCAATATTTTCCTAAATTCCAATTTAGTCCCTAAATCGAGACTAATTTTTATTCTTCACATTTAATTCTATATTTTCATACAAATTTCACTTTAAACTAAATTTAACTCCCTATTTTCACTTAAACCCCTAAATTTCAAAATTTTCACAATTTCGTCCCTATTACTTAAAATTTACAATTTGTTCTACAATTTAATCATTTTCCATTTCTAACTTAAAAATCTATCAATTTAATCCCCAATACTAAAATTATTCAACATTAACAACACTTAAAAACTTAATAATTGCTAAAATTTTGACATGGGTCGAGTAACCCTAGGTACCGGGATTCCAAAAACATAAAAATTACAAGAAAATAAACTAAATTGACTAATCAATTAAACTTTGAAAATTTGAAGCCCTAGCCTTGCATGACTTCTTCTTTTCTTCTTTCTCTTTTTCTTTCTTAATTTGTATGTTTTTATCTTTCTTTATTTCTTTTTTTATACTAAATTTTGTTTTATTATACTTTAATTTATTATATTATTATATAATATATATACATTTACTTAATTATTAAGATAACATATTTTATTAAAATATATAAATTAAATTACATATAATTTTTATATATAATTCACTAATCGTCCCACTTAAAGAAATAATGGTAAAATTGCTTTGTTAGTCCCTTTAATTATTCTTTAATCTATAATTCAATTTTTACCCTATACACGATTTAGTCCTTATACCTAATTACTTTTTATTCAAGTAAATTCACTTAACCGAAACCTAATTATTTACACAACTAAATTCATAAACCGATTTACGGGAACAGAGTCTCGAAAATGCACTTTTCAACATCCCTTACTATCGAGTCGTTACAATTCTCCCTCTAATTATATTTCGTCCCAAAAAATTTACCTGAAAAGTGGTATGTGTAACACCCCTTACCCGAGTCCGAGACCGAGACTGGACAAAGGCATTACCTGACTTAAACACATGCATACAATCATTTCGAGTCATAAAAACTCGATTGAATTTAAAACTTTTCAATCTTAATCTAGAAATTCTTAATATGGGCCTATGAGGCTCAAAGCACACTTTGTAAACAATCCGAGATTAATCTGAACACCGATGAAAACTTTGGGATAGGTCACTTAAAATAGGGGCACACGCCCATGTGGAAAGGCAACACACCTATGTGGCCCTTTTGACATAGCCGTACTGAAGGCCAGTGTGGTTCACACAGCCTAAGCACAAGGGGACACGCCCATACCCCAATCTCATGTGAATTTAATTCCAAATTCGAACCTACAGGGGTTTTCACACGGCCGGGCACATGCCCGTGTCTATAGCCTGTGTCCCTCACACGGCCATGACACGCTCGTGTCGCAGCCCATGTGTAAAAACTTTGACATTCTGTTTTTGACGCCAGCAACCAATTAGGGACACACGGCCAAGGCACACGCCCGTGACCAGTGGCCATGTTCTCCACACGGCTGAGAGACACGGCCGTGTCTCTGCCCGTGTGTTTACTACCATGCATACTGACTTGCAAATTCAAGGTGCAGGGGACACACGGTCGAGCCACACGCCCATGGGACAGACTGTGTGTCACACACGGCCTAGAAACACGCCCGTGTGTCTACCCGTGTGGACAAAGATAAGGATATCTACCAAGCCTTTTTGCCACCCTTACTTGCACTAACTTATACCACATCAATATGACCAATTCCAAGCATCACTATAAGGCCAATTCAACCACAACATGATAATTAATAACAACCCTCATTACACTATAACAATCCAAGCATGCACTTATTCATTCATGCAACTTGCCCATCCATGTTCATCAATTGCATATCATAGATAAATATTAGCCATTAATTGTGGCCTTATACAAAATGAAGGGTTTCATCCCAAGCCAACACATTTGGCCAAATCATAAAGGCACAAAACTTAAAAGACAAAGTCCTATACATGCCATAATCAAAATAAAAGAACTAACTATACCAAGTGCTTCAAATGATAGTGTGAACAAGGCCTCTAACGGTATCTGATCCACGGGCTAATTTAGTGGCACTACAAGGAAATGGAAAAGAAAACAGGTAAGCATAAAGCTTAGTAAGTCGTATGTAAATAATGAAATAACTACAAGTTACCATGAGATATCATACTCCCAGTATAATTCAATTTGCACACGAATATGTGGATCCATAAATATTATTGGTTCATATTCATCTCTCACCAAGCATACAACATTGATTGAATTCACATTTCATACTTCATGTAAAATACACAAATGGTCATAAGCATAACTTACTCACTTTCCTTCCTTCCTAAACATACAACGTAAATGAAGCTCGTATTTCATAATTCTCATTTAGGTACTTGTACCACTCACCACATGGTCTTAAGTTCGCTCATGTCGATATAAACTATAAATCTCCTGAAGAAACATTTGGAATACTACGGATATTCAATAGCCCCAAACATGGGATAAGATGCCAACGTTATGTCCTAGACATGGTCTTACACTGGCTAACACATCAAAGTCGATGCCATGTCCTAGACAGGTCTTACACTGACTTTCACATATCGAGGCCGATATTGTGTCTTAGACAGGTCTTACACTGGCTCTCATCTATTAGTGTCGATGCCATGTCCCAGACAGGTCTTACACTGACACACAACAAGCTAATGCCATATCCTAGACAGGTCTTACACTAGCTTGTATACCTCGAGGCCGATGCATGTCCCATACATGTCTTACACTGGCTTGTATATCTCAAGGCCGATGCATGTCCTGACATATCTTACACTGGCTCTCATAATGTGGCTAATGCATGTCCTAGACATGTCTTACACTAGCACACATATCACCTAATGTCATGGCATGAATATCCAAATTTATTTCTAATGTTCAATCGGAAGTCTTTATTACATTAATTCTCAAAATTCAGATTCCCATCACAACTCAACAATTCATGCCAAACTAATTTTATAATACATGATAACATTGAATTTGCATTATTTACGTACAACTTTCCTCGATATACAAAAGTAGGTGACTAGGTCGAGTTATTCAACTAGCTTGGTCTTCCCCTGATCTAAGTCCAGATTGCGTCTTTCTTGATCTAAAACAAAAAATTTCACTAATTTAATGACCATAATAATTAATACACTCCAAAATTCATACTTTGGCAAAATGACCATTTTTCCCTTAGACTTTACAAAAATTATGATTTTTCCCCTAGGCTTGTAAATCAATTTTTATCGAATTTTCACATTAACCAAGCCTAGCCGAAACTATTTCATACTTATAGCAACTCACAATTTCAAACATTTCACACACTTACACTCTATTTTTACAAGTTTCACAAAATGGCCCCTATAGGTGTTTTTCATGAACACCTCTTCACAAAAGTTGTTTATTCAACAACTAAGATTTATTTTCTTCCATAAAAACTCAGCAAACATCATAAATTATTTCATGGAAAATCCCTAGACTATCAACCATTTTGCAAAATAGTCCCCACAATGGAAAGCTCATGCCACAAGGGTCCTAAAAATACAAAAATCATCAACAATGAATATGAAAATCACTTACTTTCAAAGGTGACAAGTTGCAGAAATTTCAAGCTTCCAAAATCCCTATTTTTGCTGAAAATTTCGGTGGAGGAGAAAGGAAAAATGAAAAAGATGATGGCTAGTCACTAGGTAATATTTTATTATACATTAAGTCACCTAACCATTTGACCATTTGATTTTCTTGTCCCTTATAGCCTGCCATCAGCTTCTAAAGGGACTATTTACTCCTTAAACCCCTCCAATTATGGTTTTCCAGCAATTTTACACCTTTAAGTAATAAAATAAAACTTTTACCCTTTATGCGATTTAGTCATTTTTTGCAATTAAGCTCACTAACGCTAAAAATTAACTCACCAAATTTTTCATGCACTCATATAATCATACTATGACACCAAAATAATAATAAAAATAATTTATCAACCTCAGATTTGTGGTCCTGAAACCACTGTTCTGACTAAGCCTAAAATCAGGCTGTTACAGTAGGGTTATTGAGATCTCATCGTCTCTTTCAGTTTCTAAGTAGCTTCCTCAACACTATGACTACACCATAGTACTTTCACTAACAGAACTCGCTTATTATGCAACTCTTTCACCTCACGTGCCAATATCTCAATCGATTCTTCTTCGTACGACAAATCAGGTTTAATCTTAATATCTTCTGTCAAAATAACGTGAGATTGATCCAATCGATATATTCTAAGCATCGAAACGTGAAAAACATCATGCATTTTCTATAGTTTCGTAGGCAAAGCTAAATGATATGCAACTGGTCCCACTCTTTCCTTTATCTTATACGGTCCAATAAAACGAGGACTCAACTTCCCTTTTCGACCAAATCTCAAAATTTTCTTCCAAGGCGAAACTTTGAGAAATACTTTATCGCCAACAGAATATTCAATATCTCGACATTTCAAATATGCATACGATTTTTGTATATCAAAAGCTGTTTTCAATCTATCTCGAATTTTCTTAACAATGTCTTCTTTTTCTTGAATTAATTCCAGCCCGATCATTCTTCTTTCACTCAATTCCATCCAACAAACAGGTGTTCGACACCTATGACCGTATAAGGCTTCATACGAAGCCATTTTAATACTCGATTGAAAATTATTTTTGTATACAAATTAGGCCAAAGGTAAGTAATGCTCCCATCCTGATTCAAAATCAATAACACAAATGCGAAGCATGTCCTACAAAATCTGAATAACACGCTCAGATTGTCCATCAATCTATGGGTGAAAAGCTGTGCTAAAATTAAGTTGCGTACCAAGAGAATTGTGCAACTGTTTCTAAAATCTCAAAGTGTACCGCGGATCTCAATTAGATATTAGCGACATAGGGATACCGTGCAATCTCACAATTTTTTGAATATAAACTTCAGCAAGCTTTTGAAGTGACCAATTAGTCCTAACCGCTATGAAATGAGCCTATTTCGTAAGTCGATCAACAATCACCCATACAGTATTTTTCTTACTTGCCGATAAATGTAATCCCGTTACAAAATCCATTGTGATACAATCCCATTTCCATTCAGAAATAGAAATAGGCTGAAGAAATCTGGTGGGAACTTGATGTTCTGCCTTAACTCGCTGACAAGTTAAGCATTTAGCCACATACTCGACCACGTCTCTTTTCATTCCTGGCCACCAATAAGATCCTTGCAAATCATGATACATTTTTGTTCCTCCAAGATGTAAAGCAAAAGGACTACCATTAGCTTCGCTAAGATCAACTCTTTTAATTCAAAAACATTCGGAACGCAGATTCAGTTATGAAACCTCAAGCAACCATAATCATCAATGCTAAAATTTTCTAATATATCATTATGAACGATTTCTCTTTTCTTCGTCAACTTGTCATCATCTAACTGCGCTACCTTGATCCAATCAAACATCACCGGTTTGATCTTTAATTCTGCCAATAAGCTTCTATTGTTATTGAGACTAAGCTGAGCAAACATTGCTCGTAATTCAATTATTGTTTTTCTACTCAACACATCAGCTACAACATTAGCTTTACCAAGGTGGTAATCAATAATGCAACCAAAATCTTTCAAAAGCTCTACCCAACGGCGTTGTCTCAAATTCAACTGCTTTTAAGATAGGAGGTATTTGAGACTCTTATGATTGATATAGATATGACATTTTTCTCCATACAGGTAGTTTCTTTAGATTGTTAAAGCAAAAACCACAGTAGCTAGCTTTAAATCACGCGTCAGATAATTGCATTCATGCATTTTTAGCTGACGAGATGCATAACCGATCACTTTCTCGTCTTGCATCAAAACACAACCAAGACTGCTTAAAGAGGCATCACTATAAACGATAAAATCCTTTCTTGATTCTTGTAAAGTCAAAATCTGTGCTTCAGTCAACATCTGCTTCAATTTCTCAAAACTTTCTTGACATTGATCGTCCTAGATGAATTGAACATTCTTATGCAATAACTTTTTCATTGGCAAGGCTATCTTTGAAAATCTATTTACAAATATTCGGTAATAACCAGCTAGTCCAAGAAAACTACGAATCTCTGACATATTCCTCGGTGCTTTCCACTGAACAATTGCCTCGATCTTTTTCAAATCAACTCTAATTCCATCTGCCGAGATAACATGACCTAAAAATAAAACCTCTGATAACCAAAACTCATACTTACTAAGCTTTCCGTATAACCGTTTCTCTCGTAAAACTTGCAAAACAATTCTGAGGTGCTACTTATGTTCGGATTTGAATTTCGAAGAGATCAAAATATCATCAATAAAAACTACCAAAAATTGGTCTAAATATGGCTGGAAAATATGATTCATGAGATCCATGAATGCTGTTAGAGCATTCGTTAACCCAAAAGGCATCACTAAGAATTCATAATGGCCATAACACATACGAAATTTTGTCTTCGATACATCACTATTTTTCATTTCAACTAATAGTAACCCGATCTCAAATCGATCTTTGAAAAGACAGAAGCTTCTTTTATTTGATTGAATAAGTCATCAATACGGGTAGAAGGTATCGATTCTTAATAAAAAAAACTCATTCAATTTTTAATAGTCAATACAAAGTCGCATCGAGCCGTCTTTCTTTTTTACGAAAAGCACTGGAACTCCTAATGCGATATACTAGGGCGTATAAAGCCACGATCCAATAAGTTTTGCAATCTTACTTTTAATTCCTTCAACTCCGTGGGTGCCATACGATAGGGGGACATTGACACCAGAGCTGTACCAGGAAACACTTCAATTGCAAACTTAATGTAACAGCCCATTTTTAGTCAAATCGAAACAGTGGTTTTGGGACCACAAAACCAAAGTCAAAATATTTATTTTATTATTATTTTAATGTGTACATCATGAAAATATGATTGTGTTAAATTTTCGTTGAGAAATTTTGTCATTTGAGTGTTTAATTTGATAAAAAGACTAAATCGCGTAAAATGTAAAACTTGTGTTCTATTAGATAAAGGTGTTTAAAAGCTATGTAATATTAAATTGGAAGTCCTTATGTGGCAATTAGACCATTAATAGTGGTAATGGACATTTTTAGACATCATTAGTGTAATTTGTTTAAGGTTATATTTGTAAATTATGAAATAAAACTAAAATCAAAATTTTGTCCATCTTCCTCACAATTGCTGAAATTTGAAGATATGAGAAACCATTTTAGGTTTGAAGCATTTGGAATTTGCAAGCTAAATTGTAAGTTCATTTTGTCCTGCTTTTAATGATTTCTATGTTTTGGAGATCGTTGCAACTAGGTCTAGCTAGCCCAAGGACTATTTGTCAAAACTGTTAAAGATTTGAATGATGTCATTGGTGAATACATGTGTTTTTGATGTTTTATGTTAGATTATGAATGTTTGTTGTGAATTATACAAGTTTTATAAAGTGATTTTTAGTGAAAATGCAAATTAGGGATTAAATTGGGAAATGTGGAAACTTTGTGGTTAAAATATGAAATAAATGAAAAATTTGGGCTGTTAGGGACCTAATTGAAACTTGGCTAGCATGGGCTGTGATTGAATTTCTTGAAATTGTGTTTTTATGAAATAAGGACTAAATTGTAAAAGTGGTGAAATAATAGGGGCAATGTGTAAAGTACTTTAAAGTGTGTTTTGGACTAAATTGAATAGATGGATTATTAATAAGCTAA